>NC_138823.1:2880100-3395100 GCF_965183815.1 Platalea leucorodia | reverse complement strand
GGGAAAAACCTTCCTTGCTCTATCATTTTCAGCTCCCTTCCAGCACCTGGAGAAGACAAGTACTCAAGCTGAGCACAGAGAGACAAGAGATGAGATTGAGGCCTTACCTGATGCAAGGAGCAGGGTAAAAGTCCTCTTGCATCAAACCCATTTGACCTAAGGCTTGCCCGAGTGACCGACTGCCTAATGCTCATCCCAGTGTACTGCATGCTAACACAGCTTTAATTAAAGTGGGATTAATGAAGGGGACACTGCAAAGTGCTACTGTGTTTTACTGCGGGGGAATGGTAAGATGCATTCTTGTCATCTTGCTGCTGAAATGACAAATTGCCCGTTTGAACACCTGAAAGAGGAGATTACCCATGATAGCTTGGCTGCATCTCTCCCCTTGGGATTTATCCTCTCCCCTTGGGATTTATCCACAATTTACAGGCATGAAGAGGCACATGGGTGGTGCTAAGCAGGTACCAGCCATGCAACTTTGATTTGCTCCTGACAGTAGCAATGATGAGCCATGCTCATGGCTCAGTCTTTTCATTCATAGAAAACCTGGGTTTGGAAGGGACCTGTAAGGATCATCGAGTCCAACTCCCATTTCATTCCCATCTATGCACGTGGGAGCATGTCGTGGCAATTTTCAGCAGGGTTTTCCCATGGCACACGTTGTGAACCACCACCTCATTTCAGATTTGGGACAGTCAGACGTAGCTGAAGAAGTCTCTTAAACTTAAGGGAATTATTTTCTACACAGGCAGCTTCTCAAATTGAGAAGTTTGTGAGAGTTATATATACACACTGTCTCTGTTTAGGTGAACACACATTTATTTTATTTATCACACGGACTATTGCTACCAGCTTAAAAATAACTATTTGAAACATCAGCTGCAGCATATGCCTGGTGTACTTCATAAAGAAACTATATATAAATTCTCTCTCTGATATATGTCCAGCTTTATGGTTTAACTCCAAAGGTATTTGAGCATCCTGGGTTATCATTAAAAGTGAAGATGAAACTCCATAACAAACCAAAACATCAGTGGAAGCTTAATTTGGCAAAATAACACAAACTTGGATTAGAGTTTTCAGCTGGCCACCAGAACTAAGTAACAGAACAAAGAATCTAAATTATAAGCCTGGTCCTGTGTTTCCTTTTGTTTGCAGTAAATCAGGTATAATTGTGATCAATTGAAAGAGTCTGAGATAGCAAGGCTGTCTTACTATGCCAGGTCGATTTGGGGGCTGGTATGTGCAACAGCTGGCGTATCACATGGCATTTCACTGATGATATACAGCACAGGGGCAGCAACAGCACTGCCCTCTACATAGGAGTGAAAGGGGTTAAATAGCTTTGAATTATATGGTGGATATAACATTGGTTATTGAGACCCTGAAAATAAGTCAGATGGAGCCCTAGAAAGGTCACTAAATATTACTTTTGTCCTCACCCTAGTGAAGCAAGGGTTAACTTATTTCCAAATACACTTTTTTCATGGGAAAATACCATTGCCGTTCACATTTAATCATGTGATAAATGCAGCCATCAAAGTGGGTTTAGAAGAATACAATTTCCTTCCTTTCAATAATCCATCTCCACAGCGGGGTTTAAATGTATTAAATAACACTGCATTCACTTTGGAGCAAGGTGACACACTCCGTAAGGTTTCACATTTGTTTCTCCAGTTACTGCGTGATCTTTGCCAGGGCAAAAGTCAATTTAGACTCTTGCGATACAACTTCTGCAAGGTGGGGTTGAAGGAGGGGAGGTAGGTGAGGTGATACAAGCATCCCCATCACACCAGCAGGAACCACTTCCACTTGCAGTGGGTAAAAGCACCCACTTACTACATCACGCGGCTCCTGCACAGAAAAAAATAAAAGGAATATATAGGGAAGAAAAGCCACTGACCAAGAATGAACAAAATCCAAGCTTGCAGACTGATGCAGAGGTTTATTTTTCATAATTATACTACTGCCATCGTGGCCACACGTGTCCTACAGACCCAGCCTATGTTTCATCAGCTCTGGGATCTTGCCCTGCATTTGCTCTCTTCTTACACTGCTGTCAGCCCAGATCTGACAGTGTTGCCAAAGGTGACCCTCTCTGCCCAGAAAAGCTGCGTGCAAGGACAAAGCTCTCCGACCAAGGTGAGTATCCATCCACACCTGTCACTATATTTATTTATATTAATATTTATAATATAAATATTAATATTTATAGCATTATTGGTGTTTATATCTCTATTTATATCTCTATTTATATTTATGTAAATGCAGACGTAGATGTAGATGTAAATATGTGTATGTACATCTATATCTATAGATATACACAGCCACGTCAGCAGTGCTGACCAGGACCATGCAGCAAAGCGCTGCCCACGCTCACCATGCAAAAAGCAGCACTCATGAGGAAACAGGAGCCAGCACTCCTTGAGACCGTGGCCAGATCTGATGCAACAGGTGAATAAATTTTTTCCTATTTTTACGAGCACAGCGATCACCTCCATGAATGACCCTGATTTGGCATGAAAGAAGCTGTGGGTTTTTGCAACATCCTTTAAATTTAGCAGCTGAGAGGAGAAAGGAGCACTGCAACTACCCAGGCAGCCACCACAAGCAATGGGGAAAAATATTTGCAGAGCTGTCACTGGCTACGGAAGGATAATACTGTGGCTACCAGTTGAGTTATGTTATCTGTCCAAGCCTCCGGGCACAATAAAGATTTGCTCTCTGCGAAAGCACTCTCTCCTATTAACAAGGCACGTTCATGCCAGCATTTCATCCCATGACCTCAAACGCCTCCACGCAACCCCAACGTCACCATTTCCCACGCACAGCCCTCCCGACGGGGTCCTCGCCAGCGTGGGGTGAGGAAGAGCAGCCCCAGGGTTTGGGAGCATAAAAGCAAGTGCTTGCAGAGCTAGGCGGTGAGGTTGGCTCATTCCAGACAAAACGGCCCTTCGGTTTGCGAGACGGCTCTGGCGATGACTCAGAGCTGGGGTAGAGGAGAGCGGCATCAGCACGGTGTGTGAAGCCAGCGAGCTGCTGTGGAGGAGGCTTCGTACAAAAGAAACCCTTCCCTTGCCTTCATCCTCTGCCCACATAAAAACCTCTGTCCTTTCTCACTCAAATAAAAGGAAAAAATAAAAAAAGAAAAACCCATAAAGAAAGAAAGACACAAACAAAAAAACCTAACGAACCAGAAAACCCAGCTAATGAATACAAAATCCTTTGCTCGGGTGCTGATATAGGCAGCTGCATTTTCCAGCTACATCAGCAGACACAGGCAAGCAAAGCAGGTTTATCCCATGACAGGTGCTTGATAGAGGATTGCTAAGGAAAATCCACGATGCTGAAGTTGCTTGGGCAATTTAGGAAATGGCAGGTTTGGGGGGGATTTGGTCTTTTCTTATTTTTCTCCATTTGTGGAATAAGGGGCTATATGTTATTGGAAGCTCTAGCCTTTGCAAATTACCTCCTTTACAGATGTAGTAGGATTTGGGGATTTTCTTACATGCTTTTTCCATGCAACACTGAAGTCCTGAGCACTCCTGTTGCCCCACAAAACCTGTGCAAAAACAACCACAAGCAGCATGAAGAATACGGGCATTTTCCCAAGGGGCTGCGATGCAGGTTTTATTGCCCTTAAAGGTGGAGGATTCTTCATTTTAACTCTTAGAGTTGCAAAGTGCTGCATCCCTGAAATATCAGAGATGGAGTTTAATGGTTAGTTAGTGAAGTATCATGTCTATAAAACCCACTGGCATTTTTTTGCAAGACCGTGGGTGTGCTGAGCAAAAAAGCAGACCCACTGGAAGCAGTGCAAGGGCAGTACTCTGGGCCATTCAGAATATATTCCACCTCCTTTGGGAATATAGGGGGCAAATAAAGCAAATCAGGTATGACTCTATTTCCATCTACTGTTAGATTCCTGTATCAGAATCTGTTTCCCTTCCCCCAAACAGGCAGAAAAAGAAAAAAAAAAAAAAATTGTCTTCAGAAAATTGCATTAATGACCACCTTAAAAAAACCCACAAAACAAACAAAAGCCCACACTTAAATAAAGTCAAGAAAAAATAACTGTGTGATTTAAATGCTCTATATTGACAGCCCTAGGAACAGAGGAGTGGGTTGATTAGAATATGGCTTTTAATGGATGCATAGTCATTTAAAACAAAGTTGACATTATTGAAATAACACTTTTTACAGAAGTAGCTGCATACCAAATCACCTTGAAAAGACATAGCAATTACTACCACACATGCAAGATACATTATCGCCAAAGCCAAGGCTTGATTTAGTAAGATATAGCAGCCAGACTGGAACATTAGGAACTGGGATGAGTTCTGAGATAAGATGTTAGAGTCAATAAGATAAATGCTGAAATAAAAAGCTCCATTTGTTGGGGCAAAAGCCGTTATTTTGACTGTGAGAAATTCAATTTTGCATTTAAGACAAATACACACCACAACCTCTCCCAAACGTTGAAGGCGGTTTCAAACTGAGCTTTGTAATTCCAGCACGAAGAGCACCTACTGCATTAAAAACTCATCGTTAATTATTGTTCAAAATAGCCTGTTGGCATTTGCTTAGCCTGCGAGATCCTCAGGGTGGCACAATCTAATAGCTGTGCTTATACAGCATCTACCATGATAAGGACCCTGTAAAAATAGAAGCCCAAGTAACTAGAGTCATTACACGCACACATACATATATGCAGTTTATGCAGATATTATTGCCAAGAAATTATTCTCCCATAAAGACAAGGATTGGATCTTGTTGCCCCTAAATGAGAATTTTACTCTAATCACATAAAAAGAACAACTTCATAAACACAGGAAGAAAGAGAGAAATGATGCTTCCTGTGAGAAGGAAGTCCATTTAAAGCATGAATAAATTGATGCAGTCAGAAGCTTGTATATGCAAATAGAGGTTTATTACCCATTTTTGTGCTCCTAAGAAACATAATTTACTGACCTCTGAGAGAAGGGTCAAGTAGGCTTACGGAATAGGAAACAAAGGCATCTCTTTTGGCAACTGCCATGTTCCAGAGCAGTAATTATCCTTCCCTCTCCCCGTGAGCAGCAGGAAATGAAGAGGGGTGCGATTACACTATGACAATTACTGTAATTTTAATTTCTAAAAATTACCAGGAAAGTTTCCTCTTAAAAAAAAAAAAAAAAGTCTGTTCAGATTTTTGGTGTAGTTTTAGTTTAAAACTCATTCCTCAGCTAAAACAGAGCTGTGCTTCCCCTTCTCCCACTCCTTTTGGGGAACCACCCACAAAGTCTACATGGTGAGAAAGCCCACTTTCCTCCTCATTAGTTGAGAACATAGATGGCTAAGTGTGGTCAATGAGGATCCAGGAAAGATGGAGGTGGCCCGGAGGCACGTCACAGATGCAGTAAGGATGCACAAACTGGGCTGGCCTTGCTAGGCACTGCAAGGGATGGGTCCTTAGGAGCCCCCAGCTTTTCAGCCTAGTCTGCTGTTGGGTTTAATATCACTTGAACTTAGTCATGGGCACAATAACATATTCTTCTTTCTATGGGAAGTAGATGATGTTAGATGCAGAATAATTAAAAAGAATTAAAAAGAAGGATTCTTTTAATCTCCTATGCTTAGGGGGATTATTGGCTATTTTATGGATTTTCTGCAGGCTATCATTTATTATTTTAATATTATGGATACTCTGTTCTGTGCTATTAGAAAATTATACTTCATTATACCCAGCTGTTGCACTGTGGGATGGACTTAGCTCAAGAGGACAGGTCTACTCAGCTGTCCATCCTTCCCTACCAGTGACCACACTGTCCCAGGCTCTCCATCACGGCTATGGGGGACACCTGAAATACTCCATCTCCCACAGTGGGCTCTGCCTGGAAGGAGGAACAGCTGCTTTGTACCAAGGTGTGTCTCTGCAGGGGGAGAAGGGGGATTCGAGGCACGTCTGCATCATACATAGGCAGGAACCAGAGGCAACCATATCATCAAATACATTACCGCCTCTGCTGTATGCCGCAACAGCATTTCTCATAAATGGAAAGCTGCTTTCCAAGATTCCCCTGTGCACTCCCTTAGCGAGACATCTGAGGTCTCATTTTGGCCACTGGGTGAATATTTAAAATTGCTTTCACATATCCAAGGGAAAGGGCTTTTTTCAAATAGTTGCCACAACTCATGTTCAACAATGATCATTTAGCACAGTAAAAATGTGTGCCTTTCAATATATTCAGTAACACACCTATAGAACTACATCGATTTGTCTACACACAAATACATTCCTACAAACACATATTTGATTAAGAATTTATATAACTTCAGGCTTCAAGGAATTTTGGATCAATGGTTTTATTTTGCTTTTATAAATAAATAAACTCAATTAAACAGTACTTACAGCAAACCACAATGGGCAGGAGAATAATTTTCCCAAAGCTTCACTTTCCAGTTTTTACCTGTTACGTGGGTCTAGGGAATCAATTACTCCCTAAAGGGAACTTATTAGAGTTTTTGTTACCAAACATCTTACTTTTCGTACCCACCAATGGAATAAAAGAATTATAGGGACACACATATAGAAAAACTAGCATTCTTCAAACCTCTTACAATTTGCTGTAATAAATTAAAGCATAAATAAAATAAAACAAAGCCCTGCAGGCAAGCAGCATTTGAATCAAGGCTGGATCTGCACCAAGTCAAGAAGTTCACCGTGCAGTCTCACAAGACCCATAAATCAGGTCCCCTGAACATATGTGGCATTTTGCATTACTGTATAGCGTGTTAACTTTAATGCCTTAATATATGCACATAGTGGTCAGGTTATGGTTGCTGTGGGAACTATAATTTTGCATGTCCTGACCAGTCTGCAGCTGGAAAAATAATAATAAATAAAAACCAATCACACCACTGCATTCCCTTCAGCAGGTTTTACACATTTAATTTCTCTCTTTTTATATTTGAAGGAGGAAGAAAAGAAGACGTGTGAAGCTGCAAACAAATAGGAAAGCTGAAACGGATGTGAATTAACTTTCATCCTTTTCAAGCAGTTTGCATGAAACCTCATGTGTCCCCAGCCCAAGCAAGTGTCACTGCATGAACAGTATGTGCTCTTGGGCGTGATCAAGCCTATTTCTGAGTCAGAAGCATCTCACCAAGGACTACTACAACCCCCATCTTTTTCATAATGCACCGAAGGCAACCACCAGCATTCACTTGCAAATGACAGCTACAAGGAGAAATAATCTGCAGCTGATCCAATTTCTGCTGATGCTGCCTGACCCACACCAAATTGTTACTGCTATAATCTCTTAACAGGTAGGATTCTTACCTGTTTTAAGGGGATTGTCTCTGTCCGATTCTTCCTCCCGCCTCCCTTTACCTCCAATCCCACCATCACTTGCCTCCAAGATTTGAGTACTTTTATCCAACATCTTGGTTTTTTCCCCTATTAAAACTCCGCTCCCTTCCAGAGAAGGTTGTTTTTGGAGTCATCAACCATTTTCAATATACCAAAAATGGTGATTGCATCCAGGCTTACTCCAGGTGCAGGGATGCACAACAGCTATGCAATAATTATCCCTCTTCATCCTATTAGCACTGGTTAATAGCCAGCAGTTTCCCACATCATATGGAACAGCCATGGCTATGCAAACATGTGGTCATTCAGGCAAGACCAGAGCTGTGCCCACCTCTGCAATCCACTCCACCAACAATAATTTAACAAAGTTGGTTAAAAGCACAAGAAGTGATATAATATAGATGGCATGGAAACAAATCACAGCTAATTTGCACAACATAAACCACCTTTTCTCTCAGCTCAGTCATCAATACCAATAAATATTTGACGTCCGGTGGATTTGACGCCATTCAAGAATGTGCTATTTGTGACCATGCACAATACCCATGTTCAAAACAGATCACTAGTTGGTGGACAAAAATAAGCTATAGCATTTCTACAAACACATAGCTGAAAAGCAGCATCTGTGCACAATCACTCCAAAGGAGGCGGTGGGAACTCTCAAAAAGGGTAAAGGAACACTTTAGCCTTTTGGCACACAAAGGCCTTAGTTTCATTGCCACTACCACCTAAAACCAACTAAGTGACAAAAAGGTCTGATGCAGAATTGTAATTGCTTGAAACCTATCTAACATTAAAGCTCTGGTCCATTGACTTGCCCTAATGGTAGGGTCTTCGGTGGCATCATTTCACTCTTCTTTACAGAGAAGTATTAACGTTACAAAGAACAACTATTTCTTATATACACACTAAGGGGGATATAGAAAACTGGGTGGCACAATGAGGTCGGGAATGAAAATTCATTAGGAAAGCGGAAAATCTGCTGACTGCCCCTTAAAAGAAAAGACAGAAGTATCAAGATTATCAGAAAGAGTCACTGAAATTAGGCATAGAGTTCTGCTTTTTGGTGGCATGATATCAGTTGCAAATACCTAAAAGCTTTTTAGTGTGTAGGACTTGAAAGGCCAACCTAATCTCTGCTGGACTCAAACTACAGCTAACTGATCTGCTGGCATCAAACCTCTCATTGAAATCCGTCAAGATTTCTTGCACACACACATATCACGTATATAGTATTTTGCATTACTATTTGTGAAAGACTACACACGTACGCATATATATATAAATATATATACACATATATATCATTACACTCTTAATCACGTTATATATGTGCACAGGCACACGTACTTTTAATTATATTTTATATATATACACACATGCAGGTACATATGAAACTAAATATATGCACAAAACTATAATGTATATACTCTGATTACATATAGTATTTATTGACGGACAAAGTTCCTAATATGGGTAAAAAGAGAAAAAAACCTCTCTATTTGCATACGTATATAGTAGTTAACCACAATGTAATGTAGCCAAAGAACACAGAGTACATGATCCCTCTTAAAAGTGAGGACAGAGATTTGCTAAAAACCCCTCTTCCTCCCTTCTACAAAATTGCTCTTGCAGTGTGATTTCACTTAGCCTAAGAGCCCAGCTCCCATGGAAGGGGATACAGGACTGCTCTTTGATATAGTTCAGAGTAGACAAAACTCCCATCAAGAATGGAAAAACAGCCCCATGAGAACAGAAAAGCAGAGAATAATTGAACAGGTCTTACATATGGCTTTTTTCCTGCGTCTTGTATCTTCCACCTCCAAAGATGTCATACATCTCTATTTGAAAACCACCTCCCTGGCTTCAGTGTAGGTAGTGGGGGAGCACCATGCACTTCAGCATCATTAGTGGAGTTAGAAAACAGCCCTTTTTTAGCAACGTACTTACCGTTAAACATAGAGACACATGAACTTACCTGTTTGGTACTTCTCTGCCCAGTAGGAAGCAAAGCTTTGGATTTCTCTGCTATTTTCTGTAAAAAAGGGGGGAAAAAAAGGAAAATGGCTAAGAAAACAGAGTCCAAATTTAGGGAAGGAATCATATGGAGCTATTTCTTCTGCTTTTTAAATAAAAGGGCATAGAAAAAAGTCTTCTTATTTAGAAAAAGAAAGGGAGTACAACAGCACTGAAAAGTTTGGTCTTGCAGGAATTAAAAGTATTCAAAGCTTCCAGAATGACAAGGTTATCAAAACTGAAACATGCATTGAAGAAATGACAGCTAGGACGTGGATAAGTAGCAATTTACCTCTCAGATTGGTTTCCTGACGCAACTGGGCATTCACAAACTGCAGTGGCTAATTTTGGCACTTCTGAATTGAGGACAGGTTTTTAAAAAAAAACCTTACATGTACAGTTCAGAAGGATTGTACTCATGAACATTAAAAAAAGGCATAAAAAAGGTGTGTGTATACGGGGGTGGAGCCTGAATCCTTCCAACTTCATGTTTAATGGGATAAAGTTATTTTATTTAAAGACCCAGCACTTGAGGTTTTGAATAGAACAGAAAAATAATTAAAAATATGAAATAGCGCTAGAAATAATGCAATGCTGTTACATAATATACATGCTGTTGAGTGCAATTTTATGTGCATTAATTTATTTATTTATTTGTTTTTAAACCATGGGCAGCAAGTGTTGCGAAATCAATCCGTACAGAGTGTTTCTAGCAGAGATACATTATTAAGCGTATGTTGCCAGCCAAATTTCATTACACCTGTATAATTACAATATATTCTTCCTATGTCTTGCAGACATGGGTCAAACTCACTAAAGTAGTATAAGAAAGCAACCAGAGTTCATCCAAGTTGTATTTGCATGGGATTCAATTAATCCAGATATATGTTCAAGCTTCTTACTGCAGGGGAGAGAAGCAGTTTGAGGATGGTACATTTAAATCATTACTACCGTGTTTAAAAGCAAAGCAAATCTGCTCATCAGTAGAGCCTCCCCAGGGTAAAGTGGGAGAGCAAGAAGCAAATGAAAGAGCTGGAGTTCAGGTTTTGTTTGTTTTATTAAACAGCTTGATCTCGGTGACAGGTCCAAACCACAAGATGTATTCGGAAACCTTCTGGCAAAGCCATAGAACACAGCAGAGCCGTAAGGTGGGTTAACATTTAAATTAGCAATGCTGCCCACACATTTTCTGTAAGCAGAAAAGGTGAAAGGGGCACTGTGCAATCACTTCTCCTTCTCCCCTGAAAGTAGAGACACACCAAAATAATGTCGTGGCTAAGCCAGGGGAACCATTGAAGGTCCTACCAGACACACAGCTGGCAAAAGCACGCTTTTTTTTCCTTTCCATTACTCCTGAATTGCTCTGCAGTCACAAGTGTTTGCATATTCCAATGTAATGATACCCTGCTTGACTGATAAAGTAAGAAAAGAGGGAGGAAACTACACATGAGCAGATCTGTGGAGATGCTCCACATTCCTGGGAGCCATGTTCGCTCCCTCGTAACACGTTCCCAAACTCCCATACTGAAGACTGGAAGAAGCAAGAAAGACCCTCACCTTCTGCACAGCTCCGTATCTCTGGATGGCATCAGACAGCTGGTTCTTCAGCCTGTCCAGCTGAAGTCGCTCTTGCTGTTTTGGAAAAACAGAGCCCTGGTTAGAAGATCTGTAGAGATAAATCGAGTAGTAGACTCTGTCTGTGACCACGGGAAACAGTTCTGGTGGGAGACACCACGTAAATAAATTCAGTACAAATAGTATTCTAAAAATTCAATTTCACTGGGGCTGCCAGGATGCTATGAGGTCTTATTTTAGGAAGGCAGCACAAGATACTTTGATCTCTCAGGCCAAAGCAGTTAAAAAGAAGTCACCTTGGATATTCAAGATAGAACTCAAGTCATGACTACAGTGAGGTCTGCTATCTGAGCTGGACACCTTCTGTGGCAGGGATATGGAGTGGGACATTTCGCTGTCCTGCTTACTGCATGAAGAGGGTCTCACACCAATACCAGTTCTTAAAGACTGTGAAACACAAGCAAATAAATACCTTACTGCCATCAAAAGAACAGAATGGTTGGAGCATGGTATCCTGCTTCTACTTACTAAAATCCAGCCTTGGATTATCTGCTGGAAATGATAACCCAAAGGATTTTCCTATAAAAAGTCTTTTGTTTGAATGGTATCCCATGACAGAGTGCATCACCTCATTTGAGGGCAATGTGTGATTTACTGGAATTGAGAGGTCCATCAGCCACAAGAACCTTCCTTCTGCCTGGCCTGGGGCCTGCTTGTCAGAAACCAACTTATCTCCATGTTTTCTAAAACATGTACCCAAACGTCTTTCTGTCTGGAGCTAGCCCCAGCAAGATACTGATCTATGTTTTAAACACAAGCGTTCTCAGAAGGAAGACCGCAGTCTAGCCTGATGTAACTATCCAACATGCTGCAGAATTGCTGCTCTCGAAGTGACCAAGCCCAAACAGTGTCAGGCAATGGAAATTCTGGAACTATTCTACCCCCTGGATCTCAGATTTCAGGTGTGCAGGAGTTCACATGTCCAGGTTTTACAGAGGGGAATGAACTGCAAGGAAGTTGGGTGTCACCTTAAAAGCCAAGTAGCAAACAAACCCTAATCTACACTAAAGCTACTAAGCAGAAATGTTCACTTTACAGCAATTTCAGATGTTTCAGACAACTGCTTAAGAATACAAAAGTAAATTTTATAAAGGATGGGATAAACATCTTTAATTTTTAATGGTAGTGTTTTCATACACACAAGAATATCCCAGTCTTACAGTTCTTCATCCAAAGATTTAAAAACATTTTTAGAACCAGGCAAGTATAATTATTCCCATTCTACAGATAAAGGTCTATAAACCTTATGTTTGTTACACATGCAAAATAAGATAAGATTGCCACCCTGGAGAGCTGATCTAATGGTCCAGCACTCATCCTACAGAAGCCTGGAATTCCAGATAGGCCTCTCTATTTAAGTCCTTTGAGGTTAGTTTGAAAGGAAGCCCTAAAATAGCCATGTGCTATTTTACATCAGTCTCCTGCCTTGTATCACAGTGATCCACTTACATCAGTATCTTTGCTCCTGAAATACTATCAACTTGCTCAGTTGGGCATCCTGACTCCAACAGCTCCAGCAGCACTTGGAGCTTCAAGGGAAGACAGAGAAACTCCTACAGTGCACCTCGTTGGCAGTGCATTACTGGTGGAAAATAAGGAAGAAAAAAAAAAAAATTGTCTGTGTGTGCATGCAAAGCAATACACAAAATAATGAATCGGAAAGGACTGACTATAAAGCTCTAAAGTAATGGAAGGCTTTGCATGCTGTGAGAAATTTTATGGCAGGGAAGTTTGCAATGCTACCCAGATTCCCAAGAGGGACGTACCAACCAGCAACCAGTACCCACCAGAACTATTTATTCTATATAAGGGACGAGGGCTAGAGGCTTTATATCAAAATTTGTAGGTTTAATTACTTAAACTACACACGGTTAGAAGAGTTAAAAAAATAAAATCTGTTAAATTAATTGACCAGGGAGCAGAAAAAGTTATTATGTGATGCCAATAGAGAGCAGCAAGTTTATTCCTCATATTACTATAACTGCTTGTGTGTTTATTTCCTTCAGCTCTTAAATATTCTCCCTTTAACTTAGCAATTTTTCTCCCCATGACAGTAAAAGCTATTCTCCTGAGAGTCCCCAGTGGACACTACATGGGCTTCAAGTACAAATAATGACATTCTTGTGTGGCACTATAATTGGGTTTAACATGACCTTGCCTGATTCCCCTTTGGACCCAATTTATGTCACAAAATGGAGTGAGGAGATCAGCACAAAAAAGCCCAGATCCCCATATCTCCAAGAAAGCATCTTCTGTTTCATCAAGCTCTGATGCAATTATTCTCTAAGTATGCAAGAAAAAGGAAAAAATAGTCCTTGTAGTCCATCAATAATCAAAGCAACATGTTAAAAAACATCAAAAGATTAAGATTGATGCCTGCATAAGGTCAATGTCTGCATACAGAGGACAGTCATTCCAGGCTTCCCTCGCCATCCTCTGGAGCAGACCATCACCCATTCATTTTTTTAGGTGGGCTGAATTGCACATGGTCCTCCACAGGTTACAAAGGTAGCCTGGGGTGATTCAGCTCTTAAATGCTTATCTCATATGCCTGTTGAAAAATGACATAAATCCAGGCTGTAAAAACCACTTGGACAGAGATCAGTTGTGTGTTTAGAGCAGTGTTTGTTTTTTCTAGGTGGGAGTACAGTGACAACAGAGTTGAAGTAATACAGGATTTTGGAAAACGGCAGGAAGTGAGTGAGGATAAAACACCAATTCAGGTAAGTTCCTGACCCAGAAACTATATGGATGCTGGAAGCAGGAACATAACAGAAAACTGCTAGGCAGAATCAAGTAGAAAAGAATTGTCCTTATTCCTGTTTCAGTTGCTGAATCACCTGTTATGTGGGTGAAACTTCTCCTCAACTCTCACACCAGCTGGAGTTTGCCCCCCACAATATGCTTCTGTTCTTCCCCACGATGTATACCACAGGCCAAAGTCAGCAGGACATATGGGGTATAACGGTCCTTGTGGAAAGGTCAGAAACCTTCCGTTTGTCCAGTCGTTGCATTGGGGACCAGGGAATGGGGCTCATTCACACCCTTGTGACGATGTTCATACGAGTTGAACCTACTGATGACAGAAGACCAGTCTGTCCATACAACAGATGGGGTTGCTGTGGGGTAAATTGTAATTCAAAGTCCTGCTCTGATCTGGCCACAGACTGTAATTACTTATCCCCACTGCTGCTTTCGCACTAGGATACAGCACCGAATTAATGTCATATCCAGACATATTCCACTGCTTTGCGCTTTCCGTACACTTCAACACATTTCCAAACTCATCCGCGCCCACTGCACAACTGAGTTGTTGACCAATGCCAAACTCATGTGGAGCCAGGTGATTCCTGTAGTACCTTCACCCAAGCTGAGTGAGACCCTGAGATAGGTGTGAGTTAGTTAAGGCTTTGTTAATGAGTTCTCGATTTCCAATTCCACGTGATCCAGTTTTGGGAGAAGAACTGGTTTCTGCAGCTGTTTTCCCATTGATCATTTATAAATGCAAGCGATGCTTATTGTGTAACAAGAAAGGAAGTTATAACAAGACATGGAACTCAAAAGCTTTAAAGCACCCACTACCACTTCTTTTTTTCATTATTCCTCCCTCCATAAGACCCAGCACTCTCCCCCAACAGCATCTTGAATGACACGTACCCTGGATGAGCCTCTGACAATCTCAGACAGCTGCTTGATGGCTTTGGTGCTAGTCGTGATGGTTTTATTAGTCTCCTGCTGAGTTGCATGCCTGCAGAAGAGATGATGGGAATTGTAATTGAAATTAATTGCATAATAAGACACTTATAGAAATTTATCAAGCTGCAGAGCAATTGAGACAACACAACACACAGCACACGGAGCTACAGTAGGACTATGCAAGTCCAGGGTCTTGACCAGCAACGGCAGCCAGAAGGCTGTAGGAAATACTAGCAAGGAGCTGCCCAAAATGTTCTTCCTGTGATCAGCACAAAGATAATGGCTGTGGGCCTGCAAAGTCAATGGGGGATGATAAGATGAAAATAGGAGGTGGACAGGTAACAAGGCCATCACAGATGGTTGGTATTGCAACTAAAATTGTCGAAAGAGGGGTTGTATAGCAAAAAGAGCTGGGACTGGAGAGTTACCTGATGGCTTGCCCAGGAAAATTTTGTACTCAGAAGAGAAATCTGAAGAGACAGAAATTGAGCAGGACAAATTTACTTATCATGATCATCTACCGGCTAATGACATAGTATCTCCAGGAAAGCACTGTGAACGCAAAGGTGCAGTGCTGCTTTATGATCACTGAAACAGGCAGGCAGGGACCCAAACCAGTCCTCTCTTCAGTCATGGTTGTCCCTCTCCTTTACACCCCAAATTCCAGTACCATTTTTTCATAATGCTTCAGTCAAAAATTCTAGAAAGACCTGGAGAAAATTATCTTTTTTTCTCCCTTAGAGGACACCTTTGAGCCATGGTTGTATTGAAAAGACTCATTTGTCAGTGCTCTTTTTTCAGAGTGGGTGGGACGTGGAGTGAATGGAAGTTCTTTGATTAAAAAATGTCAAGATGACTATTTATGGCCCCTCTGTCCTGAAGACCCATGGCCCGTCCTGGTTCTTCAGCTCCTTCCTGCTTCTCTGTCAGCATTGATGGAGACCAGGTCTTTCAAGACTTAGGTGAACTCCTTCAGCACCTCCTTTGAGGAGTAAGGCCAGCCCCCAAACAGTCTTAAAGCAAACACAACCTTAGCCACAAATAAATTGAGACCTCTCAACAAGCACTCCACTGACTGTCATTTCCATCTAGTCAGGGAAGACGGACAAAGGTACCATGAACTGCGATATTCATCCTCATAGCAAAGTTTGGCAATTTTTTTCCACTGAAGCAAGATCTCTGTGCAGACAGCTCAGGTGGGAAACCCGTCTAGGATAAAAGTACACTTAATTTTATGCATTGTACCTACCAGGTATACAAGTGAAAGCTTAGCGTAGCGTGAAGATAACGTCTCCTAGCTGCAGAACAGTAATTCAGATGTATGTTAAGGGTTGAACAAGCACACAGAAGGCATGGATTCCTTTGGCACCATACAGGAAAGAGAAATAATCCCATATGAAGACAAGGCTGGATCCAATAACTAGTTATTCTCAGCTCTCCTTAGCTAAATTAAGATATCTTTTCTGTATTCATTCATGAAAATGCATTTCATTTATTTATGATCCCAGGACCCACTGCACCAGCTGACTAATTACATCACTTTTAATTTGAGATGGAAGAGGTCATATCTACCACAGACAGGTATTCCACACTGTCATGGCTAGAGAGGGAGCTGGGAATTGAATCCTGTCCCATTGCCTATCTTGAGGAGTACACAGTTAGCTTGATCCCCAATCTTTTAATCAAGTAAATCTTGCCACCAAGTGCATGAACTCTATAAGCAGCAGTTTCAGCACTGAGACTTCCACAACTAATTCCTCTTAATGCAATGCAAGACGCTGAAGTTGACGTCCAGTCATTTTGCAGACCTCATTAAATTATCTGCCCACAGAATGAGCCAGGGATTTACACAGCAGCAATTTCCCATCCCCAAAGTAAAATGGCTTGTTAGGCTCATGCATCTAATCCTTCCCAATCTCTAAAGTTAAATAAAGTCTCCTTCATTTGCATTCTAATGTAAATTTTATGTTAGATATCTTATGTAATAAATCCACACCGCGCACAAACTTTGCACCGAACTGCTGCAAAATAACGGGGAGCAGGAGTACAAAAAATAAAAGTTCTGCATTCCACCTCTTAATTCACAATGCACTTTAGACAACATGCTGGTGCTTGATTCTGCCACTTCCCACTATGTTGTCAGCACAATTAACTTCTTATTCTTCAGCCTCAGAGATATGCTCAGGAATCAGACAGTGATTATATTTAATTTACATTAAATGCTATTAAGATCTTCATTAAAAAAGAGGCCTTGAAACTCCACTCCCCGCAGCATTTTATTTTAATATGTAATGGTAACAAGATATGTCACTATTATTATTATTATTATTATTATTAGCTTTCTTTATATTCCTCTCCCTATGGAAGTGTGGAAGTTAATTAAGGGGTGTCTCTGATGAATAAAATTTGCTTCTGAAAAAGTCCTCCACACAATAGTAAGTTAAATACTCCGTCTGTGGAGATACCGAGTCCTTAAAATATAAATGTTGTAAAAGACTGATCTGTCTACAGCACTACTCTGAAAATAAGCACTCTAACAGTAAAAACAAAAAGGGCATCTCTTAGGAAGAATAACATCTCTTGCTGTGCATTTCTGTATGCACAAAGATTGCAAAGACAATGCAGTAAATAATACAAGAGATGCCACACGGCTGCCTAAGAGTTTCCTATGGCTGTTGTTTTCTTTACCAGAGAAGCACGGTCCACTGAATCCATAATCCCCAGCACGCAGCTGCTTACAGTTTGTTCTTTGAATGATCGTATCTCTAATTTATTTATCCAGTTTTAAAATGAGCATAGCAAAGAGGCAGATGCAATGATGGCTGCTTCCCCTCTCTGCGGGGACAGAATGATGGAGCTTAACTATAGTTTGTGCCGTTTCTTTGAGACACTTGATGAGTGACCAAGTCAACAAAAAAATAATCAGACCTCAAATGCAACAGCAAAGATGGACAAGGGAAAGGCTTCCCTCTGCCTCACCGTGCCTGCTGCCACTCATAATAATCCCAAAGAGCTTTGTTTTCTAGTTCCAGCAGGAGAAAGGCATTTCCATTTATAATACAGGATATGGCTTATTTTACTTTCATCTGATCCCTAATATAGGAGCAATAATAAGTTTTTCAGGTACAGATCAAGGATACCTTTACTGTACTGGCTTAAACTTCATTAGATTTAGTATCCCCTTTGGCACAGTGCAACTGCATAACAGTGGAGTAGTTTTATGCATTTAAGAGCTGGGTGGTCAAGCAGGTTTGGCTACAGTTAAACCAGGTAGAGCAGCATAACTTAAACCACATACCCGCCTTTTGCGCATCAGCTGTAATGCTTACCGCTCACTGCAGTTTTCTTGTACAAAAAGAGGTAAAAATTATAGTATGGGGAGCAGAGCACTGAGCTGCATGATCTGTGGCTTAAGGAGAAATAGGTTGAGTATACGCATTTATATATATTCCATTGTTGTTGGAGACATAAATATGTAGAAGTGCATCAAGCATGCATGAGGAAATTGTTCACACCATAAGACTTCAGCCAATCTCTTCCCTGCCTTAGAGCTGGATTTTGTGAAGGACTGATGTCTGTGGAAGCTCATGATAGGCCTCAGCAAACTATAAATACATGTATATAAAACTTTGTGCATTGACCATAGGCACTACTATGGAGTAGCAAGGGGTACTTAGTCCCTGAGGCTCCTATTCCCCTTTCTCCACCTAATCAAGGTGCTTAACTTCAGAGCAAAGCCAATGGAGCTCCTTCATGGTCTATGGAGAGGGGCACCTTCAAAGGTGCTGCAGAGAAGTCCACCCTTCAGCGGCAACCCACCACGTTTGGATGTCTCCTACACAGCCAGGATGATCCTATAGCAGAGCTAAGGGTATTTCCAGAAATGGGTGATCCAGGCGGATGTGTTCAACAGTTGTATCAGCAAACACTTATCTATAGGATGGAAACTTGTGCTGCATTAGATTGCTATAACTTACTGCCCACAGACAGCCCCACACCTCGTCTTCTCGGGCTGCTGGCTCTGCTTCTGCATTCAGGGAGGGATTAACACAGCGAGTATCTCTCATCTATAAGTATTTATTGCAGATGTAAACAAAGCAGAAAGATGAGCTAGGAGGAAAGGTTGTTTCACCAAGCCCTAAAGTCTCTTTACTGTATCGTTACAGTCACCAAAGGAAGAAAGGCTGAATCTACTTGTTCTGGCTCCAAGCTGAAACTCACAACTCTTTTTTTTCCCCTTTCTTCTTTAGGACCTGATTGTGCCTGTTGAGGAATTGTTTACAACAACAAAATAAGAGCTCTAATTCTGATCTGTCAGCAAACCCCTTTGCATAGGTGTAAATCATCCAGCAGAGCAAAAGTCAGGAGAAAAACGGACTGCTACTTTCAAGTTTCAAGCCAAGTTTCAAGCCACACAATATTCTATAATAAAAGCATCATAGATTTCCAATTTGCCTGTCACTTGAAAGTATTAGGAGATGTGGTGCTATTTTTCTTTAAGGAGCTTAGGGGTTGGTCTGTGTGGGAAGAGAAGAGGAGGTATTTCAAATCCACCTGGCACTGGTGCTGTGTCATCTCTAGAGATGAACATGGCTATAGGCTAGCAGCTACTTTGTTCAGCGGTTCTGGATTAAAACATATGAATTGTAGTCAGATAGCAGTCCTCACAAATTTCACCACAGAAATGCAACCAGGGCAATATACAACAATGCAAACCCTAGCAAAATTTTCCATGGTATTTTTAATACCTATCAGTCACCTTTTTTTTTTTTTTTTTTTGCATTGCTTCTTGAAAATAAATAATAAAAAATGAAGACGCATTTATAATAATAACATAAGGAGAATGCTTGCTTCCCCATAGAATTTGACCAGTCTTTGCAAGCTGCTAGTTACTCATTGACCTGCTACCAGAAAGTCAGGTTTGTGTTTTTCAACTAAATTATCTTGAGGACAGTAAGATCCCCTCTTAACCCTGCATCACCTACAGATTAGTTCAGCATCGCCTCAGACTCCATCTGTCAATGCACTACTGACAGCTCAGAGAGCACTCGAAACGGGACCCCATGGGAAGCAGCTCACCAGTGTCACTGCCATTAGTCACCTCTCAAGTTATTTTTCTTTCTCCCACCCATACTATTCCCAAGTAAGTTTTAATTTTACAAGTTTCACTTTATTCCCTAATAAAAGAGCCCCTTGTATCCTTTGTAAACGCCTTGCTAGCACTGAGCTATATTACACCTCCCTCTCTCTCATTATCCAGTAAGCCTCTTAGCTTATCAGAGACAGAAATTAATTTAATTCGCCATAATTTCATTTTGATGAACCCTGGTGCCTTCTGATCATGATAATCTTTTTTTTTTTCCTTCAGGTGCTGATAAACTGCTTATTTCTTTTTAACTATTCTTGCAACATAGGTTGTACAGAAGTAGACCATCTTACTGCACTACGTTTCTGCAAAAAGCAAGCAGGTCCCTCCCTTTCCAGCCCAAGGACCTCACCTGCCCTCCATGAGCTCTTAACATTTTCCAGCATTTCCAGCATTGCCCCAATAATCCTTTTAACGCCCTAAGATAAATGGCATCAAACCATGACTATTCTGATTGCTTTGCCTGTGCTTTCTAATTCTATTGTGCCTTTCACATTTCTGCATTAACGAGCGGACCACAGCTTAACATCTGTCACGGAAAGGTTACTGGGATGTATCCCTGCGGTAATTCTCAGCGGCATAGCCAGAGGTGCCTGTAACAGCACCATAAAGCAACTAAGCGACATACAACCTACATATAGTTGTTACCACGCCTTTCTTCCAGCAATTCACTGGAGTTTTTTGCTGAAGCTTGGATCAGAGGCATCTTTGGAGGGTTTTCAGAAGCCCATTACGCCCATCTAAGGCTCAGGGGTGCTGCATTTAGGACTCCAGAAGGAGTTAATGGAGACAGTCAATTTGCAGGGAGAGGCAGGGAGAACAACACATTTTCTGAGTCCTGCATACAGTCCACAAATACAGAAAACATTTTATATACTTTAAAAAAGTGTTAGAAACTGTCCCCTTCCCTGAAATTTGCAGAGACACGGACATTGTTGTCTTATGTTGCTAACCTCTAAATCTTTTTTGGAAAGACTATGTATGTGGACTCCAATATATGCAAACTTCCCCTTATAACTTGCCTGTTGCAGAACACAGGCTGGAAGCTACGGACACAAAATGCAATAAACAATATATCAAATCCCAAGGACTTCAGGCAGATAAAAAAGCCAACTGATGTATCTGCTTAAATATATTTTCACATAATATATATGCCTGTAAACATTAGCTCTTGCATTTCAGACTAGCATCAGAAACAAAAGAAGGCCATGTCTCCCTATTTAGGAATTTCCCAGCCATAAAACTGTCTATGGCAGGAACTTACTGAGTGCAGGGCCGAGCCAGGGACACACACAGGCTCTGTATGTCACTGTAAGAGCTAGCAGTCCTATCTATTATATTTTAATGTTAATCCCAGTGGGTACATCCTCATGTCTAGCTAGCAGTCCTATACACTTTTAGGGTCAGGGGCGGTGTTAAGAGCACCACTTCACACTATGTCAGGTTTTCTGTCATCGCTGGATGTTTTTTTAAATAATATGACATGATGCCATGTTATCAATGATATGGCAATACATCCCCCTCACTGTACGCACCAATCCTAACCAACAAATACATTTGGATAGACTGGATGAGTGAGTGTGGGTGCACGAGTGTGCAAGAACATGGACTACACGCACATGTGTGAGAAAGACAGGGACAAATGGACAGGAGATAAATTGCACTGCAGATTAATTTAGCCTATTATCCTTCCCGCACTCGCTTTCTTGGTTTCAGCATTTAACGTGGGTTAATACTCAGTATGGCACTGTGAAAAGATGAAGGGCACTTTACTGATGTGAATGAGTGATCGATTGCTTTAGTTCTCCTTGAGAAACTATGATGAAACCATCATTAATAAAAGAGCCAGTGCTTTGTACCTTGGAGTATGAAAAGTTTTGGTGAACAGAGATGTAGATCTTTTGAGGCTTTATTCTGATTTTAAAAGTTGCTTTCGGTGGCAGAACATCCAGAGCAAACATATGCAAAAAGGAAATAAATCACACAAATTTCCAAGACGTAGGCATTTTCACCCCAGAAAATACATGTTTCATTTAAAAAAAAGGCCAACTTTGCTTAAAACCAGGCAATTTTAATTGAAAAATGAATCCATTTCACTCAAACGACTGCGAGGTTTTTTGTTATTTTGTGAAGTGAGCAAGAAATCAAAGGCAAACAAACAACTCAAGACACCTTTCAGCTTGCTGTTATTATTTGTGTATTTCTAGTTAGAGGTATTAAAGCACAAGTGCTCCTATGTGTATTCTTAAATTAAGTGATATGCCTAAACCCAGTTCCTCAATCAGGATTTAAGTGAGAAAGAAAGGGCATTAGCAGTGATTGTACCACTGAAATTGTCAATGTGTAGCAAACAGGCTGTCTTATAAACCTATGAAAAATGTCCACCCTTTGACTGGCAAGAAATCTAAAAAGAAAGGCAATGACCAACCAATTGTTTTCCAGTCTAAAGTGCAAAAACAGGTGGTTTATCATCTCCAAGAAGCTCAGCTTTAAGAATCAACAGTCAAACATCCAAGAAGCATTGCAGCAGTGCACCAACACGAAGGCTTTGTGTTCAACCATGGCAGGAATCAAGTGCTACGGGTTTCAGAAGGAAGCAGGTCAGCAAAGGAAACACATCTGATGAAGTTACACTCACCCCCCTCACCCCATCCCAGATGACAAATGAAGGAAATGTCACCCTAAAGCTCGTAGACCAGCTTGGAGGAAGGTTTGATCACGCTGATTTCCTTAACGGGGTAATGTGAAGAAACTATTTCAAAAGAACAGCACCGAAAGCCAGTGGGACATCAAGTTTGTTAGAAATCCAACTTTTAGGCACTGAAGAAAGCCTTCATAAACCTTCATATTGAAGTTAATAAATGTTGTACTGTAAATATCAATTAGTTAAGCTGTCTGGACAATGAAAACAGACTGGCATTTACAACAGATGTTGAAGACAGATGCATAATTCACTAACAGTGAAGTATCACGCAAAGGAACTGAGCATTTAGCAAACTCCTGATCTATTTAATTTACTTCAGTATCATCACTGGCAGAGGCAGTGGTACAGCTTTTGGCTTCCAAGACAGATGTGTACGGATCCAATAGCCTGCGTTTCTCTTGACATCTCTTTCTTTTCCTCCTGGAAACTCCATTCAGATGAGACATGAGAATTTTGGGTTTAGTCACCTGGGATTTCAGTACATCTTCCCAGACAAGCCTACTTTAAACACGGCTGATCTGTAGAGTCCATGTGCAGTGAGACCATATCCTTCTAAATAGATAAGCATCTTCTGGACTTCTCATTTATCACACAGTACACACACATACCTTTCTGTCCACAAAAATACCATGTTCTTTTACGTGCTCAAACATGCTCATGTTCCCAAATCAGACCCTATAACACCTGCCCCGCTGCCTCACATCTCACCTCCCTGGTCTCAACCGCTCCTACGTGTCCTACAGAGAAGGAACTAGATTTTCTGTCCCTACCACTTCCACACACCCAACAATAACCACTTCACCAAAATCAAACACCATCCCCATGTTCTTTAATTTCTAAAACAAAAACCAGCTTCTCGCTGTGCTGGTTTTGGCTGGGATAGAGTTCATTTTCTTCGTAGTACCTAGTATGGGGCTATGTTTTGGATTTGTCCTGGAAACAGAGTTGATAATACAGGGATGTTTTAGTTACTGCTGAGCAGTGCTTACACAGAGGCAAGGCCTCTTCTGCTTCTCACCCCACCCCACCAGCGAGCAGGCTGGGGGTGCACAAGAAGCTGGGAGGGGACACAGCTGGGACAGCTGACCCCAACTGACCAAAGGGATATTCCACACCATGTGATGTCCTGTTCGGCATATAAAGCTGGGGGAAGAAGAAGGAAGCGGGTGACATTCGGAGTGATGCCATCTGCCTTCCCAAATAACCGTTACGCATGATGGAGCCCTGCTTTCCTGGAGATGGCTGAACACCTGCCTGCTGATGGGAAGGAGTGAATGAATTCCTTGTTTTGCTTTGCTTGTGTGCGCGGCTTTTGCTTTACCTGTTAAACTGTCTTTATCTCAACCCACGAGTTTTCTCACTTTTACTCTTCTGATTCTCTCCCCCATTGCACCGAGGGGGAGTGAGCGAGCGGCTGGGTGGGGCATAGTTGCTGGCTGGGGTTAAACCATGACTACATCAACAGTTTACCACTATACTTCTACTGTATATTGATCCCTCTAAACTCCTATGCCTTATCACAAATCCATGTATTCTTAAAACATAACCTCAGCCCCATCCCCTGAGCTAGGACATGATCTCCTTCACCATTACATCTCCATGCACTTGTAAAGCATGGCCACTCACACCCTTCACCTGCACAACTCCAGCAACTGAGACCAAGATATCAGGACTTCTCTCTCTGGTCCTCTGACCACATCTCCTCTAATATGTGATGCCAAAACCACCTCCTCACCCACCTAAAATTCATCCCACTTTCACACCCACTCCCATGCCCTGAGCCAGAAGTGTAGCTCTCAGCCTCCCTGGTACAATGATACTGGGATCAGAATTGGAAGCTTCAAATAATGTTATCTTCACAGCTCCATTCCAACGTGGTCACTCCCACTGCTCCGGAGTATGACATCTGGCTGCCTCACCTACCTCTGATCTAACTAATGGCATTTTTGCTGATACTGGGCATGTTTTACCTTTGTGACCAGCTCCATCAACTCCCTGGCGTGAGCAAACACGGTGGCCTTAAGTGCTGCACAACTTGGTCTTGTTTTCTTGCTTTCCTCCTGTTCCTGTCCTAGAGAGGATTTGGGAGTACAGTGGTACGCAGATAGAAAAGCCAGCTGGAGGAAAGAGCCATTTTCAAGTACAAAGTGAAGCATAAAAGTTGAAGTTGGTAACATTGCTGGCACTTTCTGAACACATTCCCTTGAGGCACCTATGCCAAGATCTATTTTTTTTCTGGTTTTTTTTTTTTTTTTAAGTAAGAGAGAGAAGAAAATAAAAAAGTGAAAATAATATATGGCAAAAAACAGCTTTAAAATATGTTTGCTTGAGACAAGGATTTTTTGTTGTGGCTTTATTTGTTTTCATATTGCACTTTGTTCTCAAAAAGCACGGAGATGACTAAAAGGAATTGTGCTGGGAAGAGAAATGGATCTCAGCAGCCTACTTACCACCTATTGCTCTATCCCATATACTTCATATGCCTCTTTAAATCTGACATCTCTGCAACTTTCTGAACATAAGGGCAAGCTGTGAAGTGCAAGGGAAATTAATATATTTATCCTGCACAGAATGCAATACACTCAAAATATAGAGTTCTTGATCTCTAAATACTTTTCTTCATATCTCCTTCATTGTCCTTTCCATTCAACTTACGTTTCACTCTGCCTTGCGTCACCTTTCTAGCAACACTTTAATTTAGCTGGCAGAAAGATGACTCTGTGTCTTTTTCAGAATTATTAAGTTTCAAAAAAACAGACAAAATCTTAAAAGAAATGCTACTGGTGAGGCTTCTCTGCTCATCAGCCCCACATTTCATCAATTTAAAGATCCTTCAGGCTCTCAGGTGACAATAATGTGTAATTCCCAATGTACCACAAGTCGCTCCTCCCCACCACCCTCCAGCTGACACCAGATCATAAAGCAGCCTAGCAGTTAGAATACAAAAACACAAGGCACTTTATTGGCCAATAAAACACCCGCAAGAGCGGCCATGTGAATGAAGACCCCATTTTGTGGGGCAATAAATTTTGCACTAGCACCCAAAAGGCATTGCTATTACAGGAGTTGTGCAAATCACCATCCATGGTCCATGACAAAGTGGCTTAGGCTGTGGCCAGAAGGACGAGTAATTCCAGAGGGAGAGCAACAATTAAAATGCACCGCCAGTGGTCCAAAAAATTAAACTTCAAAGAGATACTTCCCTAATAAGAATGGGGCACAAATATATAATAGAAGGATAAGGAAACAAAATAAAAGATCTGAGAAAGTTCATTATAAATCAACAGGTTTGTTTCAGGTAAGGCAAGGCTATCTTTTTCTGCTGGCAGAAGGCAACGGACCAAGCATATAATGAACTCAGATATAGCAACTCTCTGTTTACAGTGAGGGACAATGGAAATATCCAATTGTTCCAATCCATTCAAATGTGAAAACTGTAAGTCCCGTTATCAGAAACCTCTGCTGCTGATAGCAAATTTGTTCTCTAGGGGGTAAATGGATTCAACTTAAGAACTGCTGTGAAGAGTCCAATGCAGGTACTTGAAAGAAGAAAATTACCTGATGAAAGATCAATAATATTTCTCCTCTCTCTGAATTGAGGCTTATGTGCAGAATAAAATATTCCAGGGACTGATTCTCTGTTGCCTTGCTTCAACGCAAGCTATTGTAAATGTAACTAAGCTAGCAAATTATTTATTTACAATCATGTTGTGAAAATCACATTGCATTTGTGCAGGTAGAGACACAAAAAGAAAAGAAAACAGAGAAAGTCACACTCAGTGCTCCATAAAAGCAGACAAATCAGCCCAAACATGTTTCCTTGCAGTCTTAGTGCTTAAAACCAGACTTTCATACAAAATGGTAAGTATGCTGGGTTTATCCAATAGTTGCCAAAAGGTTGTGCACATGGATCCAGCTGACGAGTTACTGAAATGAATACAGCAGCAACATCCATTAAAGGTCCAATGCACCACAGGAGAGGTGTTACTGAAGAATGCGACTGACCTTTCCTTTTAAAATAAAAGGATCTTATATCAAAACAAGGTCAGACTGAAACGCAAGAAGCTAAGGGAAGAGATCCTAAATATAATTTTTCCCTTTCTTTCCCAAATGGACAGAAGAGTTTGTTCAGCTGAAAACTGATTTCTGGAGTACAGTGAAAATCTGGAGAATTTGAGGGACATGAGATCTTCGGTAAATGATGATGGCTTGGCTCATAAGGAGCAGAAAGAGATTTTTCCCTCTTACTTGTTTGCCAGCTAACTCAAATCTATCAGGTGGTGTGCAGTGTGGTAGCACTAGGAGGCACATGCCAACACCAAACTCCTGGATTGCTTTTGAGCCATCTGAATTAATAACCCCACAGTTGTCTAAATAAAACCACTAAAATTAAAAGGTGAGGATAATCCATTAGATTAGGAAGCAGACTCCCTCATGCTGAAAAGAAACATGCCCCCTGTCCTTGTACCTTTAATCCTGGACTGGCTATCAGACAGTACGGCCACATTCATTAAGTCCCTTGGCTTTTTGGGGACTGAGGACCTCTGACATACTGGATTCTATGTCGCTTTGATGTTATCTCAAACGAGACTCATTACCATCCAGTGTTAATTCTTTCACTAATATCAAATCAGCCAGATATCCCAAACCAGTTCTTGGGTCTATTTTCAGGACTCTGTCCAATTGTACAATACACAAATGCTAGATGAGATCCAGATTTATAACTACTAATGTATGTGACATCCAAGCCAGTCATCTAATCACCTGTCATCCAGGACCGCGTCACCCGGTAGGTACCAAAACACAGAGTGTGGCTTTCTATTTACTTAAAGGCCTGTGGGAACTTACTGCCCGTTCCTTCCACAGGTTTAGAAATACCTGCTCAATGGAGACAGGCAGATCTCTTGCTCTTAAAGCTCTCCTGCTATCCAGGCTGATGGGTTCCTGCACAGAAGAACCCCCAAAACCAGTTCTGCTGCTGCCAACCCACAAGTTGTACCATGTCTTCTGGCTGGAGCATTCACCTGGATCTCTTCCCCTATCCCAAAATTGTTGAGTAGATGTGAAGATAAGCCAGGTGAAGGCATGAAGTCAGCATGGGTAAGTTATAAGACATTAATGAACTCCACCGTTTTCCATAACTGAGGTCTATGTCACACAACGAGGCCCCTAGAAGCCTGCTCAGAGCTGGCCCTGCTCTTGAGCAGGGGGCTTGGACCAGATGACGTCCAGAAGACCATTCCAACCAACACTATCTTGTGACTTGATGAGCTCTGCTCAGTTCACTGGATTGATACTTCTCCCATAAGTTATCACCCGTTCCCCAACCGCTTCAGTCCAAGGGCAACTTCCAGCCTCTGAGGGCTGTCTCTGGTCAGTCAACAGAGTTTATCAAGATGTTTGGAAAGCCCTGAAGCAATCATGCAATTTAAAAAAAAAAAAAAAAACCCAATAAAAATCACTGCTTCCTGGTTATTTACTTTCCCATATTAATGACAAAAAAGAAAAATAAACTAAGTCTTTGCTATGTGGAAAAGCTAAGAGAACTGGTGATATTTTTAGCTGCAGAAATATTCTGCCCATACATTTCTTCCCATTAGCCTAATATTAGCTGGATATTTTGTGGTTGTAGGCTCCTCTAAGCAACTGCATCAGACCATAGGCTTATGCTTTGTTAGATCAAATGCATCGCCAGACCCGAGTCTTTATGCCCACCTTGCAGTCTTGCACTAAAGGTAGCCCGTGGTGGTCCTGAACACAGCTGCAGCCATTCACAACCCAGCAGGTTACTGTGACTTTGCTGTCACAGGCAATCTCAATTTCAGTTCAGCAAGATTTTGGCAAATTTTACACCCTTGGTGAGATATAATCTTCTGCCGTAGAGGTGCCTCGTAATCTGTGCTTCTACTTGTCACCCAGATGGGTCCTTATCACCTGCTTCTCATCCGTCTGCAGACATGGTGCAGCATGGTGCTGTATCTCCTCTTCCTCTTCTCTCCGGCAACGAGGACACTTTTTCTTTGGTGACTGTTGAAGAGAGTACTTAGGCAACAGCTCGAAGCAGCCTCATGCAACCAGCGTCATCTCACTCACGGTGCGATGGTTGGATGTGCCTCTCTGACACATCTCCTCTGTCACACTGGCAGGATCTCATTTTTAGTTCTAAAACACATTCCCTACCAAACAGACTTAAAGAAAGGGACCCTTTTACTATCTCTTACAGAAGATAAAAAATTTCTATCAGTGAGGGATCTTATCTGCCCTAAAAACCTACATAAAAGGAACTTGCTGAATCAGATGTATTCGTTTGATTACTCCACATCAATTTCTTACATTAATGGATTAAGTTAATGTCACTTTGGAAGTGTGCTTTACTTTTATTATTTTGGAGGTTGAAAGATGTCAGAGATAACTACAAAGAAAGGTCTTTGGGACTGTATCCCTGAGAACAGAAAATAAAACCAGCAATCCACAGCAGCAGCTTTTGAGCAATGATACAAAATCAACTTGTCAAATGTCTGGATGTGCAGCAGGGAACCTGATGGGGAAGGAGATTTCAATCTCAACTTCTCAACGAGTCCTTATGTAATTTTAGGGACTTTTTTCTTAATGGAGAGAAATATATTGCAGAAATATTCCTTTTCCCTTCTGCCCCCCCTCCCTGGATAGCTGCCTCTTTAACACCCTCGGTGTTGGTGTGGTAGCTCTCCAAATGTAAAGTGGTTGAAAAACAGCAAACAAAATTACTTGAAAAGAAAAAGACCAATTAATCTACCAGGCAAATCACCTACTTTCTCTCCCATGGACCAAAATAGAATCAGTCTTTAAAACCGACAATCCTGTAATTTATCAACTCCCCTTTTAATATCAAAGACAGCGTGTCTTCAACTCCCCTTGGCTCACGATTCCAGCTCCATTACCTGGCACGGCAGGCTGAAACTTGCCCAAAATTTCACCTCTTTGGCTACCCCTGCTATTCTTCACCATTAGGCTTTAGTCCAAGCTGTAAGAGACGCTATCTCTATGTAGTTGGGAATTAGCCATCAAGGAACAGTCCCACGGTGCTAAGGGAAGTCCATAATTTTATTATTAAATCAGACTGAAATATCACGTTATGTTTCCTGTGTCCCACTGAGAGTCCTGATAGTCATTTAAGTCAAAACAACTCCTTTACTATTCCCCAACCAGCCTGGAACTGTCCGGCACAGTAAATGAGAGATTATAAAAAGTTTACCAGAGTTTAGACAACACTCTGTGTTAAGGAGAATGTAACAGCTCAGTAACAGCTGTCGTGGACTCTCAAGAAAATCTGTTTGCAGATGGGATCGTTAGGGGAAATTCAAGGTATTTCAGTTCATTGTTAAAAACACAGAGCATCTTAGTGTCCCTCTGATACCACACAGATGTTAAGTAATAGTAATAAAAGAGTGATAAAACTGTGGGTTCAGGAGAAAACACTGACCATAACAAAACCTCTTTCATAGATGTTGGCTTTTTGCATGCTCCCTATTCAGCAAAATCAATTTCTTGTGTTAAAGAAAATAACTATTCCTTACCTGCAGGACAAGATGAAATTTAACACTGTGATTGTACTAGCTGACATAAGTATTCCTTCAGATGTTGATTGAAGGAACAAAAATATTTTTAAAAAGCATGAGGAAATGACCTTAAAAAGGAGATGTTTTCACACCCTGCATTTTCTGCCATTCTCTTCTCTATAAAAAGATCAAAAAACTCAGGTCACCAAAACCTGTTACCTTCCAGCCACACAACCAACTGTTTTGTATCAGATTCCCCTTTCTACACTCTTTTTTTGTTTTCTATTTCATAATTGACTCCAAGAACAAGCTTTCCTCTACACTGAGCACTGGCCAGGTGCACACTGCTCCCACAGAGAACAGGGCACTTGTTTTTCCTTTTAAAATATTATTTTTAAAAATGCAATTAATGAGCCAAGTTACTTCTCTATTATCATTTTGTCTTCTTCTCTGCCTCAGTTCCCCATTCTGTTATAGACAGAACTAATTTCTGCTTCTTTTCTCTTACTTTGTGTACCTTGTCTATTGGGACTGGAGGTTCTTGGGAGCATCACCCAGTACAGCAAAATGATGCTCTCATTTGGGCTCTCACTGCAATACAAATACTAGCAAACAATATCGAAATCTCATTTCAGGACCAAGATGTAATTGGGTCTGAACTTACCTCCGGTCTTATACTGACGTAATTCCATTAGCTTTAATGGAATTACTCTCGATTTGCACTGGTGTCTTGAATTGAGCTTTTGCTTTTCAGGATTTATATATTTTGTTTTCCTACCATTAAAACAAGATAGCCAAAGTCATTTCCAAGTCATTTTTTTTTTCCCCAATAAATTCAAGCGTTATTCTAGTTTATCTGTGTGACCTCCACTTGCTCTTGTACATCAGCCATCTAATTATTCACGGTTCCTGCAGGACGCTGCATTCTATTATCTTCTATTTATAATCCAAGATGTCTGAGAACAAAAGGGAACAGGGTTCTCCAGTATATGCCTTTCTGGCCTTGTTACAATTTTTCTTGCTCTACTCCAGGTGCTCTCTGCATATAGCCTCTACTTTAACCTCCTGAGATTTGTGTTCTATCTATCTTTTAATTATATCTTCCCACAACCCACCTTGTGGCTATTAAAAGGAAGATTCAAAGAGGCACTGTAGAAAATTTGTGGTCTAGCAGAAACATAAGGAGCCTTTTTACACCATCCAGTTTAGTTCAGTCCAGGTGGGAAACCATAACTGGTGATCTGGTGGGTGATCAGAAAGGAAGAGGTGGGAGATGGGCTTTCAGTTCAGTCCCCTAGTGCAAACTATTATCTAACCCACGCTCTGTAAATGACATTAAATTATTTACTTCTTGGCAATATAGTGGTGGATTAATTTTGTAAATTAAAAAGAAAGGTAAGGGATAAAATAAAGGACTGAACATGCCTGGATACAGTCACTATATGGGAATAATCCAATCAAATACAGGCAACTATATGTCATGGAAGTGTCTGTTTTTCTTGGTTGACTAAGGAGCATTTATGTGTGACCAACTCAGTGAAAACACCTCTGCTGAAACGTGTGAATCCCTCCCAGCGTGAGGGGAAACCTGCTCACCTCTAGCATCTGCCCATCTTTGCAGGGTTGGAGCATTCCCTTCTGTTCGGCAAACATCTCCTTGGAAAAAGCAGTTCAAAAGCCTTTCAGATACCTGCTCAACCTCTCTTTCATTTCACAAGTGGAGTCAAATGTAGCATACCGAAGCTTTGGTGGCCAGTTTCCCTGGTTAAGCACACTCAGGACTATTTTTTAATTGCATTTTTTTCTTTTAATATTTCTGGTGTTGACTTCTTATCATCTCTTCTTATCACTCCTCTTCCTGCTAGATTTAAGAGCTCTTTAGATGCCACTACTTTTCCCCCTTGAAGGTGCTTGTACTCTGTAATCAAGTCACTTCTCAGTCTCATTTCTGATAAACTAAACAGACTGTGCTACAAGGCTCACTGAGAAACACCTTTTTTTTCTTGATCTCAATTATTTCTTGTGTTTCCTTCAGATCCTTTTTTTAGTTTTGCCACAATCCTTCAAAATCGTGAATGCTGAAAATATTCCCTGTGTCCAGTGCACAATTCCTTAGTTATACAGAGAGATAAAAAATCATCTTCCTGCTCCAAACTCACTATTGAAATGTTCATACACCTATGAATGCCATCCCTGGGAATTCCTGCTGAGTTCCTCGACCCACCTTAGGGCACTGCTTTGCAACGCGTGTCCCTGTTTTATAAGCATGGTTCATATTGCTTTCTCTTACCAATAACTCTGTGTTTGGCTATAGAGAAACATGCTCTAGAAAGAGCTCAGCCTAATACCACGTACAGCTCCTCCAGCCTCCTCAGTAGCTTCACTGATCTTTGTGCCAGCTCTGAATTTTTCTAGAAATATTTTTACAGGCACTTAGTGCTGACTAATGAAATCACCTATTAGGATCAGGCCTGATGATAGCAAACACAGAGAAAACCCATTAGAAATGCTCGGTTTTGATTCCCGTTAACTTTGCAGAGAGCTGTCACAGTCCTTATCCTGCCTTTCAAACTCAGTAGACCGTGGCAGAAAACTCCTCTTGGGTGTGTCTGTGTGGGTACTGAGGGAGAAAAGGCAGAGATTTGGGAAATACAGATTAAGTTTTTAGGTGACAAGGAAGCATTTAGTTCTTCATCAGAGTGAGACCTGGGCATTTATCATTCTCCCTCGAGTCTCCTCTTCCATGAAAAGGGAAGCAGGCTGTATAAACCAGAGGAGACACGGTACATGCCAGCCAGATCCCAACCCGGACAATTAGGCAATGTATGGTAGCAATGCCTCCCGCATGGTCTATATATAACCAGATGGACCCTTGATAACACCCTCATCAAGACCCTCACCCAGCCTCACAATGCTCTCCATCAATGAAGTTCATCTGCGCTTCCCAGCAGGACTTAAGGAGGGAAAGATGTGATGTTAGGAGAGGAAGGGAAATGCAAAAGAAGCTCTTTTGCTGGCAGGCTTCAGCACACACAAGCATTCACGTACCTGCCAGTACTGAAAGAAATAATCAGTGCAAACCTTTCCTAGTTGCTCTCTGAAAAAGAAACCACTCAATTCATTTGGATTCTTTTAAAAACCCAACACTTTCAGCCCTGAACAATATAATTACTTACAAATTACTTACTTATAATTACACTTATGAACAAGTACCATGAAATTCAGTTAAGAGATAATTCTCCCTGAATGCGAGAGCAATACACTGGGACACTATGCTTGTTGTACAAGCCATACCAGACTGCTGATGCACGTTCACACAGAGCTTGCACCACGAGGGCCAAATGCCCTCACAGCCCCTAAATGGCTCTTCCCGGGTGTGTGAGTGATAGAACATCTTCTACGAGTGCTCAGCTTCACAGAAATCATCTTCTGTCTCCAATGGTGTCAGGGACTTGACACCTCGGTAGCACATCTTTACCTGAAGCAGGCAGCGAGGAACACATGGCACTTTTTGTCCCCTCCACACGAGTATCATTCCTGGTACCAATGAGATAAGTGGAAGTGTCTGCTATTGGCAGCAACAGGACATGAGAAAACAGCACATCTCGTTGTGTGCAGCACACTGTTAAACAGCACTATTATTACGGACCACCAGCCCAACCCATAGATACAGCTTAATTAAAGGAATTTAATAATCTTAATTAACGTCACTCAAAATCCATTTGCAGAACAACTAGGGGTGAAAATTCTTTATTTATTCCATGTTTCTTGCTAAATGTTTCTGAGCTCATCTTCCTATTAGCTGAGACCATCGATCCTTGCCAACTTTGCTATCCTTCTTCACCAACCTCAGCCTAAACTGGAGTGACCTCCCCAAAAAAAAAAAAAAAAAAACCAAAAAAAACCTTCAGTGTGTGTGTTTCCCTAGATTCTGCAGGGACAGGGAGAGGTTTTCCTTGTTCTGCCTACTGAAAAGAAATTGTTTTAAGAGCTGGTATGCTGCTGATGCAATCTTGTTTTTTAGAAAGAACATGCACAAAGACCTGTTCCTCAAGTGCAATAAAATGAGAAAAAAACCACTAAACCAGCCATCGGTTTCTTTTCAAGCTGCCTCTCTGGCAAGCTCGGTGTCCCAGAGCCTTCTGTCCGTCTGAGTGCTTTCACGGTCACCCCTCCAGTTGCTTTTCTTTTCCATTCTGCAGGGTGAGAGCTTTTATCATCTGCATAATGGAGCTTAACCGTTCCTTCTGGTTAGCCTGAAGAAAAGGCAGCCTGCATACCCGTCAGCTTTGGGAAAGGGAGGTTATCGCTGAGCAGTTACACTTATGGGAGCCAGCCAGCAGATTTTTAAATACTTTAGAAAATAAAGAGTATTACTCCTGAAGCCTGTGCTGGCTTTCTGTTGCTGCAAGTACTGACTGCAGAAATAAAGGCGCTGCTAACGCTGGGGTAAAGTGTGATTCCACTTCTCATTGACTTCACATTTCTGCGTTGCCTTTTTTTTTAAAATGTTCTCCCTTATGCAAGACCTTGAGTATTTATTTTGACAGCTTACGTTATTCAGCAAGCAATTAAACTTTCAGATGTATTGTGTTCTCATAGCTTAAAATAGCTTTGGTAACATCAGTAGGGTTTCTCAGTCCCCCACAGAATGAAGATAAAGAACATCTCTCTTGGATTTTTTTTGCAGGTTGCTTTTTTTAAGCAAATACAGTATTTTAGAGAGTCTTCGTGTTTTGATGTTCTTACACAAACCAAGCAAATACTACCCATGGAATTTCTCAAAAACTTAAAATGGCAGCAGGTAAACAGGATATGATATAAGATAATGGAAGAAAACAGGAGGAGCCTGTGAACAAACTAGACTGACTGACTCCACAAGTTCACCTTGTTCATGGCCCTACCTGTCCCTTGCACACTGCTGTGGAAGGTCACCGGTGGTGGGAGAGAGAAAAGTATCTCCAGGATTCAGTTAAAAGACAGAATTAAACTAATTGTGCTCATGCTAAAAAGCTGTGTGGTGAACTGCAACAATGGCAAAAACATTTTCCTCTGCCAGCTTTGACCCCAGCATGGGACAAAGGAGACACAGGGCAGTGATGTCTCCAGCCACCATGGCTGGTTAGAAGTGAATGCAGAACTGAGCCCTGAATGTCTTCTTTCAAGAAGTCCTTTCAAGAACACAAGGAAATATAAGCTACCAAAACCAAAAACTCCACGTTTCCAAATGCAGATCCAATGCTGTTTTCCTTTTTCACCGCCTCCCTAAACCTCCAAGTTTTGCTAGCTGCAAAACGAGCTCTTGCGTCATCTACTCTTCCTTTTATGCTGGCAGTCACCACCCATGTAAGTGCCACCTCTGCTCACTGCTGGGTTTGGGTGTCCAGACGCACATTAGTGCTAATGTTACTGACCTGCTAAGCCACAGAGAGAGCCTTTAGCCAGCAATTTGCTGTTCAATTCGAGGACAATGTTACGGGTACTAATTTGCTTCTCCCATCAGATGGTGCTTAAGGAGAGCTAGGACAGCTTTTAGACATTCCTGCTAGCTTTTAAATGCGATGGAAAGCATCAGGACAAGTCCTATACCAGAAGCTTTGGGTTTGTTTTCCGCTCCACAGTGTTGGCAGGAGAGGGGAAGGGGGAAGGGGAAAGGGGGAGGGGGGAAGGGGGAGGGGGGAAGGGAAGGGAAGGGAAGGGAAGGGAAGGGAAGGGAAGGGAAGGGAAGGGAAGGGAAGGGAAGGGAAGGGAAGGGAAGGGAAGGGAAGGGAAGGGAAGGGAAGGGAAGGGAAGGGAAGGGAAGGGAAGGGAAGGGAAGGGAAGGGAAGGGAAGGGAAGGGAAGGGAAGGGAAGGGAAGGGAAGGGAAGGGAAGGGGCAGTGGAAAATGCTGCATGAGATTCACATGATGACGTCCTATGGTTACTGTTATTTCTTCTACCATTTAATATCCCGCTGACGTTAGACTGAGGGACTCATACCTGGGAGTGCACTGTAACTGGTTATTATACTTGTCACCACTCCCTGTAAACACGCCTTAGCCATCTCTGCTCAACAGAGCAAGGATTAGGTGTTATTTTTTCCCTTGCCATTTAACATGAGACAATCTCCTTTCCTCCCTCAGGTAATCTATGCCCCCTAGTAATTTATTGTCCTACTCCTCCTCTTGGCTTCAACCACCCAGTCCCAGAGAAGAGAGGTACGTAATACTTCAGTTGACAGCCTTAAAATCTAGAACTTGCCTTAGATTTTCCATCCTGTAAGTTACATTTCATACGAAGGATGTATTTGCAGAACACTTTGCAAGCAGATGTTTCCCAAAGGGATCTTCTGCAGCCCCAGCAGCACTGCAATACAGTCCTACCCAGGAAACACAACAGCCCCAACCACTTGCAGAAAAAGGAGTTTTTTCTGCTAGAATACCCTGGACAATCTCCCTTATTTCCCGAGGTAACAAGTAGTAATTTGCTGTAGTTGTGATGATCTGAGAACATATGTATGACAACAATTTTAGGCAGAGGTAATATTTTTTATCAAAACGAGTGGTAGAGCTGGAAGAAGCTTTAGGCCTACAAGACAGTTCTTGTACATCTGAAGAAAGCTCATCTATTTTTCCAACGCTAACACTTGGTCTAGTAAAAGATGCTAACTCTACCTACAAGCCCAATGAAAGCAACGTGAGCTCTTTAATACCCTGTCTGAGCTAGACCAGGTCCTGCTGAACAGCACAGTACTTAAATACCTGCCTTTACAAGGCAAAGCCTAAGCTTGGTCTGCTACCACAGTCCTCCTCCTCCTCATTTTATGCCCCCGCATGCTCAGCACAAAGTACTACTTTTCTGACTTGCTTTGCAAATCCAGCATTAAGAGTGCTAACACACACAGCATCAGAACTATTCTTTTCCTTTCCATTAATACAAGAAAATGAATGTAAAAAGAAAAGCCGCCTCTAATTTGAGGCTCTGCAGAGGAAGCTCACTGTTAGGTCCTCCTCACTGCCTTCTCCCCTGTTCAATCTGCGCAGGAGGTGGCAAGGCAAGGAGCGTGGATGTCAACAAAACTCAGTCGTGCATGAAGGGGAGGAAGGGGCACAGCGTGCCAAGGATCTAAACTTTGGTCTCTGAAAGGCAGCCAAGGTCGCAAAATCTTGGCATTTTGGATGCGCCACAAAATTCATGTTCATGCGTGCTCGTATGTCACAGCCTTCGAGGAAGTGGAAGATGGTGAGAGACGTTGGCTGAGGGAGCATGGAAATGTCTAGTTGCTCAGGCAGGCATGGCTGGTTGCTTTAGCCTTGTTGATTTTTCTTTGCTATATTCACCACTCTGAACACATTAAATCCTCAGCCCTGCCTCTCAAATCAAACAAGCTTTACTCCGTGAAGAGCTACATTCAGCCTACAGGGCTTGTTTCAGGTGCAACTCAACTTTCACATGGCTGGAGCTGGCTTTTATCAATCTGTGATTTCAGTAAGAGACATTTCTTCATGGAAAAAGCCACAGCCACTAATTGAGTCACAGAAGTGTCCCTCTTCCCTCCTCTTCAGAGATCAACGCCATCCTATTTGTCTTTTGTGAATACACGCCAGGGCTCTCAGTCCGGCATCGCATTAGCTCACACTTTGCTTTCAAGTAGCCCCTGGAGAGGAAAAGCCTTCTCCTCCCATATCCCTCAAAGACGGGATTATGAAGGTCAGTTGTCACAAATCCAAATGTTTGCATCCCAAAGTGATTGATCGCCATCCGGGCTGTCCTCAGACAAGTAATGAACCGCAAGCCTTAGTCTAATGTATGTGACAGAGAAAGTCTAATTAACAAATTATATTTTTGTATGAAATGTAACTTTCAGTGTGTGTAGATGATTATACGGAGTTTGGATACCACCCTGCCAGGCAGAGAGAGACAAAATGTTTTAACTCCCATTAGTTTAATAACTTCTTAATAGTTTAGTTCAGTGCCAGGGCAATCAAAAGTCCCAGGGGAGGACACTGAAAGATCCTTTGGAGTAAACCAAGAAATACAGGAGGAATTGGAAGAAGCATCAAAAATGAAGGAAACTCCAGAAGACTCCCAGAAGGAAAAAAAAAAACAAACAAAAACCTCCAAACAAGCATCAGCTGGTGGTGACAGCAGAGAGGCCAAGAATAGCCTCTTCTTTTTCTTCTGGGGGGTGCTGTTTGGAAGAAGCAAAGGAGCCAGACATTGAATTAAAACAGGGATGAATGAGAAGCTGTGTGAGAGAGAGAGAAGCAGTCTATTGCCCAAACCCCAAACATACTCATCAGTCATCTCCATCATCTTACGTCTACTTGCCATTTCTGAAAGCAAAGACAGAACCCAGTGGGGGAAGGTGGGACAAAACACACAAAAGCATAAAGCTGAATCCACAAAAAAAGGGTGGGGATAAACCAGATTAAATCTGTATTGCTGCAAGTTGCACATGACAACCTTTCCAAGCACGCTTTAATTACTCCACCTTCAAGCGGTTTGTACCCAAGGCTCACCATATACATCATTAAAACTTTACAAAGTTCCTCTAAATGTCACTGTTGTCCCCATCTATGCATAAGAAAAAATGGCCAAACCATTTTAAAACCCATCCTACCCACATCACGTAGGTAAATTTGGATCAAAATTTGTCATCAAAACCAATGCAACCCGTGTACCTCTTCAGGGTGCTTCAACAACTTTCCCAATCCTCATTCACACATTGTGAGAATTTTAACAAGGATTAGACAGCACAGTGATGAGGCATATAAACTTATTCAGAAGGACTGGATAGATTTGCAAAGACTAAAGTTAAAAGCGCCAAATAATCTCTAATCACCCACAAAATTCTGGCTGCGACTTCACTTGCATACCTCGGACGTGACTGATCAGTATAACCCTTTGGTCAAGAAAATCTTTTATTAAGTGGCCTCATCAAATTCCATGTGACAGAGCTTCTCTGCAACATAGTTGTCCCTGTGTATGGGCAATAGAGATGAGACCTCATAGGAAACCACCAGTATTTGATACTTTCGCTTAGAATCGTGGAACAATTTAGGTTGGATAGGACCACTGGTGGTCATTTGGTCAAGCTCTCAGCTTGATGTAAGGCCAGCTTCAAAGACACACAAGGTTCTTCAGGGCTTGGCAACCATCCCTGTGCATCATTCACAAGAGCAGACGGGGCTGGCTGCTAAACTGCAAGCAGCTATTAAATATCCTGGTGCAATGCATTCGTGAAGACCTGGCTGTCATGCAGGAAAATCAGCATACAGCATCCATCTCCTGCCCTCTTTTCTCCCTCCCCACTCCCTTCCCCCTCTCTGCCTTCACCTTCTAGTCGCATAGTTTAAATGACCTAAATATAAACAGAACGCAGATAAGTCAAGTTCAAGCTAGGCTTTGTAACACCGAGGTTTATATCTCATCTTTGCTTCATCACTATACCAGACTGAGGCCCTGTCTAGATCCAGCTGATGATACAGAGAAAGGAGAACAGGCAGGATGAGGAGAATCCTGGTATGGAAAAACTACAGAGCTGAAATTTTCTGTTTCCCTTTGATATATTCATTTTTAGTGGGAATAATTTGAAATTTATCAGACGTGCAAAAATGGTGAGCATTGCCTCCGTGCCAAATAAAAAAAATTCCAGCCTTAGTTAAACAACGCAAGCCCTCAACAATTTTTCTCTAGTGCACACCCTTCTTTTTGTTCAGGGACACATACATGTGCCAATATTACTTACACCCACTTGAAGAGGAAGAGTTTTTGACAAGGAAGCTATAGAAGACTTTTTTGGTTGTTTGTGCCACATATTGAATAGCAAGTACCATTTGTTTCTTGCCCTCAGATTTAATGAATAACCCTGGAAAAAGGGGCTACACTCCAGATGTGTAAACAGGATTACACCTTTGAAGAACTATAATGCCTGGTTCTCACAAGACATTTCTAATTAGGGACACGTTGGTCACTCAGAGTCATTCATTCCCTATTTGAAAATCAGTTCCCAAATCTGGAAGGACTAGGCATAACACAGTGTCATTTATTATACTGACCTTAACTCTTAACAGAGTCTCAAAATTAGCATCAATCCTGTTTTCTGGGACAATCATGGTTATTATAATTTGCCTACTAGCTTGGAACAAACAGGTCACGTTTTTTTTTATTAGTCACACCAACATTTGTTGTTTCTGCTTGCTGGCCTGACTAGAAAGGTAGTCAGTAAATATAATTTTGCCATTATTTAGTAAAAAGCCGCAGGCTTTGGCCTGACCTAACAATGCAGGGTCTCAAGGACTTGTCTGAGCTTGTCTTGACCTGAGCTCATCTGAGCTTATTTTAGCTGCAATAACAATTGTCTGAAAAACTGCCACTGCCCAAATTTGTTCTAGTTTAGCATCAGTTTATAGGACTAACAAGTAGCTATTCTGTCTAAGACTCTGGAGTAAAACGAGGCATGGATGAGTGCAAACATGAGATGGTACCAGACATCCTAGTCTGTAAACACAACTCATCATGGTTCATCAACGGTCATGAAAGCAGTACTACCTTGTGAACCACGTAAAACCAACTTTAGAGAGACAAAAGAGAACAGAAAACCTGAATAACTGGGAACCAACAAGACAAAAGTACCAATAATAACAATTATAACTGTATTATTAATGAAGCTTTTTGTAGTAATCAGGTGACTTGGACAATCAGGCTGTTAAAACATTAACTGGACTAATGTTGTGGTTTAACATCCTTCAGTCCCTGGACCACTGCTATAGTGCTGACCTGTGAGACACAGCCCTGTTTTGAAAGTGAAATACTGATTCTGACAGTGACTAAAATACCTCCCAGCAATCTTTCTCATTCTTATTGCTATTACAACTGCTTCCAGCACAGCTGCTGTCCCAATGAAGTAAACATTGTAGGAGTTTTACATACCTTATTTTGATATTCAAAGGACTGCTGACTAAAACTGTAATAAATACCAGGAGCTTGGACATCACTGCAATGAAGGTAGGACAGAGATAAATTTAGGTGTGTGCCAAAACCAAGTGCTCAGGCCACAATGAATTATTTTAGGCTTGGAACGTCACTTGCAATATTTCACCCAGAAACATTGGCTTTAGCCAAGGACTCAAGTCAAAGACCAAATTTAAGCCCAGCTACTTCACCAGGCTGAAGAGTAGACACAATCCATTTTTATAGACCATTTGCTGCCATGTTATTATATAATTTATCTCAATTTAAGTGTTCTTTGTTTGTTTGTGTTTTTTTTTTTAATATACATTTACATAACAAACTATTTGTCAATAAGAGAGTTTTTTATCTGAGGAATAGCAGAGACCCATGATGGGGCAGGGACACACCAGAGCGACTGCAGCCACACAGGCTTTTTGCTGTGCACATTTTCAAACTAGTCAGGTTATTTATCTAAGCAAACAAATGAATAAAGTCCCAAAATAAGCAAGTAAATAAACGACAGCATGCCTTTTGTAGCGTGTTTACATCAGGCATCCCCTAATTACCACATTAAGGAGTGCTGCACACCCACCACGCACATTGCTGCTGGCGTGTATCGCAACACGCACCAAACTCCCTCCTGCGGCATCTCTGCCCATGCAAAGTCTGGCAGAACAGGGCAAAAGAGGCTCTTCTTAGTTAATACTACTGAAAGCATGGTAATGCTTTCTGTTCAGAAGGCAAAGAGCTCAAATCTGGAGGTTGGGGATGAGCAGAGGGAGGGACAACAAGTTTCACATGTCCTCCTTTACCCTTGTATTTCTGTTTTCCCCTTATAAAGGTGCTTGGAGAGTGAACGGCTAAAATAACATGGACCATTGTACCTGCATCTTTACAAAAGGAGGTTTCAACATCATCTAAAAGCTTAAAGCCTGAACCAGTGTTGGTGTTGCGTGCTTTATGAGGGGCATGGGGTGGTCAGGGCTCCTCTGTTTCTCTCCCTGAAAACTCAAGAGCAAGAAGGAAGGTGGTGACAGACTGAATTAGTCATTTTGCACTGCAGCATTTTTAAGACATTGTTATAAATTGTTTAATAATAAAATAATTTTGGAATATACACAAAAATGCACTAAAGCATAAAGTTAAAAGATTTGAGAGATGAATTGCTTTAGTACCTTCCAGTACTATAGAGGTACAGAACATTTTTTTTCTTAATACTTCTCCCCTGAATAAAATGGGTGTTGGGATGGCCTTGAGGCCAGTCTGCAGGCTTCATAGGCAAGCAGAAAGGATTGCATGGTTTTTTGTTTGTTTGTCCTTATTCTCACCGATCTAGATTTCAAAAGTCAGAGTTAAATGTTCTACAATACACACAGCTCAGATTCTGCAGCCATGTGTTAACAGCACAAAACTAAAAAAGGGAAAATGATTAAAAAAGGATTAAAAATAATCTGCTCGTTGTTGTTTCCCATATTGAGTAATCACAGCTGTGACAAGTAAATTGGATTAAAAATTACTCCAGTCCTCAAAAAAACCCACAAAACAAACCCACAAAAAAACCCTAACCCACAACTGAAGAAAAAATACAACTCATCACAAATAGCATACATCTTTCCCCAGCCCTCTGACATTTATAGACTGAGCACCACCCCTTTAAATACAGAACCACCTTACTGATCTATACAAAACCCAGATAAACGCCAGGTGAGCAGACACCTACCTATGTGCATATGCTTTGATCAGATCCTAAAGCTTTAGTTAAGTGAACCATTTATAAATCTAGGCATCAGTGGTGACAGGGAACTAACATACCTATGAAATCAGCATTTTATTAAGAAATCCGTAAGACGTGACTATATTAAATCTTTGGGTCAGAAAACCATCAAAAACGGTGCACAAGAAAATAAAGCAAATTCACAACTATAATAAATAACAATGCACAGGATACAGATGATAAGGCAGGTAGATCAGAGCGCAGATGTGCTACTGAATCCGCCAAAGTGGAAGGTGTTGGGCCATAAAAGATATGCAGTCATGTTTGCATAAGGCAAGAAAGTTCATGAAGAAAAGGAGCAAATTGATGAGGGAGGGAAGACGGGCACGAAAAAAGCAAACATGAATGCTTATGGGTACATATGAAAGGACAGAATCAGCTTTCTGTATTTAATTCAGCTTTATTATGTATAGCATTCTTTTGAAGTCAATCCTGTTCTTCATTTTACCCAGGAATTATTCAGAGTTTCTGTTTTCTAGGCATCTTTGCAATTTTACAATCATCTTACACTGTGCCAAGGGTAGTTTAAAATGTAATATGAGGTTCTTTACTTATGTTATTTATTTTTCCTGGTTGCTCTGAACAGTGTTTTGTTCTTGCTTAGGCAAACTTTGATTTCAGCTAGAAACTCTATTCCTCCATGAAAACAGGAGGCGATGGGGAAAACAGTGAGCCGTTCACACGCTCGTCATAAATCTCTCCTCTCTCACAATAAACAGTCCATCATGTTCCAGCTCCCCCTCACACTGATGATTTTCCCACTCTACAAATGCCAGATTTAATGCCTCCTTCAGCTCCTACTCCCCACTTTGTGCCTCCATCCACACCATCATTTATGAATAAAATGCTGCCTGTATCATCATTTATTAAGCTACCACATTTTCTTGATAGGTCCAACAGCTCATACTAATCTTAATAAGACACTGTACAGAGCAACCTCAGAGAGGAATGTCACATCAGAAACTGTGGAGCCCCTCAGGGGAGATTCAAGTGAAGTCTCCTTCCTAGGGCAATATTCACATATATGGCACCACAAAGCTGGCAAGCTTGCCTGCTTATACTCCTTCTCTTCCCATTTTCTTTTTGCAGTGGGTACCGGGAGCAAGTTACTGTACCCTCATGGAATTAGAGTATATTCTGACTCCCACTGAGCTCCAGCTGACTCCATAAGTACTCCTCCTCAGGTGTTAATCAACATGCAAAAGCAGCAGATATGGCCACGACCCAGCAAGGACCACGTCTGCTGAACTATTCAGAGCATCCTACACTATACAACAGAGGAACCAGATCTTTGGACCACATCTTTTTTCTCATTGCTTTTTGCTTTAACCCTAATCAGCGCTGAATAATATCTTAATGCTTTAGAAAAAGTAAGAAGTTAGGGCTGAGCCAACATGTCTTGAACTTGATCATTCCCCCCTAAAATCTAGGAAACAGATCAATTTGAACACAGTCCAAAACAAAATTTCCTATGAGCAGCAAACCTCTGAACAATAGAAGTACACTCTGTGCAACTACACAGCAATAAATTACTTTGCTCAGGGGTACTTGTTCGCCTCGAGTCCTGCAAAATACCGAGGGAAGAGACTAGAGAAGTAGGTGACCAAGGTGCATTTTTCAGTAACAACACTACCCATCTGCACAGGAATAATCTCCTTTTGCTGACCAGGCACAGCAGCTCATGCATAAACCAGATCTTCCCAGCACTCTCTATCTTGCAGCCCGGGCTGAATGCAGCGAGGGAAGCAGGTGCATATATGGTTTTACGTATATTATTTGGATGGGTAGATTGGAAAAATTGCTTGGCCCAGTCTAGGGAAAATGTACTTTCTCTGAAAAGGAAATCTGGACAACTGCAATAAGAGATGCTCTGGCTTTCTAAGAGCTACACAAACACTCTATGATCTAGCATCTGGATTAAGGAATATCTTTACAAGCAAGTATAATGTGTTTTGCTTCTAGCATCACTGGCAAGCATGAGCATCTCTTTTCTCCTCTTTATCCATCATCTTGCCAGTTGACAAGTGTGAGAAGAGTACTGTACATAGTCATTTCATTTCTAAACAACAAAGAAATAAAAGAGGGTCAGCAGTCTTGAATGAGAGAAGATCCCAATACTAAAATACTCAATATTTAATAAATTTTAGACATTTGAAAGGGAAGAGGAGGTGTATAACTCTATGACTGTATGTCCTGGTTATCCACAAAGTGATCTCTGCTCTTTTTTATATAGGTTACCTGTATGTTGCAAGACAGAGCAGCAGGAAACCTTCTCAGTTGCAACAGAAACTATTGCAGCAGGATCGGGCACTGTAACTGCTCCATCGGCCACAAAACTCTGTCCCTTAAATGGCAGCTGGCGAATGGGGGTTTAGATAAATGAAAATCCCAAATCCCAGGTTTTTTTCATTTCATCTCCTTCCATGCCTCAATTCATGTGTCTGTCTAGCAGACAGACACTCCTCATGCCACAAGACATTTAAAAACACAACACAAAATGATTATTATATATAGCTAATAAAGTGGTTTACATATTTATGTAAGGGTGTCTACATAGTGTACATAGACATATATATACACACTTACATACAAAATTTATGTACAGTTATGTACTTGGAAAAAATCAGTTAAATGCTAAAATAAGGCTTGTTGGTTACACTGCTTGAGCAGAAAGAAACTGTGCCCCAGTGGCTTCATAAAAATTAGGATTAAATACAGCTGACATTTCCTTGGCTGTGACTAATAAGCACTAAACAGCATATATGACGTGTATTTGGAGCAGTTCTCTCTAAGGTAATGGCCACGGCTCTATGAGTGTGACTGGGATTACTGGGTGGCAACATTATACCCCATCTCCCAAATTCTTCTGGCTCGGTGTGCAAGTGAGCTTAGATTTGGGAAGAGATGTGATCCAAAAGCCCACAGCTGCCTGTACAGAAGAAACCACAGCGGGAGAAGCTGTATTATAGGAGGCAGGTGGCTTTAGCCATGACTTTTGCTTAAAGCGAGTTGTCAAAGCCGAAATCAGTTGCTGGCATTGTCTCACATGCCAGCCCCCCAACCAAAGCAGCTTGGTTATGTGAAAATACCGGACAAATATTGCCCTACATCTTTTGGCTTCTCTTTCCTCCCATAGCAATGAGGCACGTGACATTTCCTACAAGGCGGGATAGGGAAAAGCCACAGTGCTAAAGTCCATCACCTCCACGCAAAGCATCCATACATCGCTTGTTTTGCCAGAGGTAGAATGGGCAGGAGCATCCTGACTCTTCTCAGAGGCTGTGCGCCTGTTGCGGGAGCCATGTTGGGTGACACGTGCCCAGTCTGACACCCTTTTGGGTATCAAAATGCTTTTGCATTTCCAGTGCCACGACCCAACCGCTCATCCCGAGAACATCAGCAGCAAACTGCAGAGACCATCTTCCCATCAATCCTGTTGTCAATCCATTTGTCAAACATTTTGCTTTTTAAACAAAGCCATGCAGCTCAGGAGGCACACGCGCAGCCGGTAGCTTTTAGAAGAGTATCTTCCAAGTTTTCTTCTTTTTCTTTCTTATTTTTTATTTCGTTATGACCCCATTTTCCCTCCCTCATCTTCCTCCCCTATGTAGAAAACCACTATGGCAAGTAAAATGCCAGAGGCAGCAGTGCTCTTGATGTAAAAACAGATGCTTTTTTAATTGTCCATCTCTCAGGCATAATTGGTTGAACGAAGACACACATAAAATAGACTGCAGCACATGTGTCAAGGGAGGCAGCTTTCCTCAGCTGATGCGAGAGAAAAAAAATCTCCCTCTACCAGCCTGAGAAATGCAATAATTTAGCTGGATCCACTCAAATTCACTTCTCAGTGCCATAATTAGCGTGATCTGGTCATCTAATGTAGTAGTAACCTTTACCCTGTGACTTAGCTTTCTCTTTTTATGGCTTGTTAGCAACGTGGTCATTCAGGCATAGCCAAGAAGAGACATTTATGGAGCTAGGGGATGGCTGCCATCCATGGTAAGGCAGCGCCTGGGTAAAACACACAGGCATCTACTCACCTATTTAAAACTAGGATTTCTTGTCCTGTTCCAATCATATCTATACAGGATAAAGTTTATTCCCTTTTCTGGTCATTTCCTCATTGCCAGAAACCATTTTTCTTGTCATCCCAGTCAACTCTAGATTTAACCAGGATGCAAAGACCCTGTGCTGCCAGCTCAGTGTGAAATCATATCCAATAAAGAAGATTAACAACCAGAATGCTGGTAAAAAGGATTTAAAAAAAAAAAAAATGTGGCTTCTTTTTATTTAAACTTGATTTGGTATTTGACTGAACCTTTCATACAAGATTGCTTCCCAACTTTGTGACTAATTCACTGGAAAACCTTAAAAATTCACGGGGTTTATTTTGTCCATCTGCAAAATGGAGAAATAAAACCAGGACCTAGATGTTCAGCATTTCAACTGAGGCTTTTAAAATGCCTGTTGCTATAGTACTGTGAAATCTTTTTACAAATGAGTCTGAAATATTATCAGCAGTCCAAAAGGTAATTACAAAAGAAAAAAAATGGAATCACTATTTTTTCCTGTGTCCTTTACAAACTTTAAACCTAGATTTGTAATTGAAGTGCAAACTGACCTTTATAAACTGTACAGCATCGCTAAAATACATTATTCTACAGGGCTTGGGGGAATTTGCCATGCTCAGCAATTCAATAATCTTACTTTCTTTCATTTATGTTCTTCAGACAATGTGACATAGCTGGATTTTCCCTCTGCTCCGGATGTAAATCAAGCAGGAGAGGTCGAGGGGCTTTTTCAACACCAAATTCTAAATCTTCTGTCGACTTGCTGCTGTAACCTGCTTTTTGGCAAATAACTCAGCTGTTTTGCCCACCTTCTCAAACATCTCAGCAGCTAATACTAACCCATATTAAATCCCATTTGCAATCTGCTAGCTCAGACGGTTAAATGGTCCACGTACAGAAATGATCCATCATCACCAGTTGAACCATCTGAGATGGTTTTATCTGTAACCTTGCTGTATAATAATACAACTGCAATCATGTGCTGTACCATAACCACACAACAAAAATGTCAGGCATCAGACTTTGTTACTGGGTAATTATACTGAAAGGAAACAAGTGCACTTAGAGCTTCACATGGGAAAAACACTGCAATCCTGCATATAAGCAGGAAGCCCTCAAGGTCTCAATTTCATGAACCTCTTTCAATTCTTGGGAGTCCATCCACAGACAATCGTTTTAACAGTGCCCAACCCACATCAGCACCGCTCTCTGCCAATACAACCCCAACTTCTCCTGGTTCAGCTGAGTCTGCACTGTCATAGAACCATAGACTCAGAGAATGATTTAGGTTGGAAAAGACCTTTAAGATCATCAAGTCCAACTGTTAACCTAGCACTGCCAAGTCCACTGCTAAACTATATCCCTAAGCACCACATCTACACGTTTTTTAAATATCTCCAGGGATGGGGACTCAACCACTTCCCTGTTCCAGTGCTTGATAACCCTTTCAGTGAAGAAATTTTTCCTAATATCCAATGTAAACCTGCCCTGGCACAACTTGAGGCCATTTCTTCTCATCCAATCACTTGTTACTTGGGAAAAGAGACTGATCCCCACCTCGCTACAGCCTCCTTTCGGGTAGTTGTAGAGCACTATAAGGTCTCCCCTGAGCCTCCTTTTCTGCAGACTAAACAACCCCAGTTGCTTCAGCTGCTTTTCATAAGTCTAGTTCTCTAGACCCTTCACCAGCTTCGCTGTTCTTCTCTGGACATGGTCCAGCACCTCAATGTCTTTCTTGTAGTGAGGGGCCCAAAACTGAACGTAATATTCAAGGTGCGGAATCTGCATCTGCACCTGCATCTGCAATGCAAGGCTGTGTTTCTGCTCTCATCTCCTTCCTTCCACCAAGGACAGGTTCATCTGAATGAGTGACACTTATTTACCTCCCCCCATCCCGCAGGCAGCATCATTTGTGTTGATCAAACTTACGGCAACCTGTATTGCCCCTTTCCTTTTACATCTTTGCTTAATCATCTTAATCAGCTTCCTCTGAAGTCCTGTATAAAGTCGTGTTCAAAAAGGCATCTAGAAGTAGCATTTTGGCTCAACGGTGGTACAAGCTTACTAGACAGCACTGATCAGCTACATGCTATTTCGGGCCAAACCCAAGATTTTTCAGTTTGCACCTTTTGGGAGACAGCACCAGAAACAAAAGCTGCCGCTCCTTCTTCTCCTGCTATGTTTGTATTTCTCTTCCACCCCAGGTTTTGCCTCCAAGAAGCAAGACTGGACTCCAGCCACAATCACCTCCTCTCAAGGCAACAGATTTCTCCATTTTTCACCCAAAAGGGAGGATATTATAATTTTAACACCATCTAAAAGAGTGTTAGACAAGACTTTGGCACACAGGGTTACAGTTTTCTGCAGCTTAAGAGAAAGAAAAGGAGAAATACAGTTGAAACAAAACACTCATTCAATGCTGTACCTTTTGAATGCTTTAACAAGTTTGCTTTCTTTGTCTGCACCTTTTGTAACGTGGTTGTTGCCATGGGACCGAGTGCACAGCACTCATGATACTCAAACACTCAAACTTTATTGAACTGTTTACTGTTGCAAAGTGCAGGGGGTCATGTGTACAGTCTTAACCTTCTGGAATTATTTACTGCATTAAAATTAATAAAATAACTTTTAAAGGAGGATGAAAATTCCTCCTCAGCTAGTTTAACCCCTAAGGATGTGTACTGGGGAAATATATATATATTTTTTCTTGTTATCTTAAATCTAGAAAGAAAATTCTCGTTCTGCGACATTGCAATCTAGGAAAGAGGCATGACGTACTTGTTCATTATTCTGCAAGACTGAATGCATGAAGATCACAGGATGCGAACAGGCAAGCTCTCCATATACAAATTGCATCTGTTTTTCGTGAACCCTGGGAGAGGAATATAAGGAGACAGCAATATAAAATGTCCTGGTAAACACATATAATCCCCTTGAGGTTTGACTTTCTTCAAAATAAAACACGCATGTTTGTCAAACACTTGACCTTCAGCTTAGTTATTAAAGAGGAGGTCGTGGACCCGTGACTGATCACAACCATTTTCTGGAATAAATCTGCTAAGTCACACTATAAATTCCAAAAGCTGTGACATTACTAACAAACAGTCAATACTGTATTAAAATTATCATTTGTTTAAAGCAGCCTTGGCTTCTCTTTTCTTTTCTTTGTAGTTTTCATCTGACATTATTCACTGCTCTTCTCCAAGACATTTTCCCAAAGAGCATCCTCATCTGGCTTATCTAGTTCCACTTCAAACAAGTTAGGAAAAGGGGTTTAAACCCAGTCCCCTATGAGATTTCCTCCTGATCTCCCATTACTGCTCTGTGGAAGTGTTACTTGCTGAAAACCATTATCTCCTTACTCAGTTAAAACATCTGATGCCCATACACATTGCCTAAAGATCTGATTAACCCCTGGTGGTGCCTCCTGTGGTGAGAATACGTGTCTCTGCATAGAGGGTTTACTATGGCCCTGATCGAGCACGGTGCAAAAGGACTCATCCATTAGGGCACTGCAGTGAAAAAACGCAGTGATATTAGCAAGCCAAAGTGATTTCTCCAGCAAGCAACGGCCCGGCAGATCCTCATACTCTTCTCTGAGATTGGACTCTACTTTTTTTCTTTCTCTTTTTCCCCCCTGAAACCCAGCAAACCTTCCAGAGGATGCTAATTGCTTCCACAGATAGCCTGCAGAAACGCGACTGAACGGATCAGCCGAAGCCACAGATCACAACAAACATCATTCTCGTTGACGGGACCGCCGCTCCTGGCTTTATGGCCGGCGTAGGACTCAGAAAATAAACAAGACCTTACACAAAGCCAATAGAAGTATTCCAATAAACATTAGCATGTTTGGATTAGCGTGTCAGACCCCTAAAGGACTCCACGGCAGATTGGATGCTCAGCCCTGGCAACCACGCGCTCCATGCCTGCATACATGAATTATTAAACAAACTTCATCCCACAGGTCCCTCCAGTCAATCAATATGAACTGCATCGCTGAATGTGTAAATAAAAACTTAACGTAAACATGCAGCAGTCCTGTCCCCGCCTCCAGGATTTTTATTTTTGGTCTCCGAAAGTTTACAAAACTTGTGCTTATAAATCCAGAGGCAAGTCACTCTAATCAGGATCTCAAGTCATAAGATAAACTTTCTGCCTGTGGATATTTCAACCCAAATAAAAAATTATTTGCCCTCTGCAGGCTATGCTAACAGAATATGAACTCGTCTTTCACTATCTCTAACTCTGCAGGAAGAAAGAGGCAAAATAGTTGAAGTTGGTCTGTTTTTTGGGGGGAGGGAGGATGAATTTTGCTCTGTTGACTCAAAATGTCGATCTTTAACCTATTCAAACACCACATTTCATTTCCAGTACATGGGAATGGCAAAAGAAGTAAAACCAAAATTAAAAAGCTAATATTTTGGCTAATAACAGGAGGTGAGATCTGCGTATTATTAATTGATTAAGCTCAGAAAGACTTCTGAAAAATTAGTAAAAGTATTGCTGTTATCATGGTGGTCCAAAAGCTGAAAAGGGAGGGAGCGGTTTATTCTATTTATTTATTTCTTCCTCCTGCTGTCACCCACAAAACAAACAAACAAAAAAATAACACCAGTGTGAGTTCAGCATTTCCCAGATAAACATCTCAGAATAAATTTATTAAAAGACCAAGCATGACAGTATTTTTACACATGGCAATATCCAGCTACACTTCTGCTAGTGTAATATTTTCTTGCTACAAATAGAGTGCTTGCTGGAGGATGCAGATGGCTTCCAAAATGGGACCGCACACTTTTCACCTGAGGCACCAAATTAAAAGGGGTGCATGGGGTGGGGAGAAGGCTTATTTTTATAATATCTAGTCGCTGGCAGAAGACAAGAGTCATATCCCTGTTTACCCAGGTCTGTGCTCTGAATGGCATAACGATCGTGGGCTGTTACTGCAGACCCTCTTTCCTTGGAGTGGGCATGCAAGGACCTGAGTTCACGCTGTGGTAACCAACTACTCCTGTTCCTCACCTCCCCTGAAGATGTTACAGCCATGTTGTTTAACCAGTTGGACCTAAAGCTGACGGGCAAATCTGCAAACTGGAGATGGGAACAAGGATATGTGGGAAAGCTGGGGCTCCCATGCAACCCAGTTTTCACCTTCAGAGAGACCAGCAGTGAGTGGGCTCCCATGGTCTTGTTTCCTTGACTCACCATGACAGAAATTGCGAGCTCAGACATGAAAGCATGAAAAAGCGACATAAGAAGCAGCAGCAGTAAGAGACCTTCAAGAGGAGATAGTTGGTTATCCCCCAGATGACATCTTTCCTTGTCCCCGTGCTTGCATCTTCTGGAGGATCCATCATTTGCCACAAATAACTAATCATTGCTCCATCATTTCATGGCCTAAAATTAACAGCCTATTTCCCACGGCTGATATCTTAACGTGGGAAGATGCTACTGCTTTGGCTAAGGTTTCTGGCCATCTCAGACCTCTGGTGAGGGCAACTGGGAGGAAAACACTGAAAAGAAAAACTTCTCTGACAGATTGATTTGTAGTGACCATTAGAAACTGTTCAGGCATGTGGAGGGATACTCCAAGGACCTCTCTAAGCAGGGAAGGTGGTCAAAAGCAGATGAATTTATAATCATTGGAGAGTTCTGCAGTTCATCACCAGCTTTGGTAATTTATCACAGAGATGTCATATATCTGGAGCTCTGGGCTTCTTAAGGGTGAGATCTGTCACATAAATACAGTTATTAATGCAGCAAGTGTATTATACAGTTAAATGCAAATGTTGCAATCTGGCAACCCATTTTCACTGCCAAACCTAGAAGGTTTTTCATGTCAGAAATAGATGCCAGCAGCGATAAATGGAGAATAGATAAAGTTAATCCGATCACTTTGAGTTGAACAGGGAAGGTATTACTTTGAAGGGTTTAACATATTAACGGAATCAAAATGACATTTCAAAATATTTATGGAAATCTTTTTTTTTTTTTTTAAGCTTATACAAGCAGTATAACAAAACCATATAAAATATTATTAAATCCTACCCTTAATTAAACATGCTGACACTTAAAAGCTTCTGTCTGATTTACTTTCAAAAATCTTCTTTCAGTAAATTACAACTTTAAAATATCTTTCTGTTCCAAATGAATCTGCATTCCAGAGGAATTAAAACCTTTTTAACAGAAGCTTTTTAAAAAAAAAAAAAAAAAAATTGTTAAGCTATACATCCAACTTATCAAGCATAAGGGTAAGATAGGAAAGGGAAAAGGAATCAATACACATAAACGATAAACAAACTGAGAAAAAAAGCCTTTATTGTATTGTGTCAATTTAGAAAAGCTGAGGGGCATGGATTCATCCACCTCCCCAGCAGGTTGGTGAGGCTCCTAGCCATGAGGACAACCATTCAGCATCCCTGGAGCACATGCAGAGGAAGCTGGGCATGTCCAAAGGTCATTTCAGTCCAGCTAAGGTAGCAATGACCCCACAACTCACAAAAAAGCCAAGGGTTACTTCTGCTTCTTACTGTAATACCACTTAGGTGGGAAGAAACTGAGTTGTCTTAATCATTCAGTCTAAAGCTAAACTACCAGTGGTAATTATCCCATTTGATTCAGCAGGACACCTAGTGTCACTTCAGCTGTCCTAGGGTGCCACCAAGCCTACAGCTGTTGTTTCAGAAGTGAATGAACAGCAAGTCCTGTGCCAAAACTGCCACATGTATGTCTCAGACACCCTGGGGCATCTCAATAGCCTCAAGAGTCATCTGTCTTATCAGGATGAACTGAAGCTTGACAGACACCATAGACCAAGCTCACGTAGACACCTACCTTTACCCACCATAACAAAGGTGATATGAACAACCTGTGTCAAACAAGCACCATGGCTGGGTCCAATCTGTCATAGACTTAATGACTATGTCCTGAATGCCCACATGCTTCAAAAGTGCTTCTACAAATCCAGCAAACCACCTCCGATTGAGCCTGAGTGGACTGAAGCACTCGCTGCCATTCTTCAAGCTTGGACAGGGATGCTGCTCTTCCCAAGAGCACCCCAAACAGGGCACCCTGCGTATGTCGCACTGGTGGTGCTTCGCCATAGGTATCACTTGATTTCAGGGTTGTGTGATGGCAAAATAAACTGATGAAGTGATTTTACTCCCCTCCAAAAAATTCTCTAGTGATATGGCAAATTGCCCAGGGAAGAGTGAGGAAGATGGAGTTCCTTCTAATCCCAGCCAAGAATATGGCAAACCATATATGCATTTTGGCACAATTTGCATGTCCGGGGAAAACAAGTGCCCTGTGACTTTACTGTTTGTCCAAAAGCCAGATACAAGCAGCAATCCAAAAGCTGCACTTTTGGCCTCTTCCAGGACTGTTGCCTTTGTCTCTCCCGAAGCAGCTCAGATCTCAAACTAAGTTTTCTGTTTGGAAAATGCTTCAAAACTCCTTTGCAGTCCTGCAACGTAATTAGTTCTGCTGCATAGCCCTGATAAAATCATTAAAGTATTATATGTCAAAAAGCATGCACTTTGTCAGTGTTTCACAGACAGTGATCGCTTCATAGATAGATAGATAGATAGATAAAATATATATATATTCACTAATACTGCTCAGAGGTGACACTCTGGCTATGGCCACAGGAATTTTTTGCCATGGACCATCTTAACTAGCATTCAAAGATAGGAGGTTCTGCGTCCTTGTGGGTTCTCTGGTGGTGATCTTGTAGTGTCCAGATGTCTGATTTTTCCAAGGGAATGGAAGGGTGTTATGATAGAGAGCACTGACTATCACCATATCACTTCTATCAGAAAAGGAGATTTATTTGCACACACTGTACAGATGTAGAGCTGAGCCCTCTCTCAGCTGAGGAAAAAAAAAATCCCTACATATTTCTATAACGTGAACATTTTTTAAAAAGTAATGTCAATGGGAGAAGGGAGGTCAAAGCCAAAATTTGAACTTTTCCTCAAATCAGGAGAAATCAAAACATTTTGCAGTATGGACACACTCAAAAATCTCATCAGTGCTAAAAGCCCCGAAAATACCCTTATAACTCCTCCCTAAGCAGGCAAATTGTCCTGCTAGTGACTGGTAAAGGATCCAAAAATGCCACAGAATGAAGACTCATGGGCTACATCCCAGACACACAAAGGGTAGTAAGCTATGACTGTAACTCAATGCAATATTGTTCTTGACCTTGCACCTGCGATGAGCTAAGGCCAAATGTCCAATGAGGAGATATACTCCCCACTGGGGTGAGCAATGCAGGAAGCCTGGTTTGGAGAGCACGGATTGCTGCTGTGGTCAACCAGCCTCCACAGAAAGGGCATCAAGGACCCTTCATGCTGCTAAATGCTCAGTCTCATGACTTCGAGGTAGCCATCAAACGCTGATTGCAACCTGCACGACCACCTTTCTTTTCTTTAGGTCACAATAAAAGTGAGTGAAGTTGTCAAAAAATACAAGACTTGCCCCCCCCCTCCCAAAAAAAAACCCAACCCTAGCTTTACATTTTTTCTGATTAAATTTTTTTCTCAGGAAAAATAAATCTGGTGGTACACAGGGATGCTTTATCCTCACGGTAACATTAAAAGGGGATGCCTCTGGACACAAGCCTCTGTGTTTAGCTGGCCAAAGGCATCCTTCACCCCTGATGTGTTGGGTCAGTGATGAACAAACATGGGCAAGACTGATACAGGGAAGCATGTCATGCTTCTCAGAGAGCATTGCTCAGGTTACAGGAATGCGTTCCTTTCCAGACTCTTTTTTTGAGGGTATTGGGAGACAAACTAGACATACTGACTCACAAGACTCGTTTTCACTGTCTCTTATAGACAGTGATTTATCTAGGCATTTAAATTTATTTGCCTAAATTAAAAGCTAGTTACCTTCAGTCCTTAATGTCGGAGAAACCCCTCATCCCAAATCCTCTGGCTAAGGAGGCAGATAAATTCCTTGGGAGCTTGGGTTATTAAACCAAAGGTCAGGAAAAAAAAAAATTCCATTTTTCTTGCAACATATCAGTACTTAACAAGCTGTTTGTAGCCAAGCATCACTGGAGAAAGCTGTCAGTGTTGCCTGCTGGCCCTAGCTCCTCACCCCAGCTCCATTCACCTTTTTTCCTTTTGCTCCCATTCCCTTCCCAGTTAATCCAGGGTCAGTTGCATTCAGCCGACTCCATCTAGAGCTTCTCATGGGCATTTACATTTCACTTGCCAGGACTTACAGTTCCAAGCACATAGCACACAAGTATTTGTGATGGCTCTGGGAAGATCTTTGACCAAGATTATTCACTGTTGGTCCTCATATATACCCTACTCACACACCCACAGCCAAGTCTGTCTCACTGACTAGAGCTGGCACTCCATTTGGGATAAACTCTCCCAAATTCACCTGCCACAGATACAGCCCTTATTCTGAACGACTCTGCTATCAAAGGGAGAGAAACCATTTCAGAAAAGGGAATAGCCCAATTTGACAGCAAGAAGCCTGCCCTCATCTGATGACCTTATAAGTCCTGTGCATAAGATGCAAAAAGTCTGCATGAATATGAAAAGGAGTCAGGCAATTTTATTTTTTTTCTGTTCTGTTATTTTTTTCCTAGGTAGCAGGACCCTGCAGCTAGGTAAGCAAATACTTTTGCAGCATCCAGACTATGGTAGCTAAATGTCCTATGATGTGGCAAGACCACTATTCACCATAAACCCCTATTCTCAAGTATTCTGCCTCCCCTCACCTGCCTAACAGTCTCATCTTAGGCAGAGTGATGGTCACCTAGTTAGTATGAAAGTAGAAAGTGTAGCAATTTTACTATTTAGATACCCACAAATACTATCGTTTTTCTAATAGCCAAGGCTATAAACCTACTACATGTTCACTCGTTGCTCCCCAACCATCTTCAAAGTTAGAGGATGTTCAAGGAGAAACATGCATCAGCCTTTGAAGGAAAGGGATCAAGTGGCAAAGGAGGAAGATTAAGCTGTGATTTGCAGCCGGGGAAGCAGAAAATGCTGCCCCAAAGGTCTCACCTGAAGAGCTGACCCTCTGCTTGCTCCTGAACATCGAGATATATGAAGCACCGCCAGCTCTCGTGATTCATGGCATACTGCTTTTTGCTGGTGCAGCTCTCAAGAGAGACAGGCAGAGATGCTTCTAGAGCATTCAAGGCTGTTTGCTTGCATCTTTCAATGAAATCAGGGGCAATGCGAAGGACACACAAGTGTTAGGACAGGATGAAAGAATGAGAGAATTGAGGGGAAGACAGCTGTTGGTCCTCCTCTGCTTGGCACCCTGCAACTTGTTCTGTCTGGAGATGCAACAAGCCAAATAATGGAAGAAATCAGGACAGACCTTCTGCTAGAGCATGGGGAGAGGGGATGAACCAGGAGGGTGGAAGGAGACAGCTGGGAGGAATTCTGGGGCTGACGACAGGGGCAGGGAAGCACGGTTAAAATAAAAATAAGCTGCATTTAGCTATCTGGACAATTAATGATAATTCTGAGATCAAAAATAATTATTGCAATTAGTGCATTACGCATCTATTTATGTAACTGCTCAGGAAAGAAGAAAATTATCTAGCCATGTTTTTGAAGTGTTCTGAAGAGTCAGGGAATTGATTCTTAAATAAAAAAAGAATAGTTTAGGAGTGCACGCACAATAGCTGTTCTGGGTGATAGAAAGGCTTTCCTGGGTTAAGGATCTCCAGTAGTTACTGGGGTAGTTTATGCTACAAATAATTTTGTACATGTAAACATCTTTTCTGATTACATCAGTCTCCACAGGCTGACTTTTTACTCTTACATCCTCTCCAATCTCCTAAATTTAGTTCCAAATCTTCTGACTATTATTACTATTACTATTTTTAATCCTCAAGTTTGCAAAACAGAGTATATGTGAATTAGGGCAGATCTGATGCACTGATGAAAGCAATGGATTGGAGAGAGGAGAGAGACTCCAAACGAATCTGAGAGTTTATGTTGCATTGAGAAGGTCAGTCAAGTCCATCAGGGAAATTACAGTGCATAAAGCCAATATAAAGAAATAGAAACTAAATTCTCCCCTTTGTTCACAGCCAAATCTCAGCAGGAACTGCAGTCATATACATGAAATCAGAGCCACATCCTAAGTACTTGATTTTTGCATGCAAGCTGCATTAAGGGAAGCAGCTTTAATAAATTGTGCTACATTTAGAAAAGCCATTTTAATTCTCTAATTAGCATGCGTACAATGAAAGCTAACTGTGCGTGTTTGTGTATACACATATCTAGAAGAGAGAGTTTAATGAACTGTATCTATTGCAAGTGAAACCGAAGTTTCATTTTCTCAGTGTTTTGCCGTGTGATGCTGTGATGCAGGTTTCAACACAACACACTTTTCTGCCTATAAAATATATTTTTGCTCCTTCTCTCTTTTTTTTCCTCTTGGATTCATAGTCTTTGGCAAGGCTGGGGGTGGAGGGGAAGCTACACAAGCATCCTACTCTGGCTTCATGTCAAAAATAAATAAAAAAAACCCCAACAACAAAAAACAACCAACCAAAAATAACAACACATACACAACCACACAAAACCCTCTTTCACTGTGGGCCATCACTTTCTGTTATCTCCCTACCATTCCCCCCGACCTGAAACCAGCACCAGCAAAGCTTTATGTGATCAATACACGCCCTACCATCATTAATCACCGCCAGAAAGGAACAAAATGAAGTAAGCCCGACAAAAATGAGTCCAGCTGTAAAAAAGGGACAGAAGAAAGGGTGTGGATAGATGAGGAAAAAAATGAAAAGGCTGGGAGAAAGAGAGATCTGCAGCAATTCAAAGCAAACTCACAGTCCATCCTGCAGCTCTTGAGTATCATTTGAGGTCCCCAGAGATCGAAGGCTTCTTTCCAGAGAGGTCACTGTCAACAGAAGAGAAAGAAGAGTTAAAGAAGCAGTATACTTTCTCGGAGAAAAAAAAAAAAATATTGGATTTTCGTTCATTTGTTTGTCTTTTAACTTATTTTCTTTCAAAACAACACCATGAAGTAGTGTTTGGGTAGGTAACTCATGAGACAAAGTGAAGAACATCTGGCAATGTCTGTTACCCCAAAATGGATAAATTGGGGCCCTTGTGAATCCACTTGTCATGTGCAATGACATGACGGGCCATGACTGTTTGTAATAGCAAGAAAAGCTCCATCCCATGGACCTTGCACAGATCTCTGTCTCTGCCAGCCCCAAACTTTCTAACTCTTTACATTACGGCAACTGTGTGAAATTCCCAGGGCTAGAAGCAGTTGTGCTTTCTGCCAGTAGATCCAGGCAGCACTCCTGGGAGTGGGAAACCACTGCTTATCCTCCTCAGGAGGTCCATGTCTTGAGGCCCCACAGAACTGCGCATGGAGCATCTCCAGCTGGAAACATGCTCTCAATGAAGAGACAAGAAATTGCATAATAACTATTCATTGCTCTGAACAGCAACTAAGAGGCAGAACACTGTTGTGCATTCTGATATCTTCTATCTCATTGTTGAAGACTTTAATATTCCAAATATTTTCTATGTTTTGGCTAAGATAAAATGGGCTGCTCCACTGTGGTCATCTCCTGTGTTTGAGTGAGAGCTTCTTGGGTGTTTCCATAAGGGGAGGAAAATACTCTACCCTAAGAGCAGCTGGAAGCTGGAAATGTGGTTTGTTTTGCAATACACAGTGACTTCAGATTTAAGAAATGTGTGTGTGTGTGTATAAAAAAGTGGCAGAAATCTAGGAGTAATGTTGCCTTTTTACACCCTTGAATGCTCACTTTCTCAAATTCACTCTCAAATTAACAGCAGGTCACTACGTTTGGACTCAGCATATCAAGTATGCAAAGTACTTCAAGATCTTCCACGATGGAAGATGCTATATAAATGACATTCTTAATATTTACATGTGGGATTTTCTCAGGACGCTTCCAGTTGTAAAAACTCATAACTTGCTATCAGCCACACTTCAGTATTTAAGGAAGGAAAAAAAGAACAGATTAGAAATATGGCTCAATTATTCCCACAGGAACTTAAGAAATCTTCTATTTTAATGACTCTGCACACTTGGACTTGGCCTGTAACTTTGAACAAGTCACTTTAATATTTTTCCACTGACAACCAAAATCCTCTCTTCTCTTCTGGGCTTCTCTGGGTTGACAACAAAAGTCACCAAACAGTGTAAAAAGGAACTAATGTGCCTGGACAACATGAGTATTCAAAACAAGTCTGAATACCACCATATATTTTCACCCCACTTGCTAGATCTCGATACCACATTTTAGTGTAGAGTCTGGCAATTCAGTAAGATAAAGCCTCAAGGAATTGTCTGTAACTGAGCTAATAATTATTATCCTTTGCTGGATGCACAATGTTTTAAAGAATAAATTGAGAGTTTTCACTAATAACCATTTGCTTCTCTAGGAGAACAGCATTGATCCTGCAGAGATCTCACAGATATTATAATTCCCTCTCTTCCCCGCCCCCTGCAATCCTAACAAATCAATCTCCCATGCAACCTATATACAGTCCGTTTCAAAGACAAAGTTTTGCACAATCTAAAAATACTTCTGGGCCCATCGACCCTTCAGGACAAAGCAGACTGTGGTTCCTGGAGAACGGACAGCAAGTGAAGGAAGAGAAAGCACTTGCGTGTACATTGAATTTCTAAGAATGTGTTAATGTCATGTGCGCAACTCCAGAAGGATAAAGAGCAGCTACAGCATCCAGGCACCTTTCTAACCTGAGCTGCAAGATCAGGACAATTCAAAGTGAAAGCTACTCTGCCAGCATCTTCCTACAAGTGAAGATGAGCTTGAGGGAAGACAGATCTGATACGCAGGCAGCTCCCTGCAAAAACAGTGCAGACCTTTGCTACTGCCTGCTTTGGAGAAGAACAGAGTAGGAAGCAGTTTTCCTATTGCACAAAACTGTTCAAGACTTCACATACACGCCATTTCACATTGAGGCACATCCAAGAGCTTTCACATTTGTTAAATATTTTGGAAAAGACACATATATGCAAAAGAACCTGAGACAGAAATGCAAGAGAGAGCAAAATGCTTGTCAGTCATGTGAGAAAATGACTCAGATTTAAGTCCCTATCCTAAAATTTTATCTAATATTTTAATTCGAGCATAATATTTACTCACTTACATAAAGGTCAGTTATCCCAGAAGGACAAGATACACACTCTGGAAGAGCCAAAGGTTGGCATTTGATATGGCTCTTACCTGGGAAATAGCAGAACTGAGACTCAAACTTGAGTCTCCTGGATCTCGGGGGGACTGAGCTATTTTGGGATGGATCTAACTTGATTTGGCCAAAAATCACTCTATCAAAATCTGTGTGGTTCCTGTGCTGGATATGGAAAATCCCTCTCAATTTACCCATTCTGACCATGCGAGCAGTAACTCTATCAAAGGAGCAACACATCAAGCTGTGCTGGAGAAATGCTGTGAAGCCAGTGTTAAAACAGACATCTTTCTTTAAAAGCCTTGTACACTTAATTTTTAAAAGGCATACGCTAGTCCTCCAGGATGAGGCACATTCAGAAGAGATAGCTGCTGTTGGAGCTGCATTGATTTACATAAACTGAGAGTTTGGCACCAGTTGTCTATGCCATTGCAATCCCTAAAATCAATGGGGGATAAGAAACCATCCTGAGATGGCAATGGAGACTTTATCACACCTGGGGGATGCTGAAAAATCCTTTGCTCAGCCTCTCAGATCAAGGTAATGGGATTGCGCATGGCACCAACCTGTCACGGGGAGTCATTAATGAGCAAGTAACAGGAATTAGAGAGGGAAGAGACCCATTAGAGCACTCAGGTTCTCCATCTGGCCAGAACAGGTCTGATTCCTCCAGTATATCCTCCACTGATCAGCCCTCTAGACGTGATGCACCAAACCAACCCCTTTTTACGAGTGTTATTTATTTTACTTATTTATAAGGCATTTACTGAGAGGCAGCTAAAAGCCGTACTTCAAAAGAAATGCAAAACCTTCATAAAAGTAAGTAGAAAAAAAAGCCATCAATAAGACAAATTCAGCCAGTACTTCAGCTTATTTTTGTGGGTTTTTTTTCCCCCAAAAGGAAACAACAACTAAACAAAAAACCCATAAAACTCACATAAGTCACAGCACTATCAAACTGCCCTATGCTCAACAGGACAGCCCCCAAAGGATTAGAGAGAAAGAAAGCAGATGCAAAGAATAGGAAAAAGCTCCCTCTACCCCTTGACACTTGTGTAAGAGATGGGATAAAAGAAAAGTCTGTAAGTCCATGACCTGGCCAGAGAGTGATCCAGTAGCACATAAACAGAACCAACTGTCCTGGCTAAGATTTTTATTCAACATATGAGGAAGATTTCCATTTTTGTAGCAGAAAAAAGGGAGCAGGAGGCATTTATACATGAAATCAGCCAAGATCAGCTCAGACCTACAAAGATATCCCTGCATCAGGAGGCAAGTCCTGAACAGCCCAAGAAGAATTTAAGTCACCCCAAAGGCTTAGACTCCTGCAAAAAGAGTAAGGAGAGCAAAGAGGGACAAAGTATGCAATGTTTATTACTTTTGTAGTGTTATTCAATAAAAATCAATGATGCTTTGAAATCCCAGTACAAAGTTGACTGCTTGTTTCGTTAAAAATAGTCATTCTCCAAAGACAGAAAAAATATAGCTGAGACTGCTCACAACCTGGCATTTTGGGGATTCAAACAACAAAGGCACAGCATGGGGAGCTCATGACACCTTTAGCATCCCAAGGGGGAAAAGAGCATTTCAGGTGCACAGTTTGGCCTCCAAATGCAATAGGGAACCTGGAAAACCCCAAAGGGGCTGGGGTAAGGCAGGAAAAGAGGGAAAAGGGGAGCTGTGATTGGATTTATGCAACGCTGAAGGACGTTCAACACACCATGCCCAGCGCAACAGGAGTACAAACCATCATCTGGTGAACATCTGCAATGCAGCCACTCGTTCCTTGCTCAGCCGCTTGCATGGTGGTACACAAACAGCAGCAGTGACTTCTGCTACATGCTCTGAGATGGAGCTTGCTGGGTTTCCTGAAGAGACCATATGGTACAGCTGTACAGGGCAGAAGAGATCATGGGCATCCTTTCCCATTTTATAATCCTGAAAAGTTCTTTACCTAACGTGGACTAGCTCTGCAAAATTTTAGCCATACAGTCAGCAACCCTCGCTTGAAAAGCTGTACCCACTTTTGGGGAAAAGGCTATGAAAAAGCCACACACAAACTGAACGAAACTGACTGTAGCAGACAAAAAGTAATATGGGCGGTGAACAGAGCAACAACAGTAGAGTATCTTATGGGCATTTCTTCCACCTAAAAGCACTTTAAAAAGCATTATAAATTCATAGATTCATAGATTTTAAAGGCCAAAGAGAGCAATTCTGATTATCCAATCTGATTTCCTACCATAAAATTTTGTCCCATCACTCCTACATCAAGACTGTAGCTGGACTAAAGTATATCTTATAAAAATACATTAAGATCTTGATTTAAAGGTTTGAAGCAATGACAAATCCATCACATCCCCTCAATAAGCAGTTCTAATGGCTAGTTATCCTCATACAGAAAGATTGAATTTGTCTAGCTTTGACTCCTATCTCCTGATCTCGTTATGTGCAAGAATGTTAGATTAATGAGCCCTATGTTATCTATTTGATGTCTTTCTTCCCAGAGAGGTACTTAGACACCATGATCAAGTCCTCTTAGATGTCTCAAACAGAAGTTTAGATAGCATGCATTTTAAAGTCTGATTTGCAGACTTCAAACAGTTGTCATAACTCTTCTCTGTACCCTCTCCAATTTTGCAAAATAATTTTAAGTACAGGCACTGTCATTACTTGCTTCACAGAGCACTCAACACAGGCAACTCTTAACAGAAAGCACAGCGTCACGCACTCTGTACCATCTCAAGAGGAGAAACAAAGACCACCAGAAAGTGCTCAAAACCTAATTGAATGGATTAATGCAATTCTAACAAAGAATAAAAATAGAAATTGGATCGTGGCATTTCAAAAAAGATGCACCACTATCTTCAGGATTTCTCAGGATAAACTCCACTACAGCAGGAGTTGTGACTACAGCACACGGGTATATCAAGTCAGGCCTAACCTGGCTAGTTTGGCTATTAATAGCACACACAGACTCGCGAGCAGGTTGTAAAATGTCACACTGAACCCTTGGTTTGGTAGCAGAAGTGCTACTACCATTCATCACTACCATTGTCAAGGTAAAACTATTAGTGCTGGAGTAACCAAGATTGATGATAATACAGGTATTTCTGTGTGTTATAATATGGTTATACACTCATCTGTAAGCAAAGTACCAGCGATCACAGCTGGGAGGTTCATGCTGCCAGAGTGGCCACAAGCCCAGGTCACAGCACTGGAGTTTTCTCAAGGAAAAGCTCAGGAAAAAGGGCCTGGGGGTGCTGGTGGACACCAAGCTGAACGCGAGCCAGCAACGTGCCCTTGCTGCAAAGGAGGTGAATGGTATCCTGAGCTGCATGTCCTGGTTTTGGCTGACATAGAGATAATTTTCTTTCTGGTAGCTGGTATAGTGCTGTGTTTTGGATTTAGTATGAGAATAATGTTGATAACACACTGATGCTTTAGTTGTTGCTAAGCAGTGCTTACAGAAGTCAAGGACTTTTCAGCTTCCCATGCTCTGCCCGGTGCACAAGAAGCTGGGAGGGGGCACAGCCAAGACAGCCAAACTGGCCAAAGGGCTATTCCATACCATAAGACGTCATGCTCAGTATAGAAACTGGGGGGAGTTGGCTGGGGAGCAGTGATCGCTGCTTGGGGATGGGCTGGGCATCTGTCGGTAGGTGGTGAGTGGTTGCATCACTTGTTTTTCCTGGGTTTTGTTTCTCTCTCTCTCTCGTTGTTTTCCTGAGTATTATTATGATTAATAATTGTTTTGGTTTAGTCTATTTCAATTATTAAACTGTCTTTACCTCAACCCATGAGTTTTCTTACTTTTGCTCTTCAGGTTCTCTCCCCCATCCCACCGGGGGGGAGGGTGAGCGAGCGGCTGTGTAGTGCTTGGTTGCCAACTGAGGCTAAGCCACGACATACATCCACGTTGCAGGAGGTCCTGAACTCAAGGTGATGACTGTCAAAAGTAAACTCAAGCCTACCAATCCCTTGTAGTCATTGAAAAATTGGTGCTTGGATTTTCCTGGCAGATGGAGCATACACAGTTCCTCTAAAGAAGACGACTGTTTCAGTTTTACTTCCCATCCTTCTTCTAGCAAGGATTCCTTGCTAAAAGGACTGGGGCCTTACCCCGGGACACATGGAGAAATAATTACAGAAATAAGGAGGCACTAAGATCCTTTCTTTTCTCTGTCACCCAGTCCCCATAGACACAGAACAGACCAGAGAGTGAAATGGTCAAGGTGATTCAGAAGCAATTTCAAGGTCCACCATAAAATCAGCACCAGATCATTTTAGATCCCTGTCTGACACTAGTGAATTTTAGAACTGGGATACCATGACATTAACTACCATTCAGCAATGTTAGTTTATATCTATCTGCAAAATACATCCTTCCAGCCCAACACAACAAAACTGATGAGCCAGAGCATGTCTCCAAAGGAGGGAAGCACTCTGCATCTCTAGGGTCCAGGGAGACATGAGCACAAATAGCATCCACGCTCAATCTACAGAATGAAGAATAACAGAAGAGTTTTGATGTTGGTGTTTTTATAAGGGAGATAGATGTTTTGCAAGCTCATATGACAGGCTCTGAACGCAGCAGTGCTGCAACACATTAGAAAATGAGTCTGGCTTGTTCCACCTTTCTGCGCTCTAACTCCCTATTGTAACAGATGACACAATTAAAAATAGAAAAGGATGTGGTCTCAGCAAGGATTGGAATATATCTGTGCCTGTTTAATGGAACATATGGTGGAATATTTTTACATCTTATAAAGAACTGTGTATTGGACATGTGCTGGTGCTCGTGAGATGCAGCAGCAGAAAAACTGCATTAATATTTGCTCCCTGACAACAGGAGTTGCCCTATACCGTGTACACGCACACGAGTCATCAGCAGGACAGCACAGCACACAGTTGACTAGGAAACCTTTCATTATACGCACCATTGGAGTTAATTCGGAAGACGTTGGCTGAAGTCTCCTGAAAAAGTTCCTGTAGTTCGCTGGGATCAATCTGGGTGGCTGTGAAGACAAAAAGGGAGAAGACGCATTAATACTGGAGACCACTGATCACTTTGAAAGGGGTTCACCTCCCAGCTGATCCTTTGAAGGGGGATGCAGGTTCCTCCTCACTGCAGAAATTTAGCCCAAGTAGGTGGTCTGATGTAGCCTTACACAGTGTCTTATCATGCAACTTGCACTGGACAGGCAAATACCTACTCCAGCACCATCAGGACAGTAAAGATGCTGCTGCAACATGGCAGATACGGCCCACGTGGACTGAGACAGCATTGGTAGGAATTACTAGCAATTGGAATATAAATATTTCTGCTCATTTATCAACCGGGAGTATCAGAGCCATGAATGAACAAGAAACCGCAAGCACAACAGCATGGTTAACCATCGCTTTCCAGAGCAGGAGGGCACGCAAGCAGGTCCTGCCTTCAGAAAAGGGGAGGAAGCAGTGAGCAGAGTTGCAACTCCTCTGTGGGCTCAAAGCTTTTGGGGCAGGAGGGAGATGGGAGCCCAGATGGGTCCTCCGCACATTCATCTTCCAGCCCCCAGGAGAGGCTCCCCTTCTTCCTGTTTCTTCCTGACAGCCCAACTGCAAGGGTCAACGAGTCAGTGCCAGGAATTGCTGTTGCCGCTGCCCAGATGACTTCTCTCAGCTTCATTCCCAAGGTCTGACTTTGGCCAAGGTACCCAAATCTGCCCTACAAGGAGAACACTGAAGTGAGGGTTTGAATGTTTGGGGGTTTGAGGTTTGCTGGTGGTTTTTTTGTTAGCTTCATTTCCCAACTTTAAACCCCCTGAAACTATCCCAAGGTCCTCCATAGCTTCATCATCCCCAAAGAAGGAGTGACATGAGGTTGGACTGGGCTATATTACAGAGAAATGATACATCACTTAAATAAGCTTTAAGCAAGCATTTGGTTTTTGATTGGTAATAGTCACCAGAGAAACACTCATTATGTCTATGCCTTTGGCACCAGCTTTATGGCAGCAGCTTTACAGCAGATTTTTTCCATGGTTTAGCCCTATTCTGCCTCCCACCCGGCTCAGCTTTTGTAGATTTCCCAGGAGCTGCTCTACCTGAAACCCTGGTCAAGCCCAAAAGCACCGCAGGGCCTGTCCACCCGACACAGCAGCACATTCAAACAGCCACTGCTATTAGCAAGCCGCTCCTCTGAGCCAAAGCATTACAGAAACTCGAACAGGAGCTACGATTCATGTTTTCAAGTCAGCAGACTGTAACTACAACATATTCTGCATCCCTTAACCAGATTATCCTAAGCTGTTAAAACACCATGCGCCCATCCTGCATTTGCAAGAGCGGAAAGTCAGCAATGGAGCAAGGTGAAAATCATGAATATTGTACAAAACAAGAAGCCCACTTGATGCACTGCTCAGATTAGTCCTAAGGATGCATCTCCTGGTGCTTGAGGACAAGCTCCACATCCAAACAGCACAAACAGGTGATTTTCCATTGCTTCTCACACATCTCAACCACAGCAGCACTCATGTGAGACGATTCAGCCCTGTACCAGCCATAAATAAAGTCTTGGATCAGTGTGTCAGGTTGACACAAATCCGGGGCATTAAATGGTGTTTAATCCAAATGCATAGGGGTTCATTGCTAGAGATTTTCCCACTCTTCTCTTCCTGCAGTTCCTCTTAAATCAGCTGTCCCAGACACTCCTTTCCTGTGCTTTATATATGAGGCTATATAACACAAGAAATTAGCCTGGGCTTACCTGTCCCCCAGGAATTTCACTTGTTACTAACAAGATACAGCTTTCATGAAATCACAGCTTTCATGAAATCTGGGAGGCTTTTCTCGGCTTTTCAGTGTGCTGACAAGCTCCGGGTTAGTAATATGGGAGGATGGGTGGCCAGGACATGGCTTCAGCTTGGCTAAATTTCCAATTGCATGTTCTGAGAGGACTGGTCCACATAATTTGTGATTGAGGTTTTTTGGATGGGTGGTTTTTTTTTTTTTTTTTTGTGGGGGAGAGAAGGGGTTATTTACCTATTTATTTCCATTCTTTCCTTAGAATACTGAATTTGCTTCAACAGACTTTTAGCCTGGCCCAGTGACCCTGAGTCTGTATGCACTTGGGTACTTTGCTGAATGAAGCCTCTGATGAACCATGATGCAACCAAACCAAGGGCTGCAAACTCTTTCAACTCCTCAATTATAAGCACCCAGCTAGGAACAGTATTGCATTAACCCCCCCCAATACGGACTGCAGACTTCAATGTGTTCCCACACGGGGACACCCCTGCAGATTCACAGCATCCAGCAGGTACCTCTGGGGAGTCATTTAAAATGCCAAAACCACCCCAAAAGCAAAGGTGAAATATCCTAAATGTTGCAAAAGGCAGGAGAAGCACCAATTTCATTGCACGGACCATGCACGCCTGCATTCTGGAGTCCCTGCAACACCATGAGAAAGAAACACTGAGCAACACTGCGTGTCCAGAATTGGTCCACAAAGTTAAAAACTACCGAGAAATTCAGGTGCTAATTTGGGAGGCTGGGATTCCCCTGGGTGGCCATGGGGAGACCAATTTGCTCACCCTGTACCGCATTTCCCTAATGGAAAAGAGGCAAAACTCAATAGGACAATGCACGAGGATCATACTCTGAAGACATGGAAATACTTTTTAAGCCTCAGAATATTTATTTTAGCCAAATGCAAGAAGACTGTAAAATGATGAACTCCCCCTCAACGGCCTGAAATCTCAATCCATAAATATCTAACAGAGAGCGCCACGACAACCCCACACCTCAAATAAGCGCAAATTAAATGAAAAAAAAAAAGGCAGATGCAACCTTTGGCCAGAATTTCCACACAATTACTTTGAAAATGCAGTGCTCAGGGAATGGCTTAGCTGAGAAAACTGCATTGAATCTGGCTTGCAATTGCCTGCCCCTGGACTTTTATTTCACGTTACAGCATGCTGCCAGTTCTGATTTTATTTTATTTTTGTTTTAGAAAAGAAAAGAAAATAGTAACAAGAAGCTTGTTTTAACTGCTCCAATTTCAAGCTTCCACACATCAAGCAGAAATGTTGTAACTATTCATGGAGGATTCAGCAGTTCAAGCAGACAAGCAAAACAATTTAAAAACAGCAGCAGAAAGCAAAGCAAAAATGCATCTGTACTGCCAAGCTAAGTGAAGACATACTAAGACTGCAAACGAAAGTGAATGTGAAGTACATTTGTGTCTAATAAAAAATTAAACATCTTTGACTACGTAAAGGGAGTGCTAAAATATTACGATTCCCCAAGAAGGAATATGAGGTTGCCGATAGCCAGTAAATACTTTGTATGCCCCACTGCTAATAGAGTTCAGGGCCACAACTGGGGAAAGGTGACTTTTACTCGCACTGTGGGTCCTGAAAGCTGTGAAGGGTTTTTGGTGGATACACTACAGAATCCTATGTGAAAATCACTTCTCCTCCACTTCCTTAACTGGATATTTCCAAAAACATTTTTACAGTTTCCAGCTATATTCCCCCATTTGCTTTCCAGCAGAATGCCCTTGGCAGGAGACAGGACAACCCAACTTCTTCTGCTATCAGCTCAACCTTCTCCCCACCTAGCAAATACTGATGACGTGTTACATTTATTGCAATTGCTAAAGCAGCAGCAATCAACACTGACATTTCTGATATTTTCCTACTGTTTCTTAATTCTTCTGTCTTTGGCCTGAAAAGCTACAGGTGGGTGCAGCAAATGGAAAGAGTGAGCTTTTAAGTACATGCTCTACCAAAGCAAAGTGTGTTTATATGTGCTCTGGCCAACTGCAGCGGGAGACCTCAGCTGCAAATGTGAACTTAGGGAAATGTGCAGCTTGAGATAGAGCCACTGCCTTGTAACCCACCTTGCTGCACTCCTGGAAATGCATTTATTGGCTTTTCTTTTTCTTGTTGCGGGTCATGCGTTTATTTTATTTATTGCACCAAAAATCCCTTTCCTTCACAAGAAAAATAGTTGCATCCCATCATCTGATAACTGCCTGTGCGTAGTACGAGATATTCCTTGCCCGATGATGCTGACAGCGAACTGAGGAGGGACAGAGAGGGAGGAGGAAGAGTGGACATCCCTTTCACCAGACTTTGCTGCCCTCTCCCTGTTGTTAACCCTTCCCATCTTGTCATCCCAGTAAACTGCCTCAAAATGAACCTTGAAGGGAATATGTCCACCAGTAAATAAAACAGAGTGAGAGAACAAGCCATACTTTATTGTTAGCTGGCTACTCAGCTCTGTATTGCCAAGACAAACTCAGGAGCTGTTCCGGGAATAGTTTATCCCAGAAATTGCTTCCTCTAGGCAAAAATCAGTGAGACCGCACCAGGTTTAAATCCAGACATGCAACACCATCTCATACCTACCTGCTGTGCGGAGGTGGTATCCTGACCTCTGTGCTCCCCCTAGCACTTTGGACTAGCACCAAAAAGAAAAAAAAAAAAAAAAGAAACTGAATCATAGAATCATTTGGGTTGGAAAAGACCCTTAGAACCATCGAGTCCAACCATAAACCCAGCACTGCCAAGTCCAGCCCACCACTAAACCATGTCCCTAAGCACCTCATCTACACGTCTTTTAAATACCTTCAGGGATGGGGACTCAACCACTTCCCTGGGCAGCCTGTTCCAATGCTTGATAACCCTTTTGGTGAAGAAATTTTTCCTAATACCCGATCTAAAGCTCCTCTGGTGAACTTGAGGCCATTTTCTCTTGTCCTATCACTTGTTATTTAGGAGAAGAGACCAACACCCACCTTGTTACAATCTCCTTTCAGGTAGTTGTAGCGAGCAGTTGAGCACATTAAAAATCCATACAAGCCTCACACATGATTTTTGCAACCATTATTCCATGAGTGGAGACTCAGAGTGCTTTGCCTTCCATGTTTCAGTGCAGTTATAATCTCAAATTCATCACATCTCTGTCTACAGGAGACACTCGGGATGAGGACTGGCCAGTGGAGGGATGTGATGTTAGTGCTCGGAGCAAAATATAACCTGGGAGCTCGTGGTCTGCTTCCCCCATCTGGCTCAGGAGGGAGAAAATGCTGCTGATGCACATGGGCATCCCTGGGGCTCTCAGGCGCTATGACAACCAGTCATCAGCTCCAACCACCCCCGACAGCGGTTGTGGCAGGGGAAGGAGAAATCCAAGCAAGGTGGCAAGCAGAAATGTCTTTCGGTTCCTCTTCAAAACAAGCCAAATGTGAAGCCTGAGCAGGCTTACAGGGTCTTGTCTCTAGTGATGTGGATATAATTAACATCCAAAGGGAATAGCTGGAGAGCCAGGACAACATGCACGGTAAAGGTATCTACAGGACCATCCTTTTGCTTAATGTTAATGAAAACTGCCTGTGTTCCCCACATTAATCTTCTTTGCCTATTAATTATTTCACACTAATTTGAAGCTCCTAATGGCTTTTCTGCAGCCAGGTGAAGTCAATAGCCTCCTTGAACTCAATTTTGTAGCAAACCCAAAATAACCCAGAAGCTGCAGAAAAGAAGAGGCAATAATTACAGTAACTCCAATAAAAAGGGAAAAACAGGGCAAGCATTCAATCTTTCTACTTACAATACTTAACATGGCTGTAGTAAAGCAGCTCAACGCCTCAGAATTGTAATGTATTTGTCCCCGATGTACCACCGAGAGCTATGTCTGTGCTCTGTAAAAGACAGTCACAGAGTTCCTGCATCTTTGCTCATTTGAAAGCTTTAACTGAAGTTATAACATCATCTTTTGCTGAAAAAACTTCCAGCAGAAAGTTACTTGATATCCAGACTCCCCTTTTGGACCCTGAAACTCCTGTAAAGAGTAAAGTGCAGGTAGGGAGCAACTTCCTCCCTGAGATTTAAAACCATCCACCCCAAATCCTCACTTTACCTTTATTAATAATGATTAAGCATCCCCTGGATTCAAGTCCTGTGGTTTAACCCCTTCCCAACCCAGCTGAATGGACATGTCTCCCCCATCAAGCACCTTGTTCCTTCCCCAGGACGAGGGGACACATTGCAAGGCTTCAGTTCTCCCCTTGAAGAGTTTTCACAGCACTGACCTAAGTTATCCAAGCGAGTAACTCTTTATTGAAGACTATGATCCACAACGAGAGTCTCTGGCACTGGGAAATCAAACTCAAGGGAGACAAAGAGTTTGATTTCTGGCTGCTAGCCCAAGAGTAAGAGACATGCTAAATTCATGTCTTTGTTTTAGCTTTTCCACAACAATTGACCTAAAAATGAAGAGGTGGAAGAAGACAAAGGAGACAAAGAGGGAAAGAGAAAGAGTAAAGACAAAGCAGCAGCTTGTCATGGGGAAAAGAAAATGCTACAGAAAACAGACAAGCAAGAACTGGTGGATGCACAGACTCCTACACCCACCCCAGACTAGTCCTCTGGCCACCAGTACTCAGCAGCTTCCCAGGGTGCTCCTCCCTGTGGACTCTCTGGTGTCTGATCCCATGCTTCATACCAGCCCTAGGTCTCTTCCACAGTGAGAACACTGTTTTGGTCTTCAGCTGCATTTCCATTTCACATCAACCACAGGAACCTCATTTATACTCATGACCTCTGCTCTTCTGTTGAAACTGGTCAAAAAAGTTTCACCAAATACCAGCATAGAAAGGACTGGCCAAGAGCACGCTTGGACAAGGCTCCTTTCCTCAAGGGAAAGAGCTTAAAATAGAAAGGGAAATGGAAAGGAATGAAAGAAGCAGCGTCGTGTCTAATGTTGCAAAGTTGCTCCTGGCATGCAAGCTTAGGAGATTTTTATTTCCTCCTGTTGAAGTTTGAGTGAAATAAGTGATAAAGGGAAATGTAAGCAAAAATCACACTCATCAGGCAACATGCTTTTCATCAGGATCAGAAAACGTGATGCTGTTTCACGTGGCAACGCTCTGAAGCTCTTTGCTGTGGATTTGTGCAGTGGCTTGCAAAAGACCTGGGTCTCCTCGGCATGGCCACAGCACAAAGAGGGGCACCAAGGGGATTACACATTTAACTAATGGGATGAAGCTGGTGTTGGCATCAATCCTCTTCCAACCCTCATTCTCACACGGTGGGGTCAGTGTATTAAAAGACTCAGTTACCTATGGGTTAAGTCAGGGTGTCTGTTTGCATTAAGACTCCTTTTCACTTTTTTAAAATCGCCTTACTGGGTTGGCCAAGTTCTCCTGAACATACAAAATAAAATTTTCCTAGTTTTAGAAATGAAGCTCTACCTGAAGGTATCTGAGCTGGAAGAACCCATTTTGTCCCACCCATCTGAAAGGGAGATATGTTTAGTACCTGCCTCCTCCTCCTCTCCCCAAGGGAAACCTGAGAATGCGGGAGGTCTCTCACCCCACAGCCTTGCCCTGAAGAAGTACCTTACTCCCACCTTATTCTGCCATGAGATACACTAGCAGAAAAAATATAGAGCAAATGAGAGAAAAAAACCACACCTACTTTAATAGAACAGGTTTGGGTTTTTTTTCTTTGAGAGACCTACCATAGCTATAGCAAGTTGACCAAAGGAGACAGAGTGCACAATACCAAGGAGGTAAAGCACGCTGGAAGAATAATTTGAGGTTCGTCAGGATCCCATCTAGGCATACATTTTTTTCTTGCGCTCTCTGAAGTAGAGTTTCATTAACCTTTGTAAAGCCTCTGAGATTTGTGCTTTAGTTAACATGTCCCCAGAGAAGTAACTGCAATGCATGGTGTCCCCAGCACAAGTGTTCCTGGTACAGCTAGTAAGTTTTAACTGGAGCTTAGCATGGCTCCTTCTTGGAAGCTTCTAGGAAAAAAAATAAAGCTATAAATATATATACAATCCATATCTCCGAAAGAAAAGATAAATACAGAGCCTATGCCAAGGAAATCCTAAGAAGCCAAGGACAGAGGCTATTCAGACAAAAGGTTCCCATATAGGTGAGGTCTCGGGCAGTGGGACCAAAACTTTGCAGCTTGGCAAGTGACCGTGCACTGGTGGCACAGGAGGCATCACAAGGGACAACCCAGGCATGAAGAAGCAGCCCTTATAGAAATCAGGAGAAGGAAAAGGGTGGGCATTAACTTGTAGTGAAAGTCAACCTCAGAAATTAAAGAAGATACAGAATTAAGACACTATCTCCTTTACAACCGAGCTGAGGAAAGGGGCTGCACACAATCTGTGCACTGCCATTTTGAATCAGCCAAGAGAGTAGTTTTTTCCTAAGCCCCTTGGATGGAGCATTATACCCTGGGGTGCTTTGCCATATTCCCATCCTCCTTGCCCCTACCATGAGGGAAACCATGCCTTGCAACTCTAAACACAGCACCAAGTCCTCAGCCACAAAAATGCATATCCGTGTACCCGCAAGAAGCAGTTCACAGAGAAAAGGAAACATGAGTTATTTTTTTATAGTGCAATCAAGATTCAATCAGGTTTGCTTTGCATTATTTCTATTTAAGACATCTAGTTGAGATGTTTTTATTCTCTTTTGTTTCCCTCTTTAGCACATATGCTAATAAGCAACTGCTGAAGAAGAGAGCAGCAAGACACTCTATGTGCACAGCCAGTGCTGGTATCTTCTCAGCCTTGGAGCTCGCCCTGCACATCCAGGAGAGCAGACAGCACCAGCGTATCAGCTCATGTATACAGAGCCTGGCCAAGGAGATTTGCAGCCGTGTCAACAACTCATTGTTTGGCTTTGCCAAACTACTTTGGATCCACGTCCCAGAGGGTACCTCTCCACCAATCTCATAGCAGTAGTCAACAAAAACAGCCCCCCAAGCCCACCCACACAGTATTAAGGCAAGCAAGAGAGACAGCCAAGTAGTCCACTAAGAGAAGTTGTCTCTAGAGCCAACCCTGAGACGCACACATTCATTCTGACCCCACTGAGCAATGACTCTTCACCGAGTGGAGAGGTGTCCTCCTTGGTGAACACCACGTCATTCCATGCAGCCGATGTAAGCAATAGCAGCCCTGCCCAAATTTGCTCCAGCTCTGAAGGTAGACTTCACAACTGAACGGCAAAGCTATGACTAAAAGCCTGGAGAGATTGCACAGACAATCTTGACAAGGAGCAGAGACATCCCAGACAGCATCAGAAACAGCATTAGAGAAAGGTGCTGGCATAAAGTGTCACCCAGAAGATGGGATACACCACACAGTACAACAAAAGAGGTGAGATGAAGCAGAGATGCTGGATAGAGGCTGCTTCCAGCTCACGGTGCGAGGGCCCAACGAAGCTCAACAGAAAAAGTCCCAATCGATCGACAAACTTCAATACGTAATTACCCTAACAGTTTATTTTAATATATTATTAACAGGTTCCCTGCTTTTGAAAGGACACTAGAACTATATCAGAACATTTCCAGCAGCATATTACAGTCTGTGGTTTTCAGTCTTTTATTCTCAAGCTTGTTAAAGATGCTAGAAAGTGAATGGAGGCTTGCAGTGCAAAACCTGATATTCTCTACATCTGTATTAAACCATATTGCTGCTAGAAAAATCTGTTCTCATCCTATACTCCTTATTAGGCAGCAGTGAAAAAACTAAAAATAAAAACCAGCCAACTAAACAAAAGACCCCACACTGCCTTCTAATTTCTACAACAAGAAAAACAGCAGCTCTTGGTGATTTAGTAGAAGGAAATGTCAAAGACTCACAAGACCATTAGAATAAAAAGCCCATCACTTCATCATGGTAACATGATGGCTAAGAGTGATTTGAAGGTCAGGGGAGCTTGGCAGCCCATGGGAAATGAGTTGGCGGGATTCTCAGTCTTGTTTCACCCTCTCAAATATCTACAAAATTAATGAAATCATTCAGAGAATGATGGCGACTCTTGCCACAGATATCCCCATTTGTAGAGGTGCTCTTGTCCAGATCAGAGAATTAGGGAGAATGTTGATTTTTCATGATGGTTAACTGCAAAATAGAATTAAAATTTTAAGTAAAATTTTAAGAAGGATAAGTGCAGAGCGGAACTGTGCAATGGATTAAGAAGCTGCTAATTCTGGCAGAGTGTGGAATTTTGGCTTTGGTTGGACAGTTTTACAATTAAGAGTTTTTCTCCATTTTTAAGCAAAGGGGAGGCAAACTTTAAAAGGTTTTGCATAATTCTGATGTATTACCAAGACGCAGTTAAGGAGCTTTTAAATAAAACAAAGCACTTTTTGATTCATTTATTTTGCTGGTAGTGGATTAGGAGAGAGTTAAAAAGACAATTCATTTTTGATTGCAATAAATCAATGTACTGGAAAATACCAATTCATTTGCAAACTTTCCCTATCAAATCCCATTGCTTCCTGCTTTCCAAGACGGAAAGGCTCAACATGTTCCCTTCCTCATGCTCCAAAGCAGTAGCAGAAGCAAGCGTTAAGGCGATGCCTGCCTGTATTTTTCAAAGGGTACCCAAGTCATTTAAAAAAAGGCAATTTAAGATGTTCGACTGTTTTGTTTGGTTTGTTTTTTTAATGATGATGTGGTGTGAGTAGATAAACAAAACCTGAGTGAAAGCAGTGTTTTGTTTGCACCGCTATATTCCTCCGATAGTCTGCAGTCCTGTGCTAATGCAAACACAGACACCAGCACCAACTGTATGTGAAAATGCAAAGGAATTGATTGAAAAACAAAGTGGAAAGGATTAATCTTACACTCACTGCCTGAGCGGTTGGAAATGTAACGTGAAAACAGCCAACAAAAAAGATGAAAAATCCAAATATTTTTGAAACGTCGTTATTTAAAGATTTATTGGTGATGTAAGTTACAAAATACTATTTTTATTTTTAAACTAGCTTTTAATCAGTCTCTCTTCTGGTCTTATTAATGCACTCAGCACTAATTGCCTTAGAAAATATCTTTTAAAAGATCCAGGCTATTAATGACAAAATGTAGATGATTTTTTTTTTTTTTTCTGATTAAGTCCATGTGATGAAAGGAAGTGGTATCAGAAAAATCAGCCATACGAATGAAAGACAGAAACTTTTAAAAATATTACCTTACCACAGCTTTCCAGTTGAAAACATCCAGGTAAATGGGTGGTTTTTTCACTCCTTGTAAATTATAGATTCTATAAACAAAATCCTGAAATGTGAAGTTTTTACATTTACCAAAAAGACCTCCAAAGCATATTGGATAAAAGGTTAGTAATAAAAATGAAGAAGAATGTGTGATCCCAGCAGGTAACATGTATAATTCATGAGATTATCCTTACTACCAACGTACCAGAGAGGTTCCAGGGTTGGGATGAGCCACTAATCTAACAGGAACAATGACAGCGATGAGACTCAGTGCATCAATCGTGGTGACGCTCAGATGGAGATGAAGAGCAAGGTGGGAGAAGGGAGCGCTCTCCTTGCTGCTCTGGCCACTGGCGCCCAATGAAGTCAATTGGTCTCTCCCCAGCCCCTTGGCATGTGTGAGTCCATAGAGAAGAAGAGTTGGAGGAGGACAGGACAGCATGTGCATGAGAGCTCTGCAGGAAAAGATGGTGTTGCAAGACGCAATGCTGGACCCCAGTGGAGCTGCAAGCTTACTTCAGGGTCAACCATGCTTATTCCAGCACAAGGCTGAAGAGGCTCTAGTGTAGAAAACGCCTTTTTTTTCCCATCTCCTTCCTCTTCATCACTTCCTTTGTTGCTCAGGACTAAAATTTCAGACCATCTCAAGGATACAGAGGACAAATTGAACCTGCAGTATGTAAATACAACATTCTTGGAGAGCCCTTGCAGCGTCATTGAGATCTGCATGAAGAGTTTTTACACACCAGAAGCCCCAGAGAGAGAAGGTGAGATCTGGGATGACAGGATAGCAGAAATTACTGAAACAGAGACAAAGTAGGTGCAATGGGAAACAGCGACCGAGCAATGCGACAGCTGGCACCTATCTGTGGGAAAAAAAGAGTGTTTTGCAGATGGACAGTAGTGCAAGTGCTGGAGCAGATTTCCAAGTTCAGAACAAAAGTACCAACTGATGCACCCTCCTCTTCTGGAGACCTTCAATTATCCAGCAAAAAAGGAGCAAGACAACTTATTTGATGTCCTAAAGGGAAATGAAAAAGTGCAATACATCCTTTGCCATTTATTGGTAGTCTTGATATGGTCAAATAAGAAAACTATACTAATAATTTATGCATCTTCCCAACATTTACTGAATGAAGGAAGGAAAATTACTTTTATTTACCTAAGATTAACCATAATAGAAACCATCTGGCCCAAGGAACTAGCTCTTTTGGAAGAAATCGTAAAACCCATGCAGGGTTTTATAATCCATATGTACAAAACGCCATAGGCCATTCAGAAAGGAAGATGAAATACCATCTGCCGTAACTTCTGGAAGTCTCCTAGGTTTGTTTCTGTGGGACATCATATACAGATCTGGTCCTCCGCAGCTTATGGGATCTGCAAGTCATCAGCAGAGGTTGTAGCAATGGCCATAAAACGTCCTGTTTCTTGTTACACAGCTACTGCTGCAGTTATTCACTAGAAAGGAAAGACTAGTACAAAAGGCACAGGCTCAGCTGTCTCTCCCTGGAATCAACGTGGACCAGATTTTGAGTTCTTTGACCCTGAGCAAGTTACTGGCAAGCCCTCGTATTGTTCATCGCTACTGCGATGGTCAATGTGGGCAAACATTACAGAATTAGTCTTTTATTTTTCATATACAGAGGCGCACACACACTCAGCAACAGTCCTTCTTCATCCACTGAGACAGAAGTAGAGGGGAACATCATCTTATGGCTATTTGTTGATTATAAAAAAACGCTTTGCTTTTTCAAAGACAACTTCAGGCATAATCTCATGGACCTGTTAACCTACAAGGCAACCTCTAACCCATGCAGAACAACGCAGCCCATGATAGTGCTAAAAAATAAAATAAAAATAAGAGATGAGTTCCTTAGAAGTTTACATAAAGCTACAGAAGAAATGTAGTTGTTTCACCTGGAATGTGATTTGGGCAATGAACTTTATACCCATGCTTGCACAAAAAAAAAAAAAAAAAAAAGATTGCATGGGTGTTAAAATTTATTAGAGATTATTGTATTGCCCTCTGCACCTTTGTAAAAGCAAGAATATCCTTTCCCTATGGGTAAAACAGCGGCTTGTGTAATGCACTGGGTCTCAGCCCTAACGTGCAGGACTGATCCATCCTCAGGCCCATTTGTGCATTCAGTTGCAAGACAAAAACTGGCCTTTTGCTGCTTAATTCAGCAGAACTTCACTCTCTCATTCTCAGCATGACTCATTAAATATCTGCAGACCAGATTTTGCTCTTCATCTTAATCAAGAAGACTCTATTATGCACTTGAACATAGACTTTCTCCCTTTCTTCCAAAATAAAACTGAGACATAGGTTGAAGTGTTTGCCTAAAAAAAAAAAAAAAGTCCACGGCACTGCAATACTGATGAGTATGAGAAAGTGGAAGTGACAGGAAACTGATGAAGAAAAGGCTGAATTAAATTTTTTAGACAACTGCTTTATGAGCTAAAGCATTCTGGTTTAGGTCAACATATACAAATGACAAACTCAGTAAGCTGGTTTCAGCTGAAAGTTTTTTTCCTTCCTCCCTTTACCATAGTTGAAGCAGCCCATTGCAAGCTTTTCAGAAGGAAATGTTTTCACACTTTGAACCAAAATACTGTGTATTCTCAAAATCTGCCCGCATTTAAACCCCCAAAAGAACAAGAAAACTAGCAAAAAAGATTTTTTTTCCACAAATATTTCTGTCGGTGCAACTTTTCTTTCCGTTTTTCCATTTTCAGATAAATTCTAAACATATTTATCAGCCATAAGGAGGAAGAACTTAAAAAGTAAATAGAAATCAATTATTTACATCACCCCACTGAGTACCAGTACCACTGCTCATGCAGAGAAAAATGCACATACAAGACACAGCAAAGTGGTGAAAAACAAAACACATCTGAAAGGTTTTGGCTCCAAGGGCAAAACTCCTGGCGATGCGCAACCTCCACAGGAGCTAACCCTTCCATACCTTTGGAGAATCTCAAGGAATCCCGCAGGGGACATTCATTTTAGGGCTGTAGCAGTCATTCTGTTAGTAACCCAGGAAATACCATTTTGAACTCTTCCATGTCCCTCTTCCTCTTGTAGCCTCTCTTCACACATCCTTGCAAAGTTCTGCAATCATTTTCTGACACTCTTTCCATATGTTGCTACAGCTGAGGTCAAAGAAACCCCTCCCTACACACACTCCCTATCAAACACTATAAAAGGGTTAACACCCTGATTGTCTGCACACATACAACCGTTGCCGTTATTAATGGGAAATCTGACCATGTTAGCAGTGGGTTGCCAGCAATGGCTCTCTGGATTTTCATTGACGTCAGGACCACAATAATAAAATCTAATGTTCTTGCAGAAGAAATAGAACTGCTGCCAAATCCCTGCTCCCCCACATTCCCTCATGCTGCTGTTGCATCAACCAGCATTAAATGGTTGGGCACAGGCAGCTGGAGCCTGTGTCTAGCATGTCTGGGACAGGGGGTTTATCCATCCACGAGCCAAGAGCGGCCAGAGCGGCCACTCAATGAGGACCAATCTTGGGGTGTCTACCTGGGGACACTGGACTGCCTTCTCTTCCTTTCATCTCCTTCTGCCTCCTCCTCCTTTCCTTCACTCCCTTGGCCTCTTACTGAACGCTATTTCCACCCACCGCTTCTAAAGTCAGTAGCAGCCACTGCCATGCAGATCTCACGAAGCAACTCAGGGAGACTGAGATGTGCCACAGCCCTCATTGGGCAAAATCCCCTCCTTGCTGCTCCTCAGGAAGAGTAGGTTGAAACTGAAGGGTCCCCAAAACGCCCTCTGTCTCTGTTGCCAGGATGGTACATCCCCGATGCCCATGTTCAGCTGCAGCAAACTTCAGCCCATCCTTGCATTTGTTGTCTGAACATGGTCCTGAGCAATCTGGTCCTGCTTGAGCAGGGAGGTTGGACTAGATGACCTCCAGAGGTCCCTTCCAACCTCAACCATTCTGTGGTTCTTCAACATGCCATTCACCTTCTTCCTTGAAAGAAACAGTAATGAAGACCCAAGGATCAGAAGCGCTATAGTCTTCTTTCATAAACATATCTTCACTCCCTTCCAGCCCCTTGTGCTGTGCAGAGGCGACAGGCACTGTGCAGCAGAAACTCTGCAGGAGTTGGACTACATTGCTGCCCAAATGGGTAAAATGGTGCTGCTCAGGGGCAACCAGAGATCCTTAGGTGCTGAAAAGTTGCCTCCCATGGACTTGTCATCATCTTGCAGCAACTAAGTGTTACCCTTGCACCAGCCTCACTGGGTGACCACAAGACAGATCATGTAGTGGGTGGTGGTGCACATGGATCCACTGGGAAAGGAGATACTTTGCAGACCGACTTCTCTGCTGTATTGGATTGGTCAGTATTGGACGAATGTTGGATGAATGAAATCCAGGACAAGACCACACTGAGCATGCAAAATGCCACAGTAGCCAATTCATCCTGAAAACAGAAAATATCTCCTGTTGGATACAAAGAAAAGAAGTCTTGAAGGTCTTGAAGGCTTGTCTAGAAGGTAGGGATCAGCTCCTAAGCATCCGCTCAGTTCCAATGAGTTCACTGTCTGGTTGGAAAGTTCATCATCTGGTAACTTCCCTCAAAACAGGTGGAAATCAGAGTTTGGCAGTCTCACTCACTCACGCTCCTATCCCACTCCCTGCACTAATTCCTCACTTGAGATGGTTTAACATCCCCCTGAGATCTGAGGAGAAGGTCAATCAGCACTTCTCTTCCAGTTCATTGTAACGAGCAGCCCAAGCAGTTAACATCAGTTAGTTAAAGTGAATTGATTTTATCTGAAATTCCTGCTGCCGCCTTCATGCATGCACACACATCGTTGCAGCTTCTATAATTAGTGCACACCAAGAGAGAAGCAATTTGTAAGGAGAATGACATCTCTAAAATGCTTCTTTCTCACAAAGGTGTTGTGTGCATGTCTGGGGGGAAAAGCTTGCATATTGAGGAGGAAAGCCTCTGTAATGATGCCACTAGGCATTAACTAGAAACCTAATTGGTTTTGTCTTGGTGTCTAACAGTCCCAAGCATAAACAGAGAAGATAAAACACATATGCACACACAGGTGAACACATGCACACACCCCTCGGCCACCTGTGCTTAATCAAAGAGAAGACATGTATAAAATAACCAAAATATTAGCTAACATGCTAAGCATAGCGTCACTAGACACTATGGATCTGTTTACAGTGCAAAGGCATGAGACCTACACGATCAAGGCCGGGGTAAATTTATCTAGGTTGAGATTTGCTAACAGCACAGTGCATAGTGCTCTGATCCATGCTGGTATCGATGTTGCTCCAGACCAAGAGCATTTTGGTTTACCAAATCCCAAACCTTTTCTGTTCCGAAGCATTTAAACGAGGCAAGATGTGCTTGCTGGGGAGCTGCATCCACCAAAATGCTCCCACCCACAGCCAACCCAAGGCTGCTTGCTTGCTGGGTTTGGTGCAGCTAAAACACGTGTGCATGACCCTGACTGGGGTCTCATTTGAGTCGTGAGGGGGTTTCTTTTGTGTCCCCTTTTATCCCTGCAGATCCATGCCAGGCACCCAAATGAACATGAAGCAGACCTGCTCCAGTCTCTGGGCCTCCACAGCTGAGATTTGGGGTTATTTTTGCAAGCAGGAAGAGCACAAGAGCTCAGCAGATCGTGGGCCATGCTCTGTGCAAGCTGAGGGCAAGAGCAGGGTGATGGTCCCAGTCCTGGTTCTGGCCCTGCACAGGTAACCTGCAACGTCTGAAGCTCTCTCCCCACTCCAGTGAATCCTGTCTCCTGTTTCTATGGAGGATGGAGGGGGAAAATCCCTCTGATCCTGCCTGCAAGAGTGGGTGGAGTATAAGCTTTGGGTCCTAGTTCCCCTGGCTGAAAATGGGATGGAGCACCTCCCCACCCATCCTGCCGGTAAATCCAGACAACGTCCTGATGCAAGGAGCTGAATATACATCGAATAATACTGCACTAAGTACTTAGCATACAGGTGATCCAAAAAGACTGATAAAATAATCTCATGATCCCTTCTAGCTTTAAAACCCATGATTGCAAGAGCTGCAAGACATGCCAGAAAAAAATACAATGCTGCTTACCATTAATGCCAAGACTAGACATATTTTCACGCAGGATCATGGCTAAATAACAGAATTTCAAAACTTCCAGTAAACTTTTGCACCTATAAACTGGCTGAGTAGGTGGAAAACAACACTTTAAAAAGGAGCATTTTCCAGCAGGAATGCGTCATTGAAAGCATGCTCTGTCTAAATGAGCTGGGATTATGTCTGGGGACTTCCATGCCATTGTCTTAAAACATATTAAAAAAAAAAAATCAAACTTCACAGACAAGTAAAGTTAAAATTCTCATGCCTCCATTAAAAAGTTGGAGGCATACATTTCTCAAACAGGTTTTGGTTTGTTTTAAAAACAAAGTGTATCCATGCACTGGCATCTGAATACCTTGCCCTCGTACATTTTTTTAAGCTTGTTAATTCAATCAGAGCTCTATTACAGTCTCTCTGTCCTCACACAGGAATTGGCTGCTTAATGCTTAAGCTCAATGGCCATAAGCAAGATTCATCTGACTGCTACAGGGTAGTATTTTGCACACACTAATTAAAGCACAGATAGCTAGCGTTGCGCTATAAGCCAAGGCATGAGGAAAGGCACAATCCTATTTCTTTTTGAACACTGAGCTCCCGTCATGCCATTACTAATGATACTGTGCACAGCGATGGTGAAATTCTTTTAAAGTTTTGTATACTCCCCCACTACACAGCTACGTGAGGAATCACCAAAAAACCCTCTTTCCACAGGAAAGAGGTTCATAGACCCAGTGTACACCAGCAGCCCATAGCATCACACGAGTGCGGGACCAGATTACCCTGGTAGTCTTCAAATTGAGCCCTTGGGACATGGCATCTGTATTGAAGATGCTCCAGAAGACCCCAAGGGATGCTCCTGCCCTGGCACATGATTACCCATCACAGCATTGATTTTTACAGCTACAAGAAAACTCCCATTTTCTTGCACTGATGCTAAAGCCTAGGACATGGACGGGAGGTGGGGTGGGATGTGGAGGGCACACTATTCCCAAAACAGCCTCCGCCTCTATTCTAAACAGTGAAAAACTCAAACAGCAGCTACAGCAAAAATCACTTGCAGTTGAAATGATTATATGCTCGTGAGGCACTGCCTGGAAAACAGCTTAATTAAAAAAAAAAAAGCAATACCAAATAAGAAATATGTTTGCTGCATGCATGAAGAAGCCACATTCCCACCTTCCTTGGGTGCATTTTGGTAGTGCTCGAAAACAACTCCCAGCAGCTGGTGAGCTCCAAGACACACAATGAGACAGAAGAGCTCTCTAACCCCTGGCTGGCATCTGAACTTAGGTCAGATGTTACCTATGTCAAGGCTGGGCAACCTCATGTGCAGGGATGTGGTACAGCCCAGGTTCCAGCACACAAACATCTGTATTGAATGTTGGTCTTTTTAGAGAAAACCCATAAGGATCCCTGAAAAAGCGTGTAGAGATTTCCTGTCCCTTGCCTAGCTATCATCCGATTGGACCTCCTCTTCACCCATCTCATGAAGGGCATTTTTCTTGAAGAAACCAGCCCACCTCGGATAGGGGATGGGAGACACAACTGAGCTGTGGAGAGCAGCACCATGCATGCACAAGGCAAATGGCACTAGAACAGGTTGCCCAGGGAAGTTGTGGATGCCCCATCCCTTGAGGTGTTCAAGGCCAGGTTGGATGGGGCTTTGAGCAACCTGGTCTAGTGGAAGGTGTCCCTGCCCATGGCAGGGGGGTTGGAACCAGATGATCTTTAAGGTCCCTTCCAACCCAAACCGTTCTATGATTCTATGAAATCTCCCTGAGTCGGGATGTCCACAACATGGAGGTGGGCAGAAACATGGTAAAGGGTCTGCAAGTCCTCCAAGCAAACATGCCTTCAGCTTGGTACGCGCAGCCTTCCCCCTATCACGGGGGATCAAGAGCTGCCCCCATCCCTCCACCCAGCCAGAGCTGGCAGCGCCGCACTGAGCAGCATTCAATTAGGAAAGCAGCCTGCAAGCCGAAAGAGAGCTGAAACACTGAGGGAGGAAGAAGCCAGCTCAAATAAATGGATAATTGCCATTTAATTCCCGTGTATTAGATTTGGCAATAATTACGGTTAAGTCAATAAAGCAACTTTGACTCAAGCTGGATTTCACGACGGGACAGACCAATCAATCTGTCTGAGAGGCAGGCTCCCAGCCCTGCCAGGGAGACCTCAGGGTGGGGGTAGAGGAAAGGCCACCGCCCGTCTGCCACGTGTTGAGGGAAATGGTCCTTTATGTGCCAAAATGAGCATTAAGTAAAGATCCCATTCATGCTTTTCCTAGATTAGGCAGCCTCGTTCATGGACAAACGCAGCCCCTTCTTCCTACAGCTCAATTATGCTCTGCAGCAACCACCGGCCACCTGGCTGGAAAGATGATGCTGTGCCAAGTGTGTCTGCCCATCACGTCCATGTGAACACAACTTAGGAGGAAGCCCGTGTAGGAGATTTGCTGTCAGGCAATCGGCTCAACAAAGTGAGCTAATTAAAGCTGCAGCAGAGAGCTGAAAACTTCCCCGTGACAACTGTCTCACAGCTTGTCACTCCAACCTGGCTGCCCATCGGCAGGAGGAGCTGCTCTGGCAAGGACGCCCGTGCAACCTGCCACCGACAGTGGGCAATGGCAAAGGGTGAAGGAACCACCATTGCAGATGTTTGTAGTCCAATTCAATAATAATAAACATATTTCCTGTCCCCCGACACCAATAGATATAAAATAATTCCTCTGGTTTACAGGTGCAGCTCCCTTTCCTTGAGACATGTGAAGCCCTTGCTTTTTTGGCAAGCTACAGTCTCCTTCGGGACGGACAGTCTCCTCCTACTACAACACAGAGCGGCTCATAAGAGTAGATGGAAATGAGGTGAAACCACAGAAGTTTGAGCTCAGCAGAATACATACCAAGATGGCAATGCAACCAAAACAGAAATGTGCATTATTTTAAATTATACTGTATTCTATACAATAGAATTATACATTATATACAGGTGCTCTAGTGACTTGCAAGACATCTGCTCTATCCAATAGCCACAAGAAACTGAAAAGCAGAACAGAAAACCATGACAAACTGCTTTTGGTGAGAATACAGCCAGGCATTGCACAGTCTCTCTGGCTCTATATTCTCATAAACCTGGAAATGCCTGGAGATATTGCCATTAGTTTCAGCGGATTTAACATACATAGGGCACAGGCTCTTGCATTCAACAGCAGGATGCATCATAGCAGTATTTACCCATATAGACTGAAACTTTGCCACTATGAAGCAAGGACCTTCTTCATCCTCCACTGCTTTAAAAAAAACACCCCCTGCCTCCCCAAAAACCCACCCAACACTTTATTTAGGAATTCAAAGCAAGGTAGTAAATTAACAAAAATATCTAAATTCTTCTGGTCATTTGTTAATGTTAGAATATTAGTGATAATTCTTCATATTACAGTAGGTATATGCATGTCTTGTGGCTACGCATACACCCAGATACACGTAAAACGTTTTACAGCATATTACTTTTTCATTGCAAATATTTTCCTGAGATGTCCTAGAATGAGAGCACATTAAAAGCACCTGCTACTAAATCTTTGCTAAAGCCTCCAAATTTCTCATGAAAATCCAAAGTGTGCTGTTAATGAAATTGTTGAGTTTTTAACGTATGTGTCATTTTGATGAATGTAGAACATCATTTTCATAATGTCTTACATGTTTCATGCACTTCTGGGTATTATACCATCTTCTTGATATTCCAGGAAAACAGATTATTAGCATAAGTAGGAAGGAAAATAGAATCATGGAGCCATGTACGGTTAGAGAAAAAATGTTTCAAGGTAAGAATCACTGCGCAAAACTTCGCAAGCACTTGCTCAGTTCTCCAACCACTAGATTAATACTCTCCAATCCTTGCAATAATTTAATTAAAGTGATCAGCAGATGAGAAGTAATACTGCACCACTGAATCTAATTAAACTTCAAGTTTATCCTCTAGAAATCAAGAAAAATATAAGTTTCTTCAAGAAAAGACATTTATTTTATTCTGCCAGAGGAAAGGATAAAAGAAAAAAACAATCAATTTTGTTGATAACATCTCTCTCTCCTCTCTCTCCCCCTGCCTTGCAAATGACAATGCTTGCCTGGCTAAATAATAAAATAATAAGCATTCTGCAAAGCTAATATTCCTGTTCTGAGCTGCCTGAGCCACTTTGTCCCTTCCCACCCATGCCGTTGTATAGCAAAACAACAGTGTCTTTGTAAAAATGACAACAAAGACCAAATGGAGGGGAGGTCTTTACCATGTTGGAACCTGTCAAGAGAAGAAATAAAAATTTAGACCTTCTTACCTCTATTTGGCAATTGTACATCTTGCAAAAGGCTCTCCTTCCATCCCTGTCCCATGCAAGTATTAACTCTCTGAGCTTGACTGGAGCTTCATGCCAAATTAAAGTAGGGATGCTGAGAGGGAAGGTAACCTACCCTAAGCAGGTAGCAACAAAATGACTTATGGAGAGTATTCCCACTTTCTGCTGCCCAAATCTCTGCTGCCAAAACCAATACCATGGCCTAAATCTAGGCGTTGTCCAGCACTCCTCACTATAGAGGCACGCACACACACATGGTAACAACTTGTGCTTGCAGACAAGACCATTCTCTCTCCACTTCGCTTTCTTGAAAAATCATGCTGAAAAGTTTTATTACTGTAAGCACAACACTGAACGCTGACAACTAGTGCAAAAATGCAAAGTGCTAAACATTTAACTAAATATGTATGATTTCCGAACTAGGCTTGCTCAATTAACATTTTACTGCAGCAACCTCCAGGGCAATATTGTCTTGGTAATTAAGTATTTGTTCTCCATCCCCTTACTGACAACAGGCTGGTTTTACTCTGCTTTTTCTCATGGTCAAAGAGCAAGTGGATGGGCAGTAAAGGAGAAACAGCTGTATAAAAAGGTTCATTTGGCTGACTCAGACCTTCCCTAGCAGCACGCTTTCCTCCTGATGCTACATCCCCTTGCAGACAGCGCTGTGCCCAAGCTACTGCATCAAGTGGGCATGGGTTGTGCATCCACACCAGTAAAGCTCCCAACACAACTGGTTGCCTCTGAGGACAGGTGGCCAGGAACTGACTCAACTGACCTACAAAATAAGAACAGGCACGTTGAGGAAAAGGTCTACAGCAGTGGTGAACAGCAGATGCCTAGAAAGAGTAAGAAGGTGGAAATCACACATGCTACTGCACAGGCATCTTCCCAGCTACCGACCACTTGCATCTCAGGGACTTCTTGAGCAAGAAGTGCTTTCTGTGGAGTACTCCACTACGTTTAGTCTCCCCTCAAAGCCACGTACACTTTCAGGACCTGTAACAAACTACCACAAGGGGTTCAATGACATAATTGGAGCTGATCAAAGCTCCCCTCCTGCTTGTTCTGAACACGACACCTGCTACCTAAACATGATGTGTGGAGACCAAACACAACTCAGTTGTCACAGCCAGGAGATGGGCTCAATATCAGACTAAAGATGAAGTTGCTACCCAAAAACTCTGCAGAGAACCACTTTGTTAATGAAATACCATTGCTACAAGCCTTGTAGCTCTAAATCCTTAGCAACTCTTCAGGGGAGAAAAAAGAGAATGAAGGAAAGAATGAAAGAAAAAGGTTTGCAAGATGAAGGGCTCTTAGTAGCTTTTTAGAGGTTTCTACTACGTCTACCGTACTGCTGCTGCTCTGCACATGCTTGTAGGGTGAGCCATATAATCACCTGAAGGAAGATGATTCAACATCTTTCTGAGCCAGCAGGTCAACAGTGCAAATCCCAACTGAGCAACCTACTCAATGAATCATAAAATGGAAAGAAACTCTCCAGGCCAGCTAGTCCCTTCCCAAAAAGGGAGGCAGCACAGAAATGCCCCTCCACATACCTACTCTCATTGCCTACTCTCATTTTAATGCTATTCAAGCAGCAAAGCTTGTTCTTCATTTCTTAAGACTGTTCCAGTGTAACACATCCCAGCGGTGATTTAGTTTCACTGCAGAATGGAGAATGACACTGATCTCTCCATGGAAGTCTAAGTTTGCTTGAGGGCCTTTCGTATTAATTGGCCTTAACATTTTTATTGTGGTGCTGCCCAAAAAAGCCCACAGATTGTAGTGCTAAGCACTACAATTGACTTTAAGTCCTTACAAGCCATTGCTTACAGGTCTGCCATGGCCCTCTTGGTAGTTCAGATGCATCCTCTCCAAAAGATTTCACAGGCACCTCTTTCTTTCCTAGTGAAGACCCAAAACCAGACATCTCCTTATCTACAAATGGTAAATCCCCTTCTGGATGTCTTACAAGGAAAGAAGGAAAAAGGTAGTAGTCTATAGACCTATAAGCCAAAAACTCCCATATTTTATTCCTGTCTGATAGCACCTCAGGGAAATTGATTCACTTTGTCAGTTGGTTACTGCATCCATAAAACAGTGATCATAAATACTGGACTAGCGCTCTGGGGTGGTATGAAGGTTAAATTCATTAATGATTGTAGGGTGGCTGAGATGTTTGGATGAAAGGCACTAACCATAGGAAAATTATTATTATTTATTCTCATGGGGGCAGACCACAGCTTCATTAACTCTACTTGAAGATGTACATTCTACAGTAAGTGTAGGCGAAGCTAACTCCAGCAACGTTCAGATCCCGTCTGTGCTGTGCACAGAGTCAGCTCCCTTACTGAAACAGAAACCAGGCTGAGAAAACACGCTGCCCTCAGTTAGGATCAGCCTGCTGTCCCAGCAGAAGGAGCACGGTCTAATGCAGAACAGCAAGATTACATTTGATCTACAGATGTATTTCAGCTCTTCAGGGAGAGGTATGCAAGAGACATAACCAGGTGGAAAGAAAAACCTGTCATCATGCTATTGAAAAGAATATACGAAGCATGAAAGACTGCCCTACTATCACGAACAAGGCGAGCTGGGCACTCCCACACCAGTTCCTGCTCAGCCACTGATTTATTGCATGGCATTGGGAAACTCACCTTCATACTTGTCTTCAGTTTGCTTTTGTGTGGTTCCATGGACAAGAGAGGACCCCCACAGAGTGCAAGAGGGAGCAGAGAAAAAACTGGCAACAGAAACGTAATTCTCAGCCTGGCCACCATTCATAAGCAAAACATCTCTCCACAGGGCACACAGCCAGCTTTTTGTACCTTCTGCCAAGATGCCACAAGAACAACGGCAAAAGAGCAGAATCACAGACGCACAGAATGGTTGAGGTTAGAAGGGACTTCTGGGGTCGTCTGGTCCAGCCCCCCAGCTCAAGCCGGGCCACTTACAGCAGGTTGCCCAGGACCATGTTCAGACAGCTTTTGAATAACTCCAAGGATGGAGACTCCACAACCTCTTTGGGCAGCCTGTGCCAGTGCTCAATCACCCTCACAGTAGAAAAGTCTTTCTAGATTGGATGGACCCCTGATGCAAGATGGCAGGTCCTTCCCTCCCCATGCAGTCTTTCCACCATCGCCTGCCACACGAGCCCACTGTGTAGCCCATCTTCCTCTTTTCAGCTGCACAGAGGGTTGGAGGGTACCCTGCCTTGGGCAAATCATCAGCCTGTGCAGCAGGACTCCAAACTCTGCGATCTATTTATTGAAACCAAGACAGGAGATGTAGCAAATAAGAAGATCTTTGAGGAAGCCTGAGCCCACTCAGGTCTCTGATGACAACTTAACTTCCAGATTCAATGAACTGAAGCTATTTTTCATTATGACTTAGTGAAGGATAAACACTTTAGTCAGCTCCCGGCAGTCAGCTTTTGAAGGACATTGAGTGGGTGGCAGAGAAAACCTGAAAGCAAAGGAAAAAAAATCAGACTCTGCAGCATGGCATTATCTGGAGCTGGTCTTCTGGCATGCAGTGCCGCTCCTGCTGTTGTCTGGAGGCCTCTTCCTGATAAATCAGATCATCATGCCACACTGCCACTCCCCAGGCTCACCAAACGAAGACCAGCAATGCCCAGCTTTACTTCTCTCTGTTGAACATCTCCCAGATGTTTATCCATATTTTATGAAGCGTAAGGCACAAAATAAAACTGGATTATCAATGTATCAGTTTGCAGAGGTAAACGTGGGACATATCCCCTTCTCCACTAAAAGGGACAACATAGCTTTGCAATAGCCAACACTACTGCTTGAACATTTTCAGGGGAGTGGTGTTTTTTCTGCAGGACAGAATTAAGCATCCATGACACCATGCAGTTTGTCAGAAGTGCTGAAAAAGAAATCAGAGCACAGTATCCTGGTAGGACAACCGAGCTCTGGGGAGATGAGCCTCATTCTGGTTCATGCAAACCATGGCTGATAAATCATTACTGCTATTCCCAGGTAAACAGAGATCTTCCCAGCTGGGATCCTGCAGTGCTCAAGAAACACTGCTCCTGCTCAAGTAAAATAACTAGCAGGGTAGAGACGGACAAAAGCAGAGCTTCAGGAGTGCAATTCCCCTCCCACACTCCTGATGGGCAGTGATAATTATATGTCCATTTGTTCATACACTAGAGCACAAACCTCTCCAATATCATCTTTGCCTGGTAGCCATCTCACAGTGGGGCTCGCAGCTTGATGGTGGAAAACCAATGAACGAATCATGATTGATGCATTTGTTGTCAGTGTATTGGGTTTGTGTGGCAAGGTTTTAGTGGGGGGGGCTACGGGGGTGGCTTCTGTGAGAAGCTTCCCCCATGTCCGATAGAGCAGACGGACCTGTTGCTGGCCAAGGCTGAGCCCATCAGCGACAGTGGTAGCGCCTCTGGGATAACAGATTTAAGAAGGGGGGCGGGGGGGGGGAACCTGCACAACTGCAGCCGGAGAGAGGAGTGAGAATATGTGAGAGGAACAGCTCTGCAGACACCAAGGTCAGTGAAGAAGGAGGGGCAGGAGGTGCTCCAGGTGCCGGAGCAGATCTCCACCTGCAGCCCGTGGAGGACCCCACGCTAGAGCAGGGGGATGCCCGAAGGAGGCTGTGACCCCGCGGGAAGCCCACGCTGGAGCAGGCTCCTGGCAGGACCTGTGGGCCCATGCAGAGAGGAGCCCGTGCTGCAGCAGGTTTGCTGGCAGGGCTGGTGACCCCAGGGGGGACCCATGCTGGAGCAGCCTGTTCCTGAAGGACTGCACCCCGTGGAAGGGACCCACGCTGGAGCAGTCCGTGAAGACCTGCAGCCCGTGGGAAGGACTCACGATGGAGAAGCTCATGGAGGACGGTCTGCCCTGGGAGGGACCCCAGGCTGGAGCAGGGGCAGAGTGTGAGGAGTCCTCCCCTGAGGAGGAAGGAGCGGCAGAGACAGCGTGTGATGAACTGACCCCAACCCCCATTCCCCGTCCCCCTGCGCCACTGGGGGGAGGAGGTAGAGAAATCGGGAATGAAGTTAAGCCTGGGAAAAAAGGAGGGGTGGGGGGAAGGTGCTTTAAGATTTAGTTTTTATTGCTCATTATCCTACTCTGATTTGATTGGGAATAAATTAAATTCATTTTCCCCAAGTCGAGTCTGTATCGCCTGTGACAGTAACTGCTGAGTGATCTCCCTGCCCTTACCTCGACCCACGAGCCTTTCGTTATATTTTCTCTCCCCTGTCCAGCTGAGGAGGGGAGTGAGAGAGCGGCTTTGGGGGGCACCTGGTGTCCAGCCAGGGTCAACCCACCACAGTGGGTATCCACTCCAGTACCTTTACGGCTGTGCTTAACGCAATGGAAAGTGCTGTGGAACGTTAAATTTCCATCTCGAGGACGGACAGCCCTGCAGGACTGAAACTGTTGCTGCTGCCTGCTGAAAGGGATGCGCTGGATTCCTCAGACACACGCAGGCTATAGTCTTCCTAACTAGGTCCCTCAGAGAGGCCTGCATCTGACACGCGAAGGTGAGCTTTGCTGCTAATACACTGGATCCAAAGAAGAAATATTGAAATCAATACTTCAATACTTATAAATCTGAAAAAAAATAGACAAGTTGAGGATTCTGCTGCCACAAGAGAAGCAACGCAATAACATCAAGGAAAGGTTTATTTTTATCTATCAATATTAAAGCATGTAAAATCTATTCATGAAATGCTTAGAATCACCAAGGCAGACAGCATCATCAGTGTGTATGTATGTGTTTAGCCGTAAACCTCACCCAAGGATGAACAAGTTCAGCACGTTTGCTGAAGCTCTGCACTTGGACTGGTAGCCTGACCAGCAGCAGAAGTTTTCAGTCTGCCATTTCACTCTTTGGGCTACATTCCTCTCCAAGAAACAACGCTTTCAACACTAATTTCATTATTGACTATTTTAGCAAAGAGAAACCCCTAATCGAGTTTTTAACTATTTAAAAGGAAAGCCTTTTGGTTTGCCTTTAGCAGTCGTAAGCTCCACTTAAAGTCTACAGCAAACAAAAAAGCTTCAGCTTCGACTTCCAGCCTGTGCTACCACCATCCAGGGAAAGTGAGTGCAGCCTTTCTGCATCAAATTCTGCCCAAAGCCTATCCAGAAATTCCTCCCTGAAAAGAAGATATCCTTCCACAAACAACAAAAAACCACGAGACGAGCAAGCACCGCAGGCTGCCAGGGTGGCTACCAGAGAGCGCAACACTGGGCAACAATAACCGCAGGAATGGTAAGAAAAAGGAGGAGGGAGTTCTAATCTTGTAACATCTGGGTCTGAAAATCAAAATGTATTTCCAAACCTCACTCTCCAATATACCTCAGAATTGTGAGGAAGGCAATAATTATCCCTAATTTACGGAGGGAACTGTAGCAGAGAGAATTAAAGGCTCTGACTTACACACACTAAAGCAAACAGTGGCAGGAGCATACATGGGTTTACCCCAGCAAGTGCTTGCCCCGCCAGTATGGCTGACCCCCTGGGCAGATGGGTGGTGCCAGTCATGGCCCGAAATATCCATAAAAACTCTCTTTTGTTGGTGCTTTAAGATAACAATCAGGTGCAAGCCACATGCTACAGTGCTCACCTGGGAGAGAGAACAACCTCCAGAGCTGAGCTGGACACCTGCAGCCAACCACATATAAAAACACGGTAAAATTTCTCAGGGGTCAGTCTGAGCCCAAAATGATGCGCGTGAAATCATTCAATTAAATATGGAGCGTGGCACTGATGAGCACGCCAAGTTTCCAGGCTCCTCCAAAGGTTTGCAGGTTTGTCCAAAATGCACGTCAAGACTATGAAGGCGCTCACTATGAATTCTCCAACTGCCAGAACTTGCAAGTCTCCACGGCTGTAGGAGCAGAGAGGTCTGACACACCCAAATCCCCAAATTTGGCTTGAAATACCTACAGGTATTAACCAGGGTCTCAGCTACCATAAAACTGCCCTGATGGGAAAAGGAGTAAAAGATGTCTGACGGCAAGTAGATAATAGATGTTTTAGAGTTTTTTTTGTGCTTTCTTGATTGAATTCTGGTGATTACCTATGGAATAATTATCTATCTACAACCTGGGTATAAAAACATATTTTATTTTTTTTAACAGGATTTCACATCACTTCAGATTTGAAAAATACGTCTTTTTGATAGGTTTTCCCATCACTCAAGACTTGGAAAAAGGTCTTTTTTTTTTTCCCTCTTTTTTTTTTCCCTTTTCCACTGTGGAGTTCTTCCATTGCTTTTATCTCTCTGAAGCTGCTTGTACAAATAGGCTGACTTCCACGATGCTGGTCATAAGCACGGGCTGGGATGATGACTCAGCCCGCGTGCCAGCCAAATGGTAAGTCAGAAGTCCCGCCAGGGTCTGCAGGACTAGAAACAGGAGCTTTAATACAGTGTTCCAGGTAATTGCACCTAAACAAATTCACAAAACCAGAAAGCGTATGACAAACAAAGAAAAAAAATACATATATACATAGTATATAATTATATATACACAGAAATGCTTTGTAACGTCAATTTTGGGAACTGATTCTCAACACCTTACATATATTAAAGGAGATAAGAACCAAAGAGAGCGCTGTGTTCATGATTAAAGAACTATAAGGTGAGGGAGAACAGCTAACATCACACACATACACACAGACCCAGCAGCACAAACGACCTACAGCAGTTCTCAGTGACAATCACATTGACTCTTGCACCATGTGATGGTTCTTGGCACCTTCTCCCACCTTTGAGACCAGACCTGCGAAAGGCACCTCCTCTGCTGGGAATGCCTTCTGCTAGCAGAAGCATGGCTGAGGTATGTTGTGCTTCTACAAATAACTTTCTCATAAATAGGTCAAATTAACCCTGATTCATGGAACTGAAGTTCCAGCTCAAACTCATTCAGAAGTCTAGGAACACAAATTCGTTTTCATTAAACAACCTTAAACAACTCACCAGAAATTTCACTGTTATGTCAAAGAACACAATATTTTAAACTAGAAGAGACTGTTGATCCTTTATATTACAATATTTTCAGAACTTGCTAAAATGACTACCAAAGATCTGAGAAAAAGAAACTAGGGCTCCTCAGCTCCCCAAGATAAATCTGTGGCTTCAGCAATGGTACCGTTGGCTTATTATAAGAAATACATCTCTTCCCTTACCAGTACTGATGACAGATATCTTTTCCAGAGGTCTGGCTGGACTAAAATATCCATTCAGAGTTGGTCTTAGTATCTTCAATACCATGCAAAGAACATCAGTGCATGCTGAAGAGCCTTGTAACCACTTCTGTCTCGTATCAGGACATATGCAGAATTCCACCGTTAATGATATTGCAACTATTCCTTGTATTTAGCCCCCATCCGGAGATCACTGATCTTGGAAGAAACTACAGAGAAGGCAAAACTGTTATTCAAAGAGTACCAAAATTACTCTTTATGCCTATGTAAGTGTCTAATTTTTCTGGATAGCTTTCTTAAAATTCAGGCAGTCTTTGTCCTTAAATAGTAAAAGAAGCTATTGTCTGTTCTTCTTAACAAGACAATTATCTTCCCAAGTCTAGCAAGGTATTTCTTAAACATTGACAAAATTCCTCACTTCGTATTAATATTTTTATACTTAAGCTGTACCCCAAAATAGTAACAAATTATTTCTTCAAACACTCTTATGATACTGGTGCATAAAGTGCTTGTTTACCCAATAATACCACAGGGATGTTACTAAATTCAGCCTTGCGTTCAGAAGAGATTTCCAAATATTTTGCATCCCAAAAGTAGTTTACATCAAAGTAAACTTCTGAAGGCTGATGGAATTGCCTGGCTTTTGCAGAAGGATGTGACCCAGACGCCATCCACATCTTGCACAAGCCTATGTCCAACCATAAAGATACATCTGAAATTTAATAATCACTCTTACAAAATCAGATTCAGCAAGGATATTTGCAGAATAGCCTCTGCAGTTTTAAACTGAGTTCTTTGCAAGAAACGGGAGCAATCGCTGTCAGTATTTAGGACCACGACTTCAATGCACAACCAAGTTACATCATTGAGCTGATGTAACTAAAGGCATGCGTGCTCTTAGACAACAGCAAACCAAGATAAATTAGGCTTGCTTACACCCATGTGAAAGACTTCGGCAAGTGTGTTTTATCTCACATTGGCATCAGGTTTAGCGGACAAACCACAGCCCCGCTTAATAAATGGCAACTTGTTAAACTGATGTGGCTTTCCTGTGCTTCAAAGCTTTCAGAACACAAGGGAAAAAAAAAAAACACATTCTTTGATCTCAGCAAAGAGCATATCCATTCCTTTTATTCACCCAGGCCTTTCTTCTAGATCAGAAGTTCATTTTCTTGAGGCAGAGATCACATGCGTATGAGGATTCGCATTGCTGAGAAGAGTTAACTAACCACCTAGTAACCGCCCTTCCCTCCCAACCAAAGTCCCAAATCCTACCTTCATTCACCGTGTTCGAAACTCATTGGCAATAAAAAGGCATCTACGAGACACACTGTGAGCAACACAAAGCTGTTTTAGTCACCTTTCAAAATGTAAAAGAAAATCATACCTCTTGTTTCAATTTTGCTATAATATTCAACATGCGTGCCACAGCGCACAGACGTTGTGCATGTGTTGCTTTCTGGCCTGATATTTTTTTTAATAGCAAGGTACAAGTTATCTTCTGAAACACTTGGCATATTCCTGGTTGACAGAGGTAGGGATTTCCCCAAGTATTTCTTAAACTAACTTGACATTTCATATAATTAAATCAGCAACTAGGGAGTAAGCATTTGAGCTATCATATTATCCGAGCTTCACATATATGAAAATAATTGTACTATCTCCCGAATCAGAGAAAGACACAACCAGACTGGTTAAAACCTAGTATTAGAAGTATAAATGGTTATAATTTTATTAATCACCATTTTTGCACTGGTGCTGGGAATGAATTGCTCCTTGACGTTCCATCACGCCGAGCGCTGCACAAAACACGCATGATTAAACGCTTCCTCCCCAGAAGAGCTTACACTGGATGTTTCTTTGTTCAAGCAAGTACATGAACTTGCCATGCGTATAATTAAATCTGCTCTTTCGGGGGGGCCCAATCCTGCAGACATATGTCTATTAACAGTTCCTCCAAAAATAACAAGCTTACTCACGTGTGAAGCAAGACTGGAGCCCCAACACAAAGAGATGGGATTAAAGGCAGGCATTCAATAATATGGTATTTATTCCGTTTAGGCAGCCAGGCCTATCTTTCTCTATCCAGTCTATGAAATCTATTTTCTCAAAATGGAAATTATACTCGTACCACATTGGTGTCCTTGAGAGGGGGACCTATGCCACGTTCTCTTGGGAAGTACAGTTTTGAAGAAATGAGCGACCTTCTCTGTTTTGAGAACATTTAAGTCCTACCAGTCCTTCTATGCAAAGAACAAAGCCTAATATCTGATCTACCCAAATATGTGCATTACATATATTTCTTTGAATGCCCCTCGAATGTGCACAAATTGCAAGTACTGTCAATTTTTCCTCCCTCAGTGCTGGAAACAAATTAAGCTCCAAAAACTTCGCTGTTCTTTTGACCTCTCGTATTTTTTTGCAAGTTGCTGTGATTACTGTCTAGTCATTTATTGCATTGCTAAAGCACAAGGAAGAAGACTGGCCAACTTCAACGGCTCCTCTGGAGGCTCCAAGGGCAAGGGCTTAATTTTATTGGCGTAGTTGGCAGCACCAATGCAGGCTTTAAGGAAGCACCTGTACTGAGCTGGTGCCACTTTTCTTACCTCCCCCCTTTCTTTCTTTATGATACATGATAAATGGCTCTGATCCATCATCTTTTCACTATTTTCAGATCTGGCTGCATGTCTTCCTACTCTGAATGGACCAATTATCATAACTATTAAAAACGCTGGAGGGCAGACAAGACCTAAACGTGGTCTCTTCTCCACCAAAGAGACACAAACCTACCAGATGCAGATTAAAGGCTTGTAGCCACATTAGGACAATGTGTCCAAGCTGAACAACCCTGTCTGTATCAGCTTAGGAGTAGCACTAAACTAAATGCAACCATCCTAAACAGGCAGCTGAGCTGGTGGTTCACAGGGTCTAATGCCCCGTTAGGAGAACATACCAAATTAGCCTCTCCAATGGCTAAAGACATGTGAAAATGAGAGCCAAGGGCTACATGCTCTGCAGTTTCCTAGAGCAACCTTCCCGCAAAGTGCACAAAGTGACTTGATGCTGCTTCTCGTAAAGCCACTTACACCTCTGCTTTCTCCTCTCCAGGGGGAGAGATGCATTTGCAACACAGTGCCTTGCTTTGGTCGAGTGCTTAACACTCGTGGTTTTCTTAAGAGCTAACAAATGCTGCTGAGCATATTTATAACCAACATAAACAGTGTTCAAAAAATAAAAATCCCCCTTCCCTCTCCTCTTGCTATGGAGCCATGTTACAGGTGATGGAAGGGGAAATTCATCCCAAAGTTCCCTTTACTGCAGCTGTCCTTGAAAAGAAGGAAGACTTATTTTCAGCACATGGGTATCAGTTATACTGGGGAAAAAAATAGTAATTCCCTCCAAAGGAATTCAGATATATCCACTCTGTGGTCCAGGAAATACCTGATGGAACAGATCGCACATATTACGTTCCCAGACTTTGCTTTAACAAACCTCGATATCACAACAGCATACCTTAAGCATCAGGAAGATCTTTTCTGTATTTGCCTTTCCAAAAGACAGCACTACCCAGCCTACTCTGTTTTCACTGCCTGGCCCTCTGTGGTGGCAAAACACAACTTGTAAGTGTAAGTCTTTGCTGAGAATATAAAGCAATGAATAAATGCACCAGAACCTCAGCAGGAAAGGGATGACAGAGGCAGCTATAATCCCAGTTTTCCAGGGAATGAACACTGATCCCCCCCTGTTAGCGCTGGTCACTGGTGTTCACATAAATATAAACGGTTTTTATTTTCTTTTTTCCCACTTTATAGCAGCTGGCCCTTTTCTCCTTTCAAAACGACACCCAAATTTCCCAGCTGGAGCTGTAAAGCAAAAGCAAGAAGGTTCCCAGAAAGCAAATAGTTCCGGTTGATTTTTTTTATTTGTTCGTCTGTTTTAAATCTATAAAATACGGACACACAAAGTTACATGCCTGAGAAACTATGTTTTTGCCATTGCTCTCGCTTTATATGAGACAAAAGATGATAGAGAGGGAAGAGATGATGCATTGCAATGGTACCTCTCTTCACTATGACATTCACAATTTTAGAAGTCCAAGAGCAAGAGCTTTTCATCTCTTCTTCAAAAATTGGGTGATTTCTCTGTTTTCTATTGAGACCCCCAGGCACAGTCATCCCTGTGTCACACCACACAGCTATCACATTTATTCATCTTGCCATGGGACGTTCACTCTCACTGTCTGTAGCACACAAGGCTAATTCAGGCTAATGCCGTTAGAGACAGAACGTGAGTCCCAAGACCTTTCTGAAGCCACGCTTTGTTAGGCCAACATTATGGAGGAGAAGTAACCTGGGGAGGATCAGAGCAAGAAACGGTAAATGTGAAGGAACCAGACCTAAAGGAAAGATTGGGTTATACTTCAGGGAGCATTTCTCAATGCTGAGATCTGAATTAATCTCCCTGGAGAAGTAATTGAAGGCTGATGATGAGGAACATGTAGAAGAGCGATGGACAGCTTCAGTGGCGATGGACTGCAGGGCTGCTCCTGGCCATGAAGATGCCTTAGCTTGAAGAACATCCCATCGCCTGTTGTCACATCCATGTTATTAGGCCTCATTTCAGGTCTCGATGAAGTCTGGAAGAACATGGGAAGGGAAAGAGCTTGGATTTCCCGTCAACATCTGGCGTCCTTTTGGGAACTGCACGCAACGCTCAGTACCTTGCCAGGACCCTGCAGGCTGCATCATGTTTTATGAACTACTCAGTCCTTAATTACCTTTAAAATGTGGAAAGCCTCAATTCCACCACTGACAGATTTAGTGACTAATAAAAATAGCATATGTTCATATGAATATTAAAACCAATACCAACAACTGTGACCCTCATGTGGTGCCAGGGCAGCTTTGGGAGCCACCTACCCTCTTGGCAGGTCTGTGGCTCTCAAAGACCCCAGGATAGAGTTGGAGATAAACACTCTGGCTGCTTCCATCAAAAAACAGGCAGATTAGCTGTAAAAACGTGGTAGCGCTGCCAGAGACGAGCTCAGATACTGATCTTGATCAGAGAGGTGTGGTGGGCTTCCCAGGCCAAGGGGCAACTGGTTGTCCCACTCTATGGCTGGGATAAGGGCCAAAGGATGCTCAGAGAAAGATCAGGGTACTAAACAGGAAAATAAAACAAAACAAAAAGTGGGAACTGAGTTTTAGAACTACTGAATTCTTTATTTATAAAGAGAAACCAAGGAAAAGGTAAATGATGCATTGTTTACAAGGAACGCCTGTAGAGCAGTCTGGGAAAGACGCTACTCACACCTGAATAGATACAAGTGGACAAAGACTTTCTCAACATACATGCAATCAAGTGTTCAGTCATTTGAGATTCAAAGAAGGAAAATCAACAATTGCAACAAACTGGTAGGAAGCTCAGGACACACACGTGAATGCTCCACCATCCACATTGAAGAAAAAAAAAAAAAAGACAGACCAATAAATGCATTTCCAGCCCTGGAGACCAGCTCTTCTCTATGGCATGAGTAAAGAGGCGGATGGTCAATCATGCCCTCCCTGAAACACTTCTGGAGAAACAGAAGGTGCATGAAGTCCTCGGTACTGTAAATTCAGCTCAGACGTTAAAAAGCCATTAGAAATGGATAATGAAATTAAGAAGGGGAAAGCTAAGAGGAACCACTGTGTGGAGGGAGCCCTGCTGGTGCTCAGCAATGCGGCCAGCTGAGCACCGACAAAGAACAAATTGAGTGTTAGGAGGAGGGAAATAAAGCAAGCACCATAGTTCTGCTTGGCAGGAGAAGTGTAATAGATTCTGTCTCAGAGATGTATCAGCATCTGTGGCTTTTTAATCGCAGAGGAAGGCAGAAGGGAGCAACGCTTTTAGCACTCAAAGCAAAATCTGCGATGAGACCTTTATGATGATGAAACGCATTCGGGAGCGAGGGAATTAACAAGAGGCAAAATGTCTGGCAGGAGACTGGACACCCCTGTTCTTCCCCCATCCTCTACCAGCCTTGAGATCCCAAAGAAGAATAAGGTAGGTTTTCTCCTCCTTCCCTGTTGCCCAGTCTGACAGCTTGGAAACACATAAATATTTCTTTGCGATTTTCATAATCATACAAGATCCTCAATATGCTTCAAAATTACAAACGAAAGAGCAACATGTAACATGAGTTAGCAACACCATTAGGTGCTGCTTCAGATTTTGCCCAGAAATGGTGAGGGAGGTAGTGTCAGGGCTGAGGCAAGACCTTGGGATATCCAACTCTTCAGTCTTGTCCTGAACACTAGGACAAATCAAGTTTCAACATTTCCCACCCGCTCTTTTCCTCTCCCTGTGGAGGAAAAGATGGAGACCTTATTGAAAAACGGGGAAACTTCTTCTAAGGGCCCTAGATATATTCAAATAAGCTCCAGACCTAAACCGAACACTCTGGAGATACCTAAACCCATCTGATTAAGGAATCGCCTATTCAAAATAATTTATCTTCAGTGACACATCACTGTGCTGCTTGAACTGAATTTAATCTCCACGTCAGACGGCAGCTTAACCATCTCATCCTCCCCTTTGTCCACACAAACAACAAATCAATGGGAGTAACTTTGCGGCTTTTTCCGCACCAGCATCTCCCTAAGAAAATCAACGCTTGCACTCTCACTTGCACATAACTGGACCGGTTATGCCAGAGGACAGCACTACTCTAGCTAAAAAGAGTGCACAATTACATTATCCACCTTTACAGTGGGGGAAAACCCCTCATTTATCCTTTAAAATACCCCTGCAACAGTTATAAAGTGGGGTTTGCTCTTGTATATCTACACATGTACCACTATATACACTGGCAAAGTGCAGCTGCCCCTGGCATAAAGCAAGGGAGCTGCTTAACCCCAGAGCTAAAAGCCGACGTGGAGCTCTCTGTCAAAGACTGATCAGGACCTTGAGAGTGAAATAATTAATACAGACCAAACGGCACACACATTTGTGCCTCTACAAGGCCAGGAAAGGTGAAGCAGCATCATTTTCCAGTCTCACGCAAGGCAGCTCATGAGCAGGGAAAGGTGCTAAGAGCCTACAATATTAATTAAGTTAATAGTTTGGGATTTAAGACAGGACATCAAACATGCCTGCTATATTACAATCTACTTGCGTGTGCCTGCTCCAAAATCCCAAAGCAAAATTATGTCACTGCAGATGCAAGGACACGGGTTATGCTTTGCAGATTTCAATCAAGCAAAATTTACCATTCAGCTGGGTCCTTTCTGGACACAAGAAGTTGACCTTGAAGAATTACTATGAAAGCTTCAGAAGATGTTAAGTATTTGATCCTGCATAAAATGTAATCACTGGGAATATCAGGAGATCATGTCTAAATGAGCACTCTGCTCTGTCCCACAATAGTCTTGTTTTCCTATTAGCAAATTAAGTGATTTATTCTTGCTCCAGTCTCAGGGGTGGGAAACTCACTGTGCACAAAATATTTCTCCTCTGATCTTCCAGGCACTAACACTGGGCAATTTTTGCACAGTTTGTCCAGGAAAGTTACTTTTACCCAAGTGGGGCTGCAACTTTACCCTAGTCTGTCCCCAATTACTGCAAAGAAATTAAAATATGCAGACAAGCCAACCTGCTGTTCTCCATTTCTTCTGCCTTGAGGATGACAGCCCCATTCCCCCAAAGTTTTATGGCTGCTCTGCACTATGGGGTTGCCATGCCCATTCTCTCCATCTTTCTCCTCCATCCCCATTTCTTTCCTTTCGCACACACAGCACTAACGTGAAATCCTTGCTAAACTTCCTCATGAGTGCACCAGTCAGTCTCATAAACTACCGTAAGATAAATCTCCGATGAAGGCGCAGAGGAGGTCCTCTGCAGCCTGCTTCATTATTCATTGATAAGGTCTCAACCAGATAATGTAACCACTTCTGTAAAAGATTATTTTTTTGCCTCGTCCCCAACCTCCCTAAATTTATACAGTGCTGTTCTGCAGACATCCACTGATTCTTTATCCTCTTTATCCTCCTTGCCCTTCCAAAGCATCTTCCAGCACAGAATTTAGAAAACTTTTCCCCAAACAAAACTCTGCCCAAGGCAAGCACAGGTATTATACAAGATCTGAGCCAACGGACCAGATCAGAAATTCATTTGTTTCAATATCTGCCTCCAGGACCTATGGAGAAGCTACAGAAATGGAGATATAACCTACATGGGACTGGTCTTCAAAGCCTTAATTTTTTTAGGAGTTTTTTTATACCTTAAATACTCACCATTACAGTTGTGTGTATTCTTTGGGGTCACAGAAATAGTTTGTGCCTTTTTGCGCTCAGATGAACTTTTGGCCATGGTGATGACTTCCCATAGCAAGTTTCACACATGGATGGGTAGCTTGAGTCTTCTGTGGGCAACTCTGGACCAACCAACCAAAACAACTCCTTAACAGTTATATCCCAAAGCATAAAAAATGAGCTATCCACATGGTTTAATATTAGACTCTGTGATTATAGAGCCTTGGGTTTTAAGGACTTGCTCATCTGTGCAAGTCATGAGGGAAAAACAAGGTGTCTACAAACATACTCAAGCACTTCCATCTATTTCTCGAGCCTCCCCGCTCCAGCTCAAATGTCTGTCTTTCTCGATGCCTGAAGCAGCAAGTTTTACAAGTTATCTGTGAGCAGAGCAATCACAAGTTTGATATCTATTTTAGCAGGGAACGGCAGCTGCGGAGGAGAAAGAGGCACAAACAACTAGTGAATATCTATTCATATAATATCATATATATATGAATAACCCATCTTCTCCTGCTGAGCACAGCAAAAGGTGAAGCAGTGCAAGAAGCTCTTCCCCTACAGTGGGCAAGCACCATCTCCCATCACAGGGTTGTGAAATAAATGGAAAAAGTGGTAAGCTGATGTGTTTGCTGCCAGATCCACCTCTGCAAGGAGCTTTGGGGCAAGGCAGAAACCAGGGTGTCCCAGGAGAGCTGCTTTAATCTGCTGCCTCGTGCTCCCCATCCCCGTATCACCACCTTCCTGATCGCAGCCACCCTTGACACACCCAAGGTGGTTTGTTGGCCATGTATGGGGTGGTTTCACAGTCAAAAGTCACCAAAACCCCCGCTACTGTCCTGCCAGCTGTGCTGACCCTCACCTTGAGCTGACAAAAATTGCAGTTTCACAGAAAATGAGCTAAAAATGCAAATTCATGATGTCTGCAGGTATCAGTAGGTATTTTACCTTTTCTAACTTTTAACCTGGGACTGGAAACACCCTCTCTAAAAAAAAAGCAAAGCATTTAGCCTACCAGAACACCCAAATGCAGAATTAGTTTCAGGCTTCCTCTGAAGCACTGAAGTTTGAAGACTATTTATCATGTATATTAAAAAAGGAAAATAAAAAAAGCTGCAGAACAGCTCCTGCATTAGAGCACACCAACCTTCATTTCTTTATTTTTAAATGATTGCATCTTCAAACCCGGTGACACTCCTCCCAGAAGACACAGTCAATATTCTGATCTATTTTTTGATCTTCTAAATCCAGGCACAGGCAGAAGAAACCAAACTCAAGCCGACGGGGAAGCGTTCGCATGCCACAGCCCAGTAACCAGCAATGCAACAAGGAAACTCTGGTTGGGTCCCAAGCTTGGGCTAATCACCATGTTATTTCTCGGTGCTGGGCTCCTGTATAGCCAAGTTCTGTACGTGACTTTTGCTGCAAAGCCTTTCATCTGTGGTAACATGGTTCTGTAAAGCTGTGGATGAGATAAAACTGATCTCGGCCACTGGGGGTCATTAAAAGGCCTGGTAGAGCCTCCTCCCAGGAACTGAGATATTTCTCATGCTGGAATCTGACATCTTTGCTCCTTTAAGTATTTGTCAGGACCTCTGCATTATAACCCATTAGGACCAGCCACCACTAAATCACCTTCATTTTCCATCTCTCTGTTTCCCCTCCTTTCCTGCTTAACTTAGGAGATTTGACACAATCACTGCTTAAAGGCAGATCAGCACCCAAAAACCATCCCAGGCAAATAATATGCCTCTAAAAAGAGCAGCAGAAGAAACATAACAGTGTACGAAGTCTCCTAACCCTTCAGCTGGTCTCCTGGCCACTCTCCTGTCCGCAGGCTGGGCAGGGAGGGAAACCGCCCTGAGAAGTGGTGATAACCTTCTCCTCCCTCCCTTATCCCGTGTCGAGGAAGCAAGACACACATGAAGATGCTTGACTTACTGAAGGTAAGCCAGTGAGCCACGGTCACAGACTTGAAAACATGAGTCAACGAACGAGGTGGTAAACATCACCTTTAGTGTAGAGTTTCATGAGAAATAATCACGACAACCTTGGCCAAGGGGACTCTCTCTGTAGGAGAGCAATACCCATATCCTTCACAAGGTAGGCAAAGGAGAAAATCTATTTACTGTGCTAAAAATGCAGCTCACTCACAGGGATAACAACACCACACATCTCCTTTTGGCAAGGGCTCCAAGGGATGACAACAACATATTCCCACACACAGGACAATCCATCTAAGCCTACAGGTAATGGTCCCCATCTCAGATGAGAAGATGGAATGGACTTCCTAAAACTGAGCAAGGCGAATGCCCGTTTCAGCGCAGGGAAGGATTTGCGTTGGTGGTCGAGGACTGCACCACCCACACCTCCCATGGAGATGTGGCTCAGAGCCGGAGCCCGCTCCAGGCGATCCGAGATTAACGGTGGGGTTTGAGCACGAAGCCGTTCTGCAGTCTGCACCGACAGGGACGTGGACATAAAAATGCTCGTGCCAAAGTAGGAAAATTATTTATACAGTACTGTAAAACAATGTCATTGACTTTGCTTTGGGAAACCTGGCCAAGAAAAGCAGCATGAGCAAGTTGAGAAGAAAGGGACTCAGAGAAGGGGAAGAAAACAATTGAGGGGGGAAAAAAATGAAGGGAAAAAAAATTTTTTTTGGGGAAAAAAAAAGAATTTGAGTCCCTGCTGTACCTAAACCAATGGATACGGAGGGGGTGGGATTTTTAGAAATAGTTAGGGGAGAGACAGAAACAGCAAATCCAGCAGAATAGCCAGCATTTCTCTCCGAAAGCAGGCTGACTTTTGTTTTTAGCCAAGAAGAGGAATTCACAGCACGCTACGGCAGCGAAAACCCCCTGCCGCTGGTAGGGAATCCCTTCTGCCTGACTCACAGCCACCCTGATTCAAATGCCAAGGAGGAGAGATGCTACAAGGAGCGCTCGTAAGGCTTTCTCTTGCAGAGAGGCACAGCCACCGCCTAGCATGATGCTGAAATGCTGGCCCGCTCCTCGTCCCCTCTTGGCTCAGCTTTGAAGAGGTCTCAGACATGCCTGGAAGGAGTAAAACACAGCAATAAAAAAAGAGATGGTCCAAAGAGCACAGGGTGTTCAACCAGAAACCAGAAACAAAAGAGTTGGGAAGCAGCACCAAGACAAGCAGCCCCCCCTCCCACCAACTAGAAATCATCAAAACCAAACCAAACCAAACCAAACCAAACCAAACAAAATTAAATTAAATTAAATTAAATTAAATATAAAATAAAATAAAATAAAATAAAATAAAATAAAATAAAATAAAATAAAATAAAGCAAAGATGGATTCTTACCAGGTCAAATCTGGGGGTATGGAGGGAAAAAGAAGCATTGACAGAAGACAGACTAATAACTCAATTAACATCCCTCATCTTCTTGTCGGGAGATGCCAGGCATCCCTGAAATCCAAAGCTGTGCAACTCTCTGATCTCCAGGAAGTTCAGTCTCCCAAAAGGAAACTCTTGTTTGCAACAGTGGCTGTTTTCTTATTAACCTTGTACATAAGCATGCATTTTTCCTCCCTGACAGGTTGTCAACAGGGCCTGGTTTCTTCTTCACTGATGAGCAATAAGTGTGAAAACCCCATGAAGAAGAAAAAAAAAAAATCTCTGTGAAAATATTGAAATTCTGTTAACAAATCCAAAATTAAAAAATACAAATAGACACACTTTGCTTTAGCAGTAAGACTATAAAAGGAGAAGTATGAAATGACAGTACGACTGAAAACTCCAAATTACATTTAAAAAACATACGCACAGAAATCTATATACCACACAGGCATACACCCTAGGTAGGTATATAAACACATTCTATGTAGTTTTAGCTATTTTATTGTTATTAGATCCTGGCTTGGTATTATCTATATATTGTTCAAAAGCACAGCCATCTGGCTACTGTCTGGCTGGTAAAGCACTTCAGGAAAAGCAGCAGACAACACCTCTATCCCAACCTGCTTAACTCTTGCATTACCTGAAATAAATCTAAAATATTGACTACTACATGATTGCAATAAAGGTTTTTTTGCTGCATTTTGTCATAAACTCAAGTTCTTCGCAAACTGTACTTTGCAGCAAACCCTCTTTATAAATCTGTGCTTTATACCATCTTACAGAAGTGAAAATAATAATAAATAAAAAAGAGGTGTGGGGGATGAATGGGAGAAAGTGATACAGAAATCTCATTTTGCTCAGCCCATCACTTCAGTTGCCTCTATACAAGTGGACCAGTATGGTAGGTATGAAATTTTCAGGCACCCAGGACTGACTTTCCCCCTTCCAAACCTCTTTTTTTTGGGGAACGGGAATCCCAGAGGTCTTGCCTCCTGTTTCACACACAAGTTCATGGCATGTGCTATTCCCAGCCCAAAAAGTTGTATTTATGACTTTTAAAAATCTTCCTTACATAACGTTGTCCCTCTACTTTGTCAGCTGTATCTCCAGTTCCATATCTGTGCCTCTATTAAGAGAGGAGAAGGAATAGAGGATATATAGTATTTTATGTGGCATGGCTGTGGTCAGCTCTTCAGTCTTCTGCTCTCCACTAAGAACTGGAGCAAAGCATTTTGGAAAAAAAATAAAATTACTGACCTAACCAAACGAAGTCCTTGCATGTGTCCACACCTATAGAAGATCTTTGTCTCTCTGAAAGCCCACTCCCAAGTCTCCCTGGGTGAAGCTTTCAAAGCAGGGCATGGTCAAACAGAGAAATATTTCAAGGCACTTAATCCCATTTCAGCACATTTCTGAGCTCCAAGGAATTTAGGAGCTTTCAGGTTTGACTGGCTATAAAAGAGCCTTTGGTTGAAAGACAGTATTTCAAGAGATCCTTAAAAGCCTTCCAGAGCAGAAAGGGGCCTTGGACTATCCACTCCCCTGTCCCTACCTGCATCATCAAGTACCTGAAGACCTGTGAGATCTGACCTTAAAAGCGTTTCTTAAAATGGGATATAGGCTATAAAAAAAGCCCACTGTGAATATTTTAATCCTGGTACTGTACCTCCCAAGAATTATCACCTGCCTACCTCTTCAGTGTGCTGCAGGCTTAATTCCCATTAAAAATACTGGGTTTAGAAGGAATTAAAGCATCTTTAATGTACTTAGGATGTGTTCATATAGAAAAAAAGAAGTATCATCACCCCACTGCGGCCCTCAGCAGCCAGAGAAAGGTAAGACACACAGACATCGCAATAACATGTTTCTACTTAGTTCATCTAAAGTTATTGCATGAAACCAGCCTGAGGTCTGGATAAGAGGACATCCCAAAGCCAACCTCCTGCTCACCCAGCACGTCAAAGACAGGGACCTTCTCAGCAAGTCCCACCTGCTTATAAAGCAGTTGCAGGCATTATTTCCATGATGTTCAATGAAGTTACTGCTACGCGGGGCCGGATTAAAGCCGGCCCATCAGTTTGGCCAGTCCCTAGATGTGTTTTAAGTTCAAAGTGGATGGTGACTGTCACCTGGGAATGTGTGCTGCCAAGCAGAGGAGATGTGACACCGTTGTGCTGGCCACTGCCCTGCCGGCCAGCTGGCGAGATGGCAGCATGCCTAACTGTGAGGCATGTGGGTCTTCGCCAGGGATAAAAGGATCAAATTTTTCAGATAGACTAAGCCCAATCAAAACTAAAAATAGCATGTTAGCCCAAGGAAGCTGCTCTGCAATTTGGAAGAGCTGGAGACATTCCCGAGCGTCACCAGACAAGAACCATTCTGTCCACCCGCCGTGGCTCTGTGGACTGGGACATGGACGACAATGGCAAATAGTCTTGAAACAACAAGAAGTGTCAGCCTCTGACCCTGACCTTCTCTATCAGTGAGCTATTTTGGGCAAGACAGCATGTGCATTGCAGAAAGGCACCAGAGAATAAAATGCATGTACTGCTTGGGATGTCACAACTGCAAGTTGTGAAAGACAGGCCCTGCTTGAAGAGTCATTACTAACAGCGTGATCTATGGTTCTTCAACACTGCCTTCAAGTCTTCAGGACTGGTTTCTCCAGCCCTGACATCCATGTATGCAGAAGCAGTACCCTGAAGGGCAAAACCTGCCCTACTTCACTCTCCAGCTGCTTCATTTCCATCTCGGCCAAGGGAGAAAGTTGCACGCAAGTGAAAGTGTCCGTGGTGACAACCTGTACCGAACTCTCACAGCTACAGGACAGAAGAAATCATGCTTTCTTCAAGTGCTTTTCCAGACTAAAAAAAACATCCAAGCAGAAGAGAGAGGTGCATCATAGAAGACAGCTGCTAACCTATTCTGCTAAAAGAAGAGAAAGAAAATCTAAATCTACGTAACTGTCCACTGGCAAGTTTTGCTTTATTTAAGTACTTCCTTTAAAATTTAAAAGCAAGTTTACACCTTGTTGGGTTTCTACTGTGCAGATGTTCAAAAATCCCAGTAGCAAAGTTCATGTGCAGTTCTGCTGAAGGATGAGCCCAGGACAGAAACAGCTCAGCCCAAAGGATGGCCAGGGCTGGATGAGAGCAAGCCCCGTGAATCACAAGCCAACAAACTGCAGTGGCTAAAGTGGTCCCTGTTTTAAGGGAATAACCAAGATTTAACAGCAAGGGAGTCTGGCTAAGGAAAACGCTGTGGCTCAAGAATAGGGAGGAGAAAGCCTTTTCCATGAAATCATGCCAGCTTCAAACCTTAGGATATAACCCCCAAGGAAAACAGAGCAGGCGATGGGTTTGGCTTGTGAGCAGGAATCCTTCCACGACCCAGATCCCCCACCCATCAAACAAGGATAAACCTCATTTTCTGCAGGGGATGAAACGCTGCTGGGATGAGTCAGGGCAGGGCCATCCTCCAGCCGCTGCAGCGGCACGAGACCGTGAGCTTTCCACCCGCCTTTCCCGCTGCCACGCCATGGTTCAGCAGCGCAAGGGGTGAGCAGGAGGAGAGCTGCCAAGTGCAACCAGCTTCGCGCTATTTTCCTGGCTAAGCTCATCGCATTTGGTCATTTAGGTATAAATCAGCAGGGCTTTGATTTATTCCTCCTTCTTCACCCTGCCTTTTCCAGCTTGGGATCAGGAAGCAATGGGGAATTGGTTTTAGAAACACCTACACAATCACTTGCACACCTCACAACCTATGCAAGCCACTTCTTCCACCCCGCTACAACCATCTGTAGGACTGTCATTACCTTCAGCCCCATCAACAGCTACTAAAGGTGCTCATGAATCCCAACCATTAATATCCAAGTCTAACAGAGAAATTCAGGGACGATCCGCGACGCGTACGTCCAAACATCCAATTTAAAATCCCTCCTTGCTCCTAAGTGCTTTCCATCCACATTAATTCACCCTAATCCCCAATCTACCTGCTTATATCTGTCGAGTCCTTCCTCACTGTTGATCTTTAATCCCTGCCCACTTCTAGCTGCCAGTGTCTGGCTCCAAGCAAACGTCAACCTGGAATAAGAGAGTTAGAAATTATATTTCTGGACTGACAGCATGGATAAAAGCTTTATTCTTTTTTTTTTTTTTCCACTCAACCCAAATTCTGTTTGTGTCACATACATTTTTGGGTTGGCTGTGTCTGCCCTTCATAGTGCACAGAAGTGAGCTTGTGTACTTTCTGCAAATAAATACATCCTTACAGTTAGGTTTCAGAACAGCAATTCACCACTGCAGTATTTCAGTAGCTACATAAATCTCCATTCCCACTTTGCTGGCAGGAACAAATATTATAAAACTCCACTTGCATCTTTAAAGAGGAAAAGGATAAAGCACACATATACAAAGGATGCTAAATTCTGGGTTTTTTAATCGATTAAGAAAGGCATATTCTACATCCTTAAGAATTGAATTAATTAGATAATACTGGGCGGCAGGAGGGCAAGGAAACAAGAAAACAGGGAAGTTAAGAGCTTTGCACAAGGCCACACTACAGACCAGTGGCAGAGGTGACCAAGACTTTGCAAGTTCAACACTTTCAAGTCCAGAACCTTAAAATTTAAAAGGATTTTCCTCCTATGTCAAAAAAAACATTCCTCATTTGTTACTGAAAAACAGCGGTCTGCAGCTCCCAGCCTCAGTACTTTGGGGGTGCTTTCAGGAAAGAAATAGCAATATACTTGTCAAACAGGAATTAATCCCAGCATAGATATGCTATCAGGTACCACCTAGGTTTAAAACAAATTTGTGTTTATCCATTTTAACATGCACACCTGAGCTCTGTCCTACAGACAGGTAAAGAAGCATGTAACTTTTTTTTCAGAGGAGCAGCTGACTCAGCCAGATATTCCCAAGCGATGGTATGGGCTTCTCCAGGGCTGTGCAAGCAAATGAAAAGAAAAATCCCCCTCCTTGGAGACTCAGAGATCTGCAGGTGGGAGCAGGAGTGATGGAGAAGGGCCTGGACATGTATGTGTTCTCCAAAAGGTCAATGGCTTGCTGGGCTGCCAGCTGCATTCATGCACAGAGGTGTTGCTAGTTTATATATATTTATTTTTTTGCCTGTAACACTGGATGTAAATACACCCCAACCTGGCAAATACACTGAGCTCCATCTCATCCAGTGTGCCCTGCATCACCCACTTTCCATATTACAACAGCACAGGCAGCAATGGTTAAGTTTTCCCTTCCTAAACTTTATCCCAGGTTTCATAGTCTTGGGATTTGTTCACTCTCACAGCCAAAACCCCAAGCAGAAATTCTGCAATGACAACAGCAAAAAATCCCTGAAGCAACACAGTTAATATAAAGTTTGCTTTGCAGCCAATAATCGGGATGTTGCAGCACAGTCTCACCCTAACAACCTGAGCTGTGCCCGTGTCTGATTCGTACCTGGGGAATGCTTGGGATAAAGCAAAACCATGCCAGATACTATTCTAGCTCTCCTTCCAATGCCCAGTAATGTCCATTCCCAAATTTACTGCGGTTACTACAGCAATAGCATGCACCTGAACACTCACTGCACCTTAGCATCCTTGTGTCAATCATCTAACCTAAGACAGACTGAGCCGAATTTAATTTCAACCTCACTTGGTTTCCTGATGTGCACAAAAACCAACCAACAAAATATTAACAGACCTTTTAGCAGGCCTTGAGGGCATAAAAAATTCCCAGCACCAGCACCTTCCGAAGAACAGGACAGGGAATGCAACATGATGCAACATGATGCAGCACTAGTGGATAAACCTGTGCCATCAATGACAGCTTGCTCCTGGATATCACCTTTTCCAGCAAAATTTGGGGGTTCTCCCCTTCCCATTTCAGCAAAGGAGTTGCAGAACCTCAAGAAAAATGCTGGCTGGAGCATTCAGCCTGGCTGGAGCCTGATCCTGCTTTCTCGCTGGCAAGACAACTGGATGAATCAAATTGGGGTGAAGACACCACCCCAGAGATACCAGCAGCCCTGGACATGGCACGTTTTGAGCAAACCTAGGAATAAGCTGTGACCTGATCTACCACTGATTTCAGACCATAACCTCCCTGCTAGCACATCTGCATGGCACGGTAAGAGCCCGGTGAGCGCCGGGACGTGCATGGTGAGACAGCTCTGATGGAAAAGCAAGGAGCTGCAGAAGAGCTCCAACCTCAGCCATGGCTCCCCATTCAGCAAGCACAGACAGACATTCGTACAAGGTCATGGAGTAATCCTACTGCTCAGTTTCAGCTGTGTCTTCCTTCAGGTAGACTTATTTGTAGGCAGAGTGTAAGAAAGAAGGCTCCTGATCCAAGCACCTGATATTGCCAAGATGCAAAGCACAGGATGCAAAGCATAGGGTGCAAGACCAGGGGTAGAGAAAATGTTAAGGAAGGCTTGCAGCATTTGCAGGAATTTCACAATACAGCCAAGCACTCACTCGTGGCTTGTTGGACAAGGGCTCTAAAGCAAAGACCTCTCTGCTCTCCTAACAGGAGAAGTGCTCTTGAGCAACTGAGAAAGTTGGCAAAGAAGAGTTGGACTGAAGCAACATTATTAAAGAAATCTCAGGAGCATTGATGTCTTGTCCAGGTCTGAATAGCTTAAACAAGAACTAATACAATCTTCCTGTGAAGCAATAGCTGAGTTTTATTTTTTTAATAAAACTTAACTTTTCTTTGCTCTGCATCTGAGACAAAGAAAAGCCTTTGGTTACTGACTCTGCCAGAGATCAGCCGGCTGCAAGAGCAGCCCGAAGCAAAAAGCATTGAGCTGTATTAATTTCAGGAGCTGAAACTAAAGCATGGGAGAGTCTCTCCTCCGTTAGGGAAGTACATCCACTTGGAAAGACATCCAAGAAGGACAACCTCAGGTCTGTAGTTCACGGCCAGGCACTCACTGAGAATTTAAAGGAATCACCAGCATGTTCATCCTGCCCTGCTTTCCCTATCAAGGTACTTCTACCCATACGATGAGCAGACCGCGGGGAGAGGATCTTTTCAAGCTACTTCTAATTTGACTGTAATTGAGTGGAAAATGGAGCAAGCTATTCAGAGAGGATGAGATGTTTAAATGCATTTCCAGCTGAATGCTGCCTAAGGAGAGGCCAACGTCTTTGCTTTCTGATTTTCTGTTAAAGATCATAGAATCATAGAATCATTAAGGCTGAAAAAGGACCTTAAGATCACCGAGTCCAACCGTTAACCTATCACTGCCAAGTCCACCACTAAACCATGTCCCTCAGCACCACGTCTACCCACCTTTTAAATACCTCCAGGGATGGAGACTCAACCACTTCCCTGGGCAGCCTGTGCCAGGGCCTGACTACACTTACAGGGAAGAAGTTTTTCCTAATGTCCAACCTAAACCTCCCCTGGCGCAGCTTGAGGCTGTTTCCTCTTGTGCTACCCCTTGTTACTAGGGAGAAGAGACCGACCCCCACCTCGCTACAGCCTCCTTTCAGGCAGTTGTAGAGAGCGATAAGGTCTCCCCTCAGCCTCCTCTTCTCCAGGCTAAACAACCCCAGCTCCCTCAGCCGCTCCTCATAAGACTTGTGCTCCAGACCCTTCACCAGCTTCGTTGCCCTTCTCTGGCCACGCTCCAGCCCCTCGATGTCCTTCTTGGAGTGAGGGGCCCAACACTGAACACAGCACTCGAGGGGCGGCCTCACCAGTGCCCAGTACAGGGGCACCATCACCTCCCTGGTCCTGCTGGCCACACTATTCCTGATGATACAAGCCAGGATGCCATTGGCCTTCTTGGCCACCTGAGCACGCTGCTGGCTCATGTTCAGGCAGCTGTCAAACAACACCCCCAGGTCCTTTTCTGCCAGGCAGCTCTCCAGCCACTCCTCCCCCAGCCTGTAGCGTTGCATGGGGTTGTTGTGACCCAAGTGCAGGACTCGGCACTGAGTCGCATTGAACATCATACAGTTGGCCCCGGCCCATCAATCCAGCCTGTCCAGGTCCCTCTGTAGGGCCTTCCTACCCTCCAGCAGATCGACACTTCCACCCAACTTGGTGTCACTGCAAACTTACTGAGGGTGCACTCAATCCCCTCATCCAGATCATCGGTGAAGATATTGAACAGGACTGGCCCCAACACTGAGCCCTGGGGAACACCACTCGTGACCGGCCGCCAACTGGATTTGACTCCATTCACCACCACTCTCTGGGCTCGGCCGTCCAGCCAGTTTTTAACCCAGCGCAGAGTGCACTTATCCAAGCCGTGAGCAGCCACCTTCTCCAGGAGAATGCTGTGGGAAACAGTGTCAAAGGCCTTACTAAAGTCCAGGTAGACAACACCCACAGCCTTCCCCTCATCCACTTGTGGGTCATCTTGTCATAGAAGGAGACCAGGTTGGTGAAGCAGGACCTGCCTTTCATAAACCCATGCTGGCTGGGCCTGATCCCCCGGTTGTCCCGCATGCGCTCAAGATGATCTGCTGCATGACCTTTCCCGGTTGGGAAAGATTGGGACCATCGGCATGATTTTTACGTGTTTAGAGTAAAATGGCTTTGGATGAGCAAGAGTAGCAAATAAAATTGATAGAGGAAAAAAAGGTTATCTTTACCCAAGAGTTTTTTGGTTTGTTGGGGGGGTTTTTTGCTTTTGTTTTTAAGTGCTATGAAGTTGTCAGCTCACCCTCACATATTTCATTAAAACACTTATTTATTCCAATGGTGTGTTCTGGTTTTGCTAGTTATATAAATAAATGCATAACCATTTAACTTCCCTCAAATACTGAGATTATAGCGAAACATTTATTATAATGTTAAAAGTGCCAGAAGGGATAGGGCAGAGGTTTTCAAAGCAAACAGTTTCAAAGTTAATTCGTGTATGAAAGTTAATTCTCCTGGCAATTCCTTTTTCTATAAAACATGTTGTTCATTATTCTTTAATACGTTTTCTTATGTTTAGGCTTATTAATTCATTAAATCACTGCTAAGATCTCTAAGAACTGGATGTAAAACAGAGAATATCCTCTAAATGTAGTGACACTGGACTAAGGAAATAAATTTATAATGTTTGGAAGTCTTGCACGATAGCAAAGAAACAATATCAAAGAATTCCTCCATAGATGACACAAAAAGCTTTTTGAGGTTGTCTAGTGGGAGAGATCATCTTATTATGATTTTTTGTATTATTTGCATCTAGGCTTTGACCAGCGCTTTATTTCAGGCTAATCAATAACTTATTTAATACAACACCTGAGTCCTCTACTTGTGTGTCCCCAAAAATTCAAGAAAATATGACAGGACCCAAGACTTAGAAGTGAAAGTCAATCATCAAGACAGTCAGAAACTTCTTACACAACATTTGACAATCCATTTTATTGTTTAGTGCTTCTAAAATAGGAAAGACCACTTTCTTTACACTCCAGGTGGTAACCTTGGAGTAATATTTGTGAACCCATCTACACATGGCAGATAAAACGTGCTACAGAAGGTCGCACTTTAAGTCCTTCCTTCCATTCTGCACTTGACGGGACTCCATCCCAAAAGCAGGCTTTGGTTATATTACTGAATGTAATCAAGATGCAGTCCAATCCTTCAGTTTTAAAGGCTTTAACTTTTGAAAAAAACACCCCTATTATTGCATAGTAGCTTTGAATCTCCCTAAAAGATTCAGATTTTGTTCTCGCTGTCCTTCACTGCTTTTAACTCTTTCTAACACGCTACACTAAGGACATTTAAGCGCACAGTTGGGCCCCTCATTGCTCCAGTGACGAATAGCTGCCACGACCAGACCTAGACCACCTTCCAGACCCTTTGGACAATGCTGTATGCTGCAATGACCAAAGGTTGTGGTGTCCCTTTAAAAGTGTTGCAAGTATTGGAAGTAACTTGAGAAGTTAATGCAAAAACAAAGCAGTATTCAGGTCCCAATATAGCAAAAGGATTAACCACCTGCTTAATGTTAATTAACCTCAGGGGGACTCCTTGTGTACTTAAGAGTTTGTTACGTGCTTCAGCACTCTGCAGTATCAAGATGCGAAGCTGGCAGTGGATTCCTTCCCACGGTTTGCCATCAGACTCAGAGCTGCAATGAGACCACGTGGTGGCCAAGCCACAGTGCTGGTTCGTACATGAGCTTTTGAGTGAGTTTTGTCTACAGAACATCTACCCCAGCTTTAGCCACTGGACCTGGGTCTCCAGCAGAGCTCCTGCCATCCCCATCCCACCAAAGGGGCCATGACCGGTGTGAGCATCTCCCTCCCATGCAGCACATGAGCTCTGTGACTTTGCCAGCCTAGAGGCAACAATGAACCCCAAGGTGGGTTTTTTTAAGGACAAACCACTTTCCAAAATTGGTAAGAAAAGAGCAAAATAGGATTGGAGAGGTACGAAGAAGACAGAAGGATGCTTCAACCGCTAAGACAGGATAGAGACGGTGTTGCCAGCACTTAGATGGGACTTTCCACCCAAGAGCTGGTTGGGGTACCAGAGTAGCAGATAGGTGGTAGAGAGGGGAGGGCAAAGAAAATTATAGACCTGATTCCTGGAAAAATGTTAGAACAAATCATTTAACAATTGCTAAGTATTGAAATGATAATTAGGTGATATATACGCAGCAAACACTGCCAAGAACAACTTGCACGGACCAATCTAATTTTGTTCTGTGACAAGATAACCAACGTAGCAGCCAAGGAGAAAGACGCACATGCGATATATCTTGAGTACAACTCTGGCCAGTGTCCCGCATGATATCTTCACGAGCAACTGAAGGAAAAATGGTCCAGATGAAGTCACAGCAAAATTAAGCACTGACCCAACAGTCCCTTGAGCGCACCTAGCAACATTGCACCTCTGGAATATGAAATTACCCTCACCCTTTCAAATCTGGCATTTAATGTCCAGGGCACAGTAAGGTTAATAAAAGCAGCGTTAAAAATTTCCTGGCTTGTGGCATTTTAATTCAAGCTGTTTGAATTCCCTGACCTCTATGCCTCCCTGTGTACAGCAGGTTTTGTTCATTTTCCCCACAAAAAGATGCTTTTGGGAAGATAGGTTGAACATGGTAGAATGTTGCACACATCAAAACCTTAAGAATTCAAGGTTTAATTCCTACCGCTGTACAGTGTTTGGTCTCCATTTATTTCAGACATGTCACATTACTTCAAAAAAAAATCTTTTGAAGTAATTTCAATCTTTTTCATTTCTCAGATTAAAAAACAAAAACAAAAAGAAAAATCCCAACAGCTTTCTGCTATCTGCTTTCCAACTTCTCCATGCAACATCAATGCACAGCTGAAGTCCAGAGAAGGTCCTACAAGGCAACTGGGGAACACTTGGTTTTACATGGATAATTGGGAGCAGAATGGGGAGTGGATGCAGATGCTGCTGGAGGAGGTTGTAACCCACAACTGAAGAGCAGGGACATCCACTTGCCACTCCTCACTGTTCTTCAGTGGCTATGGGACGACACTGTCAACCCCCAAAACTATTATACTCCAAGTAATCCTGGTGGTCTTCCTTGTGACACACCTTAGGGTGCTCCCTGGTTAAGGCTACAGAACATCTGAGTTTTGCTGAGTGCAATCTCTCTTTCCTCCCAACAATTTCCAATAGAAAAAAAAAAAAAAGAATAAAAATTAAAAAATAATAAAGAAGTATACTTGGTTTCTTTCCCCAAGAAATCCTGGATATCCAGCAACAAAAGCAGAGTCTGAACCAGAGTCATCTGACACCCTGGAGTCCGAGGAAAACCAAATTCCCCAAAAAAACTGCCTCCAGGATTCCTCCCAAAACTGCTGCAAATGGAGCCTGCGGATCTCTCTAATTAGGCTGGTCAGCAAGGGCAACCGCCACGCGGCCAGACGATGGACTGTAAGTCCATCCATCATCACATCAGCCCAGGGCCAAGAGAAGCACCTTCAAGTAATTAATCTTTCCGAGCCTGGGGAGTGCGTTTGGATCGACCATGGAGGAAACGCAGCCAAGATGGACAGACAGGTATTAGGACAGAGGACACCCTCTTGGTAGTATCACCCTTTATTAAAAAAAACACAAACAAAACCTGAGCCCCTTTTTCTTTGCTCTCTTTCATGAAATTAAAGATTTAAAAAATGAAGTCTCCAACAGTTCTTTTTCACCCCATCCCACTGTACGACCACTTGCTGTGACAAGCCTCAAGCTCCTTGGGCGAGCTGGGGCTGCCAAAACCTGCTTCTTCTTTGTATGTGACTTCCACACCAATTTATTACCGAAAGGCTATTAAGCAGTGCCATCCCCATCACCTTTATTGTTGCAGGATCTCAGGGTTTTCTGTTGGATGCCTGAATATTTCCGCTGGACCACACGCTACCATCGGACAGTAACTATCTGCAGGGATGCTGGTACCTGTTTTTATTTATCTATTAGATATAAAAAGAAGAAGAGGTTTAGAGCACAGGCAGAACATGTCCATCAAGGTCTGCCCCCACTGCGAGCAGACATATGTACGCCGGCAGGAAGGCCACACTCTCTTGTTCCAGCCATACCATGATCTAACATAGTGGGCAGTTTTTCTTAGCAAGCCAGTCATCCGTCTTTCAGAAGCAGGAGGCAGACAGTTAGTGTTGCGTTACTCCTGACAACGAATGATAATATTTGGATGTAGTATAACAAAAGACATCCAGCATGTGTTACTCAGTCTCCCGTGGCAAAGGGGCTTGGGAAGCTACACAGGTTCAGACGTAACATCTCTGATAGAGACAGAAAGGAGAGAAGCTTCTCCAAGTTGCCCTTGGCCAACGCAGTCAGGTTCCTTCCCTTGCAATCCTTTCCACAGGGACGCCTAGCCAAGGGACCAACTCAGTATTTAGCAGGTCAGCAACCAATTTTGGCTTGCTGGAAAAATCAGCCCTGGAGGACCTTGGAGATGTGTCCATCGCAATGCCACCTGAGATGATGTGTGCATGCATGGAGAGGAAGCCAGCACTCAACTCCAAGACATAAGCCAACACGTTAACAGGCTCCAGCCGGGCAGCTGACATTCATGGCTGTCTCAAAAAACCTGATGTTTCTACATCAGCTGCTTTTTGCAATCCAGTGAGGGTGGCTTCAGTGTCACATCTGTAACCGCCAAACAATGGGCAAGCTGGGCATGTTGAGGTATCTCTTCAAATATTTAGAGATTGCAAATGTCTTGAATTATTCTGTGCATTTGCATTAAAAATAGTGGTCCTTTCATACAGCACAATAAGTATTCCTGTTTTTTTAACCTAAACTACAATGCACTGAGATTCATCATTTGTCTAGTCCACATTTCAATTCTCTTTTTTTATGGTTCTTTCATTGTGCCCAAGTATCCCATTCTTCCTTGCTTTTATGCCTTTAATTATGCCCTGTAGAATAGTCTAAACATCACTATTTACAACTGAACAGACAACTCACACTTACTTCAATACCTTCTCCCTGTTCAAAGAAAAAATATCATAATTACACCCAAACTCGTAAGAAAACAGAAAACCAAGAGAAACCTCTACGCTTCTTTTATATTTCCATCCAGGGGGAACAGCTATTTGCAAAACAACAAAATGTTTCCTGAAGAACATTTGCAACCCTCAAAACTTGAAAACCAAGTCAGGCTGCCTTAATGAACAGCCCAGTCGAAATCAAAGGCAATTGAAGAGAGGGGTGATGTTCTTCCCCGGTGCAAAGCGATAACACAGCCCTTTGCCATGTTACAAGGTTCTCTTTCCTGATGCTTCTGCAGAGGTCTGAACTCCCAGTCGAGTCTACGCCGTAGCCACTGCAGCCTCACCCTGCAGTGCAAGCCAGATCCAGGACCAAAATTAAATGCAAGCATATGCTCCAGCTAACAAGGCTTGCTGAAAGCCAGACTAGATTAACCCAGATCCGGCCCTACAGCAATTGCCCATCTGGATCAGGATCTGGTGCACATCTGTGCAGCTGGAGATGTGGTCTTTATCTGCCCATGCCCATGTAGGCTGACATCTCGAGCAGCAGCTCAGAATTGGGCAGGATGAGACTAACTACCTTCCACCTCCGTGCACAAGCCAGCCCCACGTCAACAGGGACACCCGTTACGCTACCCAGTGTTGTTCTAGCAAAGGATGCCTCCTACAACTTGCCTATGTCAAGAAGGGGACACAGTGGAGTCAACGCCTTCAACACACAAAAACAGGAGGTTATAATCATTAGCTGCGCTCCATGTTATGACAGTTACATTATGAATTTGCTTTTATGAAGCACAGCTTTGACTTGTACATTTGGGACCATCTCAGATACACAGGTTGACACCTGGATGCTTTTCTCTTTCTACGTTAGTGTTTCTTGAGTCGTTTGGGGCAAGGAGGGAACAGGTAAGGAAAGCACAGCTGATCTTTGCTTGCCACAAAAACAGAATCCACAGTCATTTGCAAGACACTGTTTATGGTTTCAGCATTTCCTGAGCAAGTTTTTGATCCTGTTGCCACATCTGAGCACATTTCCCAGATTCAAGCAGCATCCACAGCAATTAAGTTACCCTCTGTGGAAGCACAGCCGGCTGCCCTTTGCCCATCTTCCCATCTACTCCTATCACCTGTGTGCCTACAGCCAGCCACAGACCAACCATTTGGACAAACTTCTTGCAAAGTTGCTGGGTAGGTGAGGAAAGTCATGAGCAGGTCTAGCGTATATGCTACATTTCTTCTTGTAGTCGCCCAAAATACCTCCAAAAACCTCATCAGTGCTGCCCTTCCATGTTGCAGCCTCAAGTCCTGAGCATGGTAAGATGGTGCCTCATCATACAACCCAAACCCAACAAAAGTTTGGTTTTCACCTTTGAAAATCACTATCAGAAATGACCTCCGGAGAGTGTGAAATTTATACATCAGCCACACTGAACATGAGCAAGTAAAACTTCAGTGCCCAGGGAGACAAGTAGAACAAATTACAGCAAGGGATCAATACTTTACCAAGAGGTTGATAGCCTTGTCTCGATGGGCCTCCAAATGGATTCCTGCCCCCAAATCCACTCCCATCAATGGATCCATAAGACATTTTCTAGATAGCAATGGATGCGGGATTATACTTGAAACCTAAGAAAACAGAGAAAAAGACAGATACAACACTGTTAAAAGTCAGTTAAGCCCCAGTATTCTAAGAAAAAAGGGGGAAAAAAAAGGCAAATGAAAAAATACAGGACTATCTCCAAACCTCAGGATGCCTACCTACAATCAAAAAAATAAAGCACTAAAATCCAGGTCTCCTAGACTACAGCTGATCTTGGGGGCAAACAAGTCATTTGACCTCCCTGTGCCTTATTTTCTCCAGTGGTAAAGGGCAACCATTTATCTGTTTCAGCCATGGCAAGACTTTTAATTCCTCGCTGTTCACAAAGTGCTTTGAGATCCTGAGCTGGTAGGCAAAGACTAGGCACTCGATCAAAAAAAGGTAATGTTGTCTTCTGGAACATTACCACTACGCAGCTGGCTAGGAGTCTATCCATCATGCTGCAGTCTTGATGAGCTCTCAAAAGAGACAGTTTACTGCTATATTATAAGCTCCTGGGCCTCTAGTATAAATATTGGAGCCAGAGTTATTTTTCCTTGCTGGTTAAAAAAAAAAAAAAAAGGAAAAAAAAAAGCTGCCAGGTCTAAGGTAGCAGCAGCAGAATGAAACCGATGCAGCACTGTCAGAGAAAGACTACTTCTTCTCCCTTCCCATCCACAGGCGTTGTCTCACCATGGGCCCCAGATACCCTCCAGCATATCAGCAGGGTCCCAGGACTTTGATATTAAAAATAGCTCAACCCTAAGGCATGGAAATGATGACAGCAAAGGAAGAGAAGAGATAAAGGTGCTGCATCAGTTGAGGCATGATACAGGACCAAACCCTGCTGCTGCTTCCTTACACCAAGACTATGAAAAAATGCCCCAAACAGGGAAAATCTGGAGGCTGAGGATAGAGACTTATTCCCCAAAAAAGGCAGAAGACAATGCTACCTATGGGGTAGCCCTTTATCAAGCAGCAATGCAGTGATGCTGCAGTATAGCAGCATGGGAGAGTCCAGTGGAGAGGACAAGTTGGCGTGAGATGACTAGGAATGCCACCTGCCCTCCATGTAGGGAGTTGCTCTGTCTTATAAATATCACTTTTTAACTGAAGGACAACCAAAAAAACTGGGCCAACAAACCACCCTCTCCAACAAGCCTGTGCAACCCCTTCAGCGCAATGGCAGAATCATAGAATCATACAATGGTTTGGGTTGGAAGGGACCTTTAAAGGTCATCTAGTCCAACGCCCCTGCCATGAGCAGGGGCATCTTCAACCAGATCAGGTTGCTCAGAGCCCTGTCCAACCTGACCTTGAATGTTTCCAGGGATGGGACATCTACCACTTCTCTGGGCAACCCGTTCCAGTGTCTCACCACCTTCATTGTAAAAAATTTCTTCCTTAGATGTAGTCTGAATCTACCTGCTTTTAGTTTAAAACCATCGCCCCTTGTCTTACCGCTACAGGCCCTGCTAAAAAGTCTGACCCCATCTTTTTGTAAGCCCCCTTTAAGTATTGAAAGGCCGCAATAAGGTCTCCCCAGAGCCTTCTCTTCTCCAGGCTGAACAACCCCAACTCTCTCAGCCTTCCCTCATAGCAGAGGTGTTCCAGCCCTCGGATCATTTTTGTGGCCCTCCTCTGGACCCGCTCCAACAGGTCCATGTCTTTCTTGTACTGAGAAAGATGTTGGGGTGTAAGGCTGGGTGCCATGAGATGCAACGCTCCATCCTGGGCTTGGATACTCAAACCAGACATGGCTTGGACCAGCTACTTTCCCTCTGACATGCAAAAAGCTGGGAATGGGCTCCTGCTTGTAAGAGCTTCTTGACACACGGCCACGCGTTGCACAATGTTCTGATGTATGCACTGATAGATGCCTCAGCAAAGAGCTGAAGTCTCTTTTGGGGTGCACTGACACAGCGGTGTACTTGCAACTGTTCCTTTGATTTGTCCTCCATGGAGAGTAGAGCACTAGAAAATTCCCAGTTCTGGACTGTACTGGGAACAGTCTAATGATCTCAGGCACCTCTTGTACTTCATTCTCCTTTTTTCTTTCAAAGTTTCAAAACCAAGCAAAAAATTACTGCTGAGATTTGCCAGACAGGGAAACTCTAGGACCAAAGGAAATCACTCACCATCCTCCCTTAATTGGTCCAGACACATAAAAGAGGATGAAAATGCAACTGCCTTGAGAGCGCAAGGGATGGCAGCTAAATCCATTAAAAGTGGAGAAAATCCAGAGTACAGCTTCCCCACCCAGCCTCAGTGTACCACATACACACATAATTGGCACCTGAGGCTGCAGGCACCCCTAGGCCATAAATCCTTCATTTTAGGAAAACAGCCTTCAGTCCAAATCTATGGCAGCCAACCTGCAACAGCCCAAGCAGCCAGAGAGAGGACGAGTGCATGTATTTGTGTGTGCGTTGAGGAGATAGGTAGAAAATGAAGTAAACAAGAGGGAAAGTTAAAAGAAGCCATTTGCAAACCAAGGGTTTCCAAGACACGCAACAACACAACAGTGAATCATGTAAAGCACGTAAAACTATAAGCACCACAAAAATATAATATATGATGTCTGGATGGAAGTTCTTCATCACAACCACTAAACTCTACAAGAAACAGATGAAGATTCACTTGGGAAGTCTACGGCGGACTTGGGAACAAATCTTGCCTCTCCCAGGTCTCAGGTTAGCCCACAACTACCACAGTAACACAACCTCCATTGCAAAACGCAACACAAGCTCTAGCAAAACTCCTACCTGGAAAAATAAGGGCACATAGAAGACAGTTACAGGAAAATTTCTAGGCAGGGATAAGGAGTTTTTTTATTTACCTCCCAGCATGGCTACAGATTAAGACGGATGTAAGGAGGGAAGTGGGACAACCAAACAGCTTGAAAACTGCCTCTATACAGAGGCTCATCCTGACCTGGCCTTTCTTTTTAGAGATAAGCAAGGGGAAGCATTTGCTGCCATGACCTCCCCAAGGCCACATACAACAAACGTGGAGTGAAAGTCTACACCGTGTTGTAAAATGACTTGATTACAACTGGGCAAATGTTTCTTTGGCAAACAGTGAATGCATCTATTTTTTCCCCAACAGAGTGGTGTGCAGGGGCGGGGGGGAGAAGGAAGGCTTTTAGAGCACTCCAAACGCTTCATGTTGATTTATCATTTTCAAAGCATGCTTCCATTTTAAAACTTTTTCTCTCTGTAAGGGGAAAAAAAAAAAAAAGAAAGAAAGAAAGAAAGAACTGGAAATAAAATATTTTGTTTTAGTTTAACCAACCTTTTCAGAAACAGCCACCTCCCACTCCACCCTACTAAGCTATTGAAATATCCCTTATTCACACAGCTCTGGAACCACACTCCTACCCCACAGCAATATATTTACAGGGAAATTTAACAGCAGATCTAAATACTTTTAATTTGATTGGCAATAAAATAATTTCCCTCCCCATCCCCATGGCACCTCCCAAGTCTTTTGTCTACTGCTCCTCAGGGAGACTTGTCCAATTTACTGTGAAGGCAGTTTGTACAAATTGGAACGAGCATTGCCTAACATACTAGATACAGACAAAATAAAATATAAACAGATTTTATCACAGCTTTATCCTCATCACCTAAAATATAAATGAAGGAACAACCACACCCAAGCCAGACTAAAAGGACATCCATCTTGCCAGAGGCATGAATTCGTATTTTAATGACATGCAACTATTTCTTGCTTTGTATATCCTGTAGAAATCAATCATGCAGTGAACATAACAGTAGGATATAGGATCTCAAGGAAAGGGTTAGTCCACGTTCTTGGATTGGGAAAGATACTGGCAGGCAAAACCAAGCAGGCAAAATTATTTAGAGTTCCCTTATATAAATCAGTCTCCATTTAGAGGGACATTCAGCTGGCCAGCATAATTAGTAGTAGGAATGAAAGGTAAGATTTCAGCATGGAAGAAATAGGTTGGAGATCACTTTAGGCAAGTTAGATGTTTTTAAAGTTGAGTTTGACTGAGAAAGACATAAGCATACTGGAAAGAAATGGAAAAGGAGAACAGACATGCATGTATTGGAGTGAATCCAGCGAAGGGCCATGAAGATGATTAAGGAATGGGAGCATCTGATATATGAGGAGAGGCTGGGGGAGCTGGGACGGTTCAGCCTGGAGAAGAGAAGGCTCGGGGTGGGGGTTATTAATGTGTAGGAATATCTGATGGGAGGAAGTAAACGCGATGGAGCCAGACTCTTCTCGGTGGTGCTCAGTGACAGGACAAGAGGCAATGGGGATGAATTGAAATATGGGAAATTCCACTTAAAAAAAGAAAAAAAGCTAGCGTTTTTTTTGTTTGGTTGGTTGGGGTTTTTTTTATGGTGAGGGTGGTCAAACACTGGCACAGGTTGTGCAGAGAGGTTGTGGAGTCCCCATCCTTGGAGATATTCAAGTCCTGGCTGAACACCGGCCTGAGCAACCTGCTCCAGGAGACCCTGCTCTGAGGAGGGTTGTTGGACAAGGTGACCTCCAGCGGTTCCTTCCCACCTCAGTGGTTCTGTGATTTTCTTCCTATGATACCTGAAGCCGTTTGAGAGCCATTCATGGCCCCCTTAGAAGACTGGAGGACCCTAACTGTGCCTATTTACTAAATGGGTGGAGAAAGGAAGAGTAAGAAAATTGCAAACCCATCAGCTTCATTTCCACCTTCTGCAAATACTGGAATAAATTCACTGAAAGTACCTGATGGTAAAAACAGAGGAACAGCCAGTATGCATCTGGCAACAAGTCATATCAAACCAATGTTAACTTCTTTATGCAACAAGTTAGCAGGCAGTGGAGTCAGCAGAAAAAACAGCAGGTATTACAGCTTTATGGAGTTTCCTTGTTCCTATGGAGTTTATAGGAGTCTCCTTGCATGGCAGAAGAAATGGATTGGAGGTGCAGGTGATTTTTTTTTTTAATTAGAAAAATGATCCCAGTGGACCGTTGTCATGACCAAAGAAGAAACTGTGTGGGGTCCACCAAGCTCTGCTCTCTCCATCTGTATTTTGAGCAGTGAGCTGGGTGATGGAATGGCGATTAGTCTTATTAAATGCACATGACACCAAACAGGGAGGTTAGATGACAGCTTCAGCATTCAGAACAACCCTAACAAAACAGAAGTGATGTCTGACAAAGAAAATAAGATGCTACATAATTTGGGTCAACTGCAGGGACCTGAATTTAGAAGCAGCAAACAAATGCACAAACAGAGGATGGGGAACAACTGGCCAGTGCTGCAGAGAAACATAGAATCATAGAATCATTTAGGTTAGAAAAGACCTTTAAGATCATCAAGTCCAACCGTTAACCTAACACTGCCAAGTCCACCACTAAACCATGTCCTCAAGTACCACGTCTACCTGTGTTTTAAATACCTCCAGGGATGGGGACTTAACTACTTCCCTGGGAAGCCGGTTCCAATGCCTGACTACCCTTTCGGTGAAGAAGTTTTTCCTAATACCCAACCTAAACCTCCCCTGGTGCAGCTTGAGGCCGTTTCCTCTTGTGCTACCCCTTGTTACTAGGGAGAAGAGACCGACCCCCACCTCGCTACAGCCTCCTTTCAGGCAGTTGTAGAGAGCGATAAGGTCTCCCCTCAGCCTCCTCTTCTCCAGGCTGAACAACCCCAGCTCCCTCAGCCGCTCCTCATAAGACTTGTGCTCCAGACCCTTCACCAGCTTCATTGCCCTTCTCTGGCCACGCTCCAGCACCTCGATGTCCTTCTTGTAGTGAGGGGCCCAACACTGAGCACAGCACTCGAGGTGCGGCCTCACCAGTGACCAGTACAGGGGCACCGTCACCTCCCTGGTCCTGCTGGCCACACTATTCCTGATACAAGCCAGGATGCCATTGGCCCTCTTGGCCACCTGAGCACACTGCTGGCTCATGTTCAGGCGGCTGTCAACCAACACCCCCAGGTCCTTTTCTGCCAGGCAGCTCTCCAGCCCCTCCTCCCCCAGGCTGCAGCGTTGCATGGGGTTGTTGTGACCCACGTGCAGGACCCAGCACTCAGCCGTCTTGAACCTCACTCAACTGGCCCCAGCCCATCGATCCAGCCTGTGCAGATCCCTCTGCAGAGCCTTCCTGCCCTCCAGCAAATCGACACTCCCGCCCAGCTTGGTGTCATCTACAAATTTACTTGATCCCCTCATCCAGATCATTGATAAAGATATTAAACAGAACTGGCCCAATACTGAGCCCTGGGGAACACCAGTTGTGACCAGCCACCAGCTGGGTTTAACTTCATTCACCACAACTCTTTGGGCCCAGCCATCCAGACAGTTTTTTAGCCAACAAAGAGTACACCTACCCATGCCATGAGCAGCCAGCTTCTCCAGGAGAATGCTGTGGGAAACAGTGTCAAAGGCCTTATTAAAGTCCAGGTAGACAACATCCACAGCCTTTCCCTCATCCACTAAGCGGGCCACCTTGTCATAGAAGGAGATCAGGTTAGTGAAGCAGGACATGCCTTTCATAAACCCATGCTGACTGGGCCCGATTGCCTGGTTGTCCCCTACGTGCGATGTGAAGGCACTCAAGATGATCTGCTCCATAAACTTCCCTGGCACACAGGTCAGGCTGGCAGGCCTGTAGTTCCCCGGATCCTTCTTCTGGCCATTCTTGTAGATGGGCATCACGTTTGCTAACTTCCACTCAACTGAGATCTCCCCGGTTAGCCAGGACTGCTGATAGATGATGGAAAGTGGCTTGCTGAGCACTTCCACCAGCTCCCTCAGTGTCCTTGGGTGGATCCCATCTGGACCCATAGACTTCTGTGTGCCTAAGTGGTGTAGCAGGTCACTAACCATTTCCCCTTGGATTATGGGGGCTTCATTCCGCTCCCAGTCCCTGGCTTCCAGCTCAGGGGGCTCGGTACCCCGAGAAAAACTGGTCTGACTATTAAAGACCGAGGCTAAGAAGGCATTAAGTACCTCAGCCTTTTCCTCATCCTTTGTCACTATGTTTCCCCCCCACATCCAATAAAAGATGGAGATTCTCCTTAGCCCTCCTTCTGTTGCTAATGCATTTATAGAAACATTTTTTATTGTCTTTCACAGCAGTAGCCAGATTAAGTTCCAGTTGGGCTTTTGTCCTTCTAATTTTCTCCCTACATAACCTCATGACATCCTTGCAGTCCTCCTGGGTTGCCTGCCCCTTCTTCCAAAGGTCATAAACTCTCCTTTTTTCCCCTGAGTTCCAGCCAAAGCTCTCTGTTCAGCCAGGCCGGTCTTCTTCCCTGATGGCTCATCTTTCGGCACATGGGGACGACCTGCTCCTGCGCCTTTAAGATTTTCTTCTTGAAGAATGTCCAGCCTTTCTGGGCTCCTTTGCACTTCGGGACTGCCTCCCAAGGGACTCTGTCAACCAGGCTCCTAAACAGGCCAAAGTCTGCCCTCTGGAAATCCAAGGTAGCAGTTCTGCTGACCTCCCTCCTTACTTCTCCAAGAATCGAAAACTCTATCATTTCATGATCGCTATGCCCAAGATGGCCTCCAAGGATGGAGGGATGCTATAGACGGCAAGCTGAACACGAATCCACAATGACGTTTCCTGTGAAAGGTGGCAGACATCATCATGGCATGTATAAATAGGATTACAATCTTCTAGACAGGTGAAGTAAACCTTTTGCTTGACCCTAAACTGCGGAGTCCTCAGCTGTAGGCAACAAACTGCAGCAAAGATTTGCCAGAGACTGAAGAGAGTCTAGAGGGAACTTGGAGAATGACAACAGGTCAAGAAAACATGACCTGCTACGAAAGACTGAGTTAATGGGGTTGCTTTACCTACAGAAAGGAAGATTGATTGGAAAACTTGAGCCTTCAAATCTGTGCAAAGCTGCTGCAAAAAGACAGGGAGGAAAACGTTCTCTTCATTCGTGTTGGACAAGACAAGGGAATAGCTCTAAACCAAATCAGGAAAGGTTAAGTGAGACATTGGGAGAGCCTATGAGGAAGGACAGAGCACCTCTGGCAACAGGCAACATGGGGAAGGTCTTCTCATACCTGAAGGTGATAAGACCGGCCAACGCTGGTCAGGGGCCAATACTGGGTCCAGTCCTGTTTAACATCTTCATTAATCATCTCGATGATGGGGCAGAGTGTATCCTCAGCAAGTTTTCTGATGACACCAAACTCGGAGGAGTGGTTGATACACCAGAGGGTCATGCTGCCATCCAGAGGGACCTGGACAGGCTGGAGAAATGGGCCAACATCACAGAACAGTTGAGGAGAGCAACTAGGCCAACCCCCCCTGCTCAAAGCAGGATCAGTTAGAGCAGGTTGCCCAGGATTGTGTCCAGTTGGGTTTTAAATATCTCCAAGGATGGAGACTACACAACCTCTCTGGGAAACCTCTGGCATTTGATTCCATAAACTGGAGTCCCTCCTTGGTATCTAACCGGCTGTCATCAAAGCGCAGGTGGTGGCTGTTTATGGGATGGGAGGAAGGGGTCACACAGGCAATGTGATCTATTGCAAAAGCGGTCACAGACGCAGAACTTCCAGACTCACAAACAACTTCCAGTCTTGCATTTGCATGCATCCCAGGCTGAGCATTCACTCTTTTCAGGACAGATCCATCACATCATAAGGAGAACCTCCAGATTCCTCAGGAAAGAGCATTAGGAACTTGGCTGTGGATTCAGTAGGACCTTCCTGCAGGCTAATAGCCAGCCGAAGCCAAGACCAGGCATGCAGGTGAATTCCTTGCCCTGAACTTCACAGTGAGCTGTTGGTGCTGTTGGTACTGCTGGGCTCCTCCCCAGGATTTCTCCTGCCTGGGGAACGGCACTGCTACCACAAAGCAGACTGGTTCTGTTTACTGTTCAGCTCCAGAAAAGTAAAATCACAGACAGTGTGGATAATAACTACCTGCCATTAATGAACGCAGCGGGTGGTAAGAGCAACAGAACTCTTGCATTCTGTTCCCAGCTCTACCACTACCTTGCTGATGGAGAATTGCCTTCACTGGGGGCTTCAGAAGTGATTAGCGATGACGACAGCTCCAATGCTGGATGACCAACTAGAGATACATTTTTCCAAGGTGTTTAACCCAGATAAAATCCTTGTACCAACCAGCCTGACCTTCTTCATAAAGAGCAAGCAGATCATTTCACACAAATCTTTACGCACCAACTCCTACAGCCTGTGGTCAAACCAGGTCACCTCTTTCCATAAGAGCCTCTTTGAGGCTCCATTAGGAGAGCTGCGTCTTCTCAGCTCTTGAACTTTGCTGTTTAATCTCCCTCTTGGCTCTTAACCTTCCCTCGGATGAACTAAACAGATTGACCCCCTTTCATTTCTCACTAGGATGCTTGTTTACCAGCACACACAAATCACAACAGGAGGGGAGAATACTCAGTATTTTCTTGCTTTCCATACAGCTGCCTCTGTTTCCCTCCCTGTAAAATGGATAGACAGATACAGAGCCCTCCTTTTTGCAGAGTACCAGGATTAACTTGATTAATATGGAAGTTTTTTTGAAGCCGTGAGATGAAAGGGCATATTTGCAAAGCGTGCTGATTTTCCAAATCCCCTCTAACAGACTCGACTCTTGTCACTCGTGTCACAGACATGCTGCTTTTTAGCTTCTCTTCTCAGGGATTTTCTCAATTATTAAAAAAAGACCTCAATAAACCTTTATGCTGTTCACCTGGAAAAATGCCCCTTTCCTCTTTCTCAGAGAGTCGGAATTTATGAACAAGTTCTGCTGCTGAAGCACTTGGTTTTTTTTTTTAATCAATGGTTTTAACATTGAGTTGGTGTAATTGCACAAATCCCCGAGTGCTCGCTGAGCCTCGTAACACAACTGTCAGAGGTCAATCAGAATAGCTGTAGGGGACGACTTTCTTCTTTTTCAGTCCGTGCCTTTGAGGTAATTTATGCTCCTCTGGATCTTTTGTGATGTTTGTAATATTAACGTCGTGTTCTCAGGTGGCTTTGGGCAGGCAAGGCAAGGAAGCAGTGCTCAGCAGCTGAAGAAATGACTGGCACGAGAGCGGTCCAGGAGTGATGCCCTGCATGCAGCGGGGCTGGGGAAGCAGCAATACACATGCTTCCTCCCACTTTGCTTCCCAGTTAAGTTTTAATGCTGACAGAAGGTCCTTGGAGAGTGAAGTCATCTCTGTCCCCATGGCCTGAGGAGCACACTGTCTAGCCTAGGTTGACAGGGCACAAAATATGGCAACAACAACCACAAAACCCCAGGACATTATATCTATAATCAGGCCTTGCACAAATTGAATTGGCTTCCAGAAACTTCTAGAGACACACATGTAGTACTTGACAGGCACAACGTCACTTATGACTGTAAACAACCTGATTCAACACGCTGAAGCACGCTCCTGTCTACCCTCCTCCAGCTGAAGTGTACTACAGAGCGAAGCGAACGCCCACAGCCTTAAGGCATCGTGGAGTAGGTGCAAAGTAAAAACAGCACAAATTATCTCAGAAATGAGCTGCTCCTGCTATTCTGAAGATTTGCTAAGAAACAATGAGAAAAATTCTCTTTTTGCATTCTTCCTCGTCAAAGCCTTATTTCAGGAAAGCATCTGATTGCTTTCTAACAGATTTAGTTTTTCTTCCCTGTGGTCTAGCTGTTGTCGTAGATGTCTCCAGGAGCAGAGCAGTTAGTCTCAGGAACAGATACTATCAGGATAGGCTGCGAAGTCAGAGATAGCAAGATAAGACATCCATGACATTTTACGGAGATATATACTGAGCCACAAATAGAGACAGTTGGTTCGCTGTGCTTCTAATTGGGATGAAACTAAGAGTTCTGGCTGCCCTCAGCACACTTGATTGCAACCTTCACTTAATCTCATTTTTCCACCAGCTCAGCAACACTGCGCAAATCCAACACAAACAGTTTCTGCCTAACCCTTTCTTTAATCAGCCAGTCATTCCCAAGATTTGCAGCTAACAGCACCCATCAAGTACACCAGACCCTTTCTTGTCAGTCACAAGGCACTTCCATCCCCACCAAACTCATGAAGGCTCCATCTAAGACCTCCTATTGACGTTAAAGGACCTAAGATCTGATGGACTGTCATGCAACATAAAGGAAGAGGAAATCATAAGCAACAGAGATGGGAAGCAATGAATGCCTGCAAATCATCCGTATACATTTCACGTTACACAAGTGTCTGCATGTCAGACACGAAGAACAGAGGTAAGGCAAGCAATCTGGAAGCCTGTTGTGCTCCTTTCATGTCAGTCCCAGTTGCCACTTCAGTACACAGACTGTTCTTCCACATCGACCTGACTGCATGTCTTCTCACAAAAGAACTGAAGACGGTCTTCAAATCCTGCTAAGTGGCACCAGAGACAGGCTGGCCTTAGGCAAATGCCAAGAATAAGGACTAGACGTATTTTGTTTAGCTTGGGAATCTCAGATTCCTAGACCCCTTGTTTAAGCTGTATAAACTTATTGAGAGCAAAAGTAGCTATTTAGGGCTGCTAGAAAAAGAAGTCTTCCATCAAAAGGATCACAAATGCCATGGAAAGATGGATGCCTTCCATCTTCAAAGCACAAGGCAACACACACGGAAACAGTTTGGTTCCCAAAAGCAGCAGCCGAGTGTGATAAATGACAAAGTGATTGCACTAGCAAGGCTAACCCTCAGGACCCAAATTTCTTTTCACCTAGAGAAGCAATCAGGCTTCCTTGATACTGAGGTATTTAGATCAAGAGAAAAGAAGGTAGACTGTCTTTGGGAGACCAAAGATGTTTTGGAGTCTACCGCCACTAAGCTGTATGTAACATTTTCTACTGTTCAACTCCAGGCTATATGGATGGCAGTGCTTAGATGACTTAGTGCCGGGCCACTGTTAGCTCAGTTTGATCGAAATGTGATGTCACCCTTCCTATTTTTTAAACTGACATTAAAATAGTGGTGAAACAACATTTCTTCCAGCTCCTACAGGAGAACGTGACCTAGACAGCTTCCAACCCTGAATTTCCCTAGTACAACTGCTCTGAAACAGTGCCTGCTCTAATTCACCACGGGTCTTCTTTTTTTTTTTCCTGCATTGCCTTCTTCTGTTGGCTGTTTTGTGCCATGTTGTCTACTTTTTGTGAACAGTCTTAATCTATCCAGATGCTAGAGAAACACAGAAGTATTACATATTTCAGTGAACAGCAAAATTAAGTTTCCAGTCAGTTCAGAGTTCAGGTTTCATCTGCCTTTCACTGGTTATGAAAGATGAATATTAATGTCTATTCGCTGTAAAAAAAAACAAAGACGAACACAGAGAAGAGGGAACTGGTGTCTAGTTTGCTACTGTGAAGTTAAGAGTAAACTTATTAATTATAAAAGATGTACATGTACAAACGGACAAAGATCAAGTCATGATTTCCTAAATCCCAGGATCCTGCTCCCCCATAACCCAACATCACTTGTTTCCTATGTACCACTTCCCAAAGTAGAAATAGTGCTATTCAATGCACGCGATCAGAAAATACATCAGCCTAAGTTCTCATCTACACCAATGTTCACCAGTAGTCATATTATAAATCAGTCCTGCAGCAGGCTAAATGAGAAATCGCATGGTCTAGTGAAAAGACACAGTACACGGCGGAAAATTCAAGAATCTACTTCTACCTTTGGTAGCGATTTGTCAAGAAACAGAAAACAACTTGGTATCTTCATTTCAGGTTTCCTACCAAGACCATGGGAGATGACAGCAGTCAGTTAAGCACAACGTAAATCAAGTCAACAGATGGATGGGGAGAGGAGAGGAGAGAGCTAAAGAAACTATCGCATTGGCCATATGATGGACAGCAGCCTCCAAAATCTAATGGCTGGGGGAGAAAAAGATGGGGGGGCAGGGGGAGTGTTCTGCCGGGGTTTTTTGGTGATTTTTTTTTTTTTTTTTTAAGTGGGAACTTAAGAAAACCAAAGAGATGCTGAGCAGCAGTTTCCAAGTTTCTTTCCAATGAGAGGTCAGCACTCAGGGAGGCAAAATGAAACATGCCCAAAAATCAAACGTCCATGAACATGGGCAGCACAGGTCAACCACCAACTCAAGCTGCTGAGTCTTGCCAGGAGCCGAAGGGTGGCTCGGGGCATTCCCAGAATGCCCTGGAAGGAAAGACCACTTTTGAAAAGATAGAAAGAGGGAGCCACAAACCCATGCAACCAAGGTGAGGAATAGAGATAGCTGCAAATATTTCAGGGAGATAGAGAGGAGAAAATAGTTCAACACAATCCCAAGCAGTGACTACCTGGAACATGGGCACAGAGCCAACCACTATGTAACCATCACCTAACTATAAAATCATTAGTCCTTGCCTTCCCCCAAGAATAACCTCAAAGAAAGGTCAAAAAACCACAGGGGCCACATTTACTTATGCACCCATGCAAAACACCTTAGGAATACTGCATCCAAATAAGTACTCATCGCCTTCCCCTCTTTATACAAATCATCTAGCTCATGCAGAGGCAAGAAGGGTCAGCTTGTACACGCCACCAGCCTCTGCGGACAAGAGCTCTTTTGACATTTCTATTCCTTGCTCTGCCCATTGTGCTTCTACAGGTACTCCAACTATGTACCCTCACACAAGACTACAAAAGACTTCCAAACAATGGCCACGCTGCGAGATAAAGTAAAACCAAGTAGCAAAAATACATGTGCTCCATCAATGAGAAAATGCAGAAAGACCCTCGGGAGTGCACTGGGTCCCGTGGCCACCCGTCACGAATCACGGCCTGGAGTCAGCAATGACTGTGAGCCAATTTTCCTGCCAAATTAAAGTGAATTTGCTGAAAAACCTCCACTGAACCTGCACTGGGCCACTGTACACATTGGAGGGGGAAAAAAAAAGAAGCGTGCTCAATTCTCCAACTCATTCACCTTTGCCAAGTCCCCTCACTGATGGAGAACATGGTTGATCCCTTTATTATTTCAAGTGGTCCTTAATATCACACCAATCTGCTGTTCACAGAAGGACTCTCTGTCTGCATTTTTAAACCACAACACAATCTCCCTAAGTCAGGAGGGAGGGCGAGCACCTTGACCAGCTTTATTTCAACTTTCTCCCTCCCCAAATAAAAGCCATCAAAAAATAACAAGTTTTTAAAGCAAGGGATGCTCCTCAGTAGGTGCAAAACCACAGGCAGGCAAGGAATTGGTGGGGTTGCTTGTAACAAGGCAACAGGATGAAAATTAAGTAACACGGACTGAAGACGAACAAGCGATAGAGATGTGTTTGACCACAGACATTCACCAGAGGGATGCAGCAGAAAAACACAGCAACGAATTTTCCTAAATCCTAGGAAAACACCCTAACAACCACCCCTCATCAGCTGGGGAGGCTCTCCACGATGGAGCGGAGCCTCCTGCCACGTCTCCTGCCTGCAAAGGAGCACCATCGGCAAGCGGTGGGATTAGCATAGCAGGAGAAAAGAGATTTCACCGCGTTTGAAGGTTTACAGACAAGGACGACAAGAAAGTGCGCACAAGCATCTGGATGCGTAAACACGTGCTGTCAAAGGAGCTTGTCTTCTCCAGACCAGCTCTGCTCAGAAAGCATTTGCCGAGGAGACGGCAGAGACAGCTAACAGCACAAGGCAGCCTACGGAGAGCTAAACTCATCACCTTCCCAGCTTTCTTTCACCCCGATGACAGATATATTTTGGGGTACATCCACCATCATGCTGAGAAAAACCGTATCGGTCGGGTCTGCTCTGACACAGCCTCCAATCAGTTATGAACCAGAGACCATAAAAAGCCCCGTTACAGCTCATTTCCCAGCTTCGGTATCGTTTGCCGCACACTTTGGGACTCCTCCGTCCTGCTGATAAGCTCGTGTAGCACATGATGGCACCAAAGGGAACCAAGTGTAAATATCAAGGAGAAAAAGCAGCTTCGCTTCAGCGCGTGACTCATGCAAGAAGAACGCCAAGCCCTGAACAAGCCAAAGCAAAAGAGCTGACTATCAAACCCTGCACGTAAGCGCAAAGTTGCCCTTGGAAATACAGACTGCCATTTTTCCCACCAAAAAGCGCTTTGTATATTTGACACAATTAGCCACGTATAACAGCCTGATGAAGACAGGACACACGGTGTGGGATGCAATAGGTGCCAAGTACCATCTGAGATGCCCTGTGAGGCATGGGGCTGGTAGACCTGATGGGTGATGTACAGCCTTCTGGGCCGGCAGAGTGGGAACCGGCTCCAAATTAAGGCACCTAAATGTCAGTGTGTGCAAAAGGTACCTGAGCACCCACAGCTACTGGTAGAGACCTGAGTACAGTCAGTGAAGCCTGGAGAGCAAGCCAAAATACATGAGGTGCCTACTTTTCAGTAAAGAGAGGGAGTGGAGGAAGATGACAGCTGCTGGGAAGGATAAACATACAACAGATTAAAAAAAAAATAATAAAATTTACCTTTAAACTGCTCATTTTCACCTCCCTTTTCTGTGCTTTATCTAATTCTACCACTTTCCTCCTAATACAGTAGAAGAACTAAACAGGTGACGTCTCTTCAGGCTGGAAAAAAAATGATGGAGTGGAGGAAAACCCCATAAAATAACACCCCATGAAGGCCTGAGTTGCCTGGAAAAGGTAAACGACCCCCTCTTTTCCAGTGCAAGAACTAGGGAGCAAGGAAGCAAATCCAGAAGGAGACAGGAATGAGAGAAAGGAGATACTCCTCCATGTAAAATGTAGGTAAGCAGGAATTCCATGTCACAGGCTGCTCTGCATGCTAAAATCTTACACAGGTTTAAAAATGCAACAGGACTATAAGAAGAAGAAAAAAAAAAAAAAAAGAAGGAAAAAAAATCCATCACGTGGTATTAAATATACCACCTCTGACTCAGGGAAGATGGGAAAACACTAGGAGAAGCCTTGCTCTGTTTGCCCTGTGCTCATGCTCTTCACAAAGCAGCCACAACTAATCACATAACAGGACTGGATTTGGTCCGCCTCGCATAGACACATCTCTGTCCTGACCCAGTTTGTCTCTTCATATGACAATACCAGAAGGAAATCCTTCAGGTAAGCACCGAACCGGACACTTCAAGAGCTGCCAGGACACTTGAAATTCACGTTTTTTGGTCAACTGCTGTGTCTTGCCTCTTTCCATGACCATGGTGAGCATGCCCTCCACTCAACCCCAGTTTCTTGGCCTTATAAACTAGGTTAGACCCAACCCTAAGAAGAGCCATATTTCAAGATAACCATATTATCAAGAATCACCAGATCTCTGTCACCCAAGAGTAAAGAGAAATGCTTAGTAGAAAGGAGAGAGCAAGAGCATCACCAGGGGCCCATCAGCAACCAAGGGCTGGTGGCTGAGCACCCTTTTGTGTTCAGGCAGGCTCAAATCTAAATCCAGCTGTGCATTTGTGAAGGTAAACAGTCTTTCGAGACTAAAGTTGGGAATGGGCACGAGGAACTAACAGATGCTAAGTTCACATCTGATGAAAAGAGTGCAAAAGGTGCATCTGCGTTGTGCTTCATTTTACTGCTTTTAATAGAAATCCCGTAATTACGATGTAGAATTGCACACGTGAATTGAGGTGGCTGTAAGGTATAAAAATATTTAGGTCCCAAATAAGGTGAGGCGAGAGACAGACCCTGTTCTGCTGTATCTGTTTCAGCCGGTGATGGTAGTGCCCCCAGCACTTTCATCATGCAGGCATTCCCTTTACAACATCATTACACAGAACTGCAATACTGAGCAGAAATACATACTCCCACAGATGATTTTTTTTTATTCTCTATCCAAGTTTGTGTAATCTTACTGGCCTCATTTTTTATCAGTTTGGTTTTTTGTTGTGTTTTTTTTTTTTTTTTTTTTAATGGCTTGATTCTACATAAAGGATAGGATCCGCATTTGAGAAGTTTCCTCTTTGTATGCACGCAGTCAGTTTTCAACTTATATTTTTTATCTCACAAACTTTTTCAGCCTGAAGAAAGCATCGTTCTGAAAATGAAATAAATATAACATAAAATGAAGGAGACTGTCATGGAGTTGGGACACGGACCAAAACAACTTGTATTTCAAATGTTCTATTGCACCGTTTGCTTGTGGTACATTCAAAGCTTTGGGAAGCCATCCAAACCTATACAGACACAAAATAATCCACGGAAATTACAGCTGCAAGGTGCCAGTGCAAGCGAAAAGTGTTTTGATTGGAAAACGAAACTGAAAACTCAAGGATGAGGTGAAAAGCATGGAATAGCTTGTGCAGGAAGAGAAATGTCCAAAAAACAAATGGTGAACAGAGGAGATTTGATACCCTCCTCCCCCAAAAAAAGTGACAAAAGGAATGAAAGAAGCCCTGGGCAAAAATGAATGAGACAAATGTCGGAGGAGTTTCCATCCCTTCCACAGGTTTTTGGTTTTGTTTCCCCTCTTATCTCAGTGGAGGATCTGGGAGATGTCTAATGGGTTTGGCCACTTTCCTCCTTTTGTGAATCAAGTGAAGAGGGAAGTCCAAACTCCTGAAAGCAAAGGAAAGCAGAGAGAACTGGAGATCGTATGGGCCTTACGTGGCTTCAGACCAGACAAAAATCCTTGGCTGAACCAATCACAGCTGTAGGGCATATCCACCCAACATGGATCTTCCCGCGGAATACAAAGTCCATGTCCCCTCCCACCTCCTCTGAAGAGTTGATCCACTTTGGAGAGCTCTTAGGAGAACCTGAGAAAAAGGACCACGGTGTCTGGTGGGTCCCAAAGCACATAAAGTTCTTCTAAAGACCCATCAGAGAAAGTCCACAGGCATCTCTTAGTTTCTAGAACCATTCACCAAGTTCATGGCTCCTCTTCTCCAGAATTTATATTCCCCTTGGTAAATAACCTGATTAAATCACATTTAACTTGAAAAACAAAAAACTTAAAAGACAAGTCAGCTATGCAAAGATGAAAATTCTAGCTTTAAAGAACGCAGAAAAGTTTATTCGTTGTACCTTTCAAATCAAAACCCAATCTCACTATGTTATAAGGAAGGAAATGTTTAGTTTGTATATTAGGAAAAACTTCTTCAGCGAAAGGGCAGTCAGGCCCTGGCACAGGCTGCCCAGGGAAGTGGTTGAGTCCCCATCCCTGGGGGTATTTAAAAGATGGGGAGACGTGGTGCTTGAGGACATGGTTTAGTGGTGGACTTGGCAGTGATAGGTTCACAGTTGGACTCAATGATCTTAAGGGTCTTTTCCAACCTTGACGATTCTATGATTCTATGAAATGAAAACACTGCAACTGGAGCATAACTGAAATAGTTTAAGGTCAAATAAAAACCCAAACAATTCAGGCAATTAAGTTCAGGGAGCACAGGGAGGGTGCACAGAGTTGTGTCTAATGGGTTCGTTCCACGATGAGATGAGAAATATTTATTCAAATTGAACAGTGCCTCCTTCTTTGTGCTGCCTTAATCCAAGGATTAAATTTGTTATCCATGAAAGGTATGAGAATCTGGCCCCTAATGATTACATGCTCATAAAAATCAGAAGATATTGTTGCAATTTCAACTAAGTATCATAAACAACTGCATCAATTAAATTTTGCCAGGCACTGTACATATTGCAGATGCTTCAGCATAAATTGTTTCATTGTAAAACGGAGTATGTGCAAGCTCCAGTAGGGATGGGTAGTCCCACTTTAAATTGCTCTAAGGAAATACATGCCTTTACTAGGCCATTATTTTGCAGAGAACGTTTTGAAATCCATTTTCAAATACTCAATTCAAAAAGTTGAGATAGCCGCTCTCTGCAGATAAAATTAAGGGAAACTATAAAAGAACGAAAGGCTAAAAAAAGAAAGCTGGTCCAGATGGATTCCCGGCTGAATTCTATAAAATATTTACAGATCTTCTGTCACCAAAACGTACGTTTCTTTTTGATGAGGTGGAAACCAAAGGCTCTCCACCTGTCTTTTTTTTTTTTTAAACCCTCACAGAAGATATAATAAAGGTATCGGGGGGGGGGGGGAGAACCAAAACCCACAACAGACTTTAATATCAGCTGTAATTACTGCAAGTGACTCCAATTAATCAATGTTGATTCTAAAATTCTGTGAAAAGAGAAATTATCCCTTTGCTTAATTTAGCCCAAAGTTGTTCCCTAAATTCCAAGTTCAAGAGTTTGTTCATTAAAATAGACTTAGCTCAGATAAGCACAGGCTGATACCACCATCATTCACGTAATAAATTAACAGCCTAGTCCCATGACAGTGCTGTCTCTAGATACCAAAAGATACTTAATCATGTGTCATAAGGGTAAAGTATCCACTTTTTCACTTAAGATCAGCCAAAAAGTTCTCAATTTTCTGCTCCTAAAAATGTACGTTCCCTTTGCCAACATCCAGACTGCCAGACAACAGCTCCCCAAGGAGAGAGCTGTTTACATGTATATCTATATATCTATCTCACATGCAGATCAACCTTATATTTGTTGTGCTCCTGTAGATGACAGAGCTGATGAACACGGAGCTCCCCTTTAAACTGCAAATAATCCCATCGGTCCTGGCAGGACTTTTGGAGAAGGATGTGACTGAGCATCAAGAGGTTGTAGCAACATGGGTGTGGGTCTCTTCTCCTCAGTAACAAGCGATAGGACAAGAGGGAATGGCCTCAAGCTGCGCCAGGGGAAGTTTAGGTTGGATATTAGGAAAAATTTCATCACTGAAAGGGCTGTCAGGCCCTGGCACAGGCTGCCCAGGGAAGTGGTTGAGTCCCCATCCCTGGAGGTATTTAAAAGATGGGGAGATGTGGTGCTTAGGGACATGGTTTAGCGGTGGACTTGGCAGTGCTAGGTTAGCAGCTGGACTTGATGATCTTCAAGGTCTTTTCCAACCTAAGCGATTCTATGATTCTATAATATCAGTAATTCAACCCCTTTGTTTCAGGGCATGCATCAAGGCAGTGCTTGGTACTTGTGGATTTGATGTGAAAGGTAACAAGGTGAAGGCAGTGGGATGAAACCAGGGGATGGAAGTCCAGGTCATGGCTCTCAGATTTCTTGCTCAAGGCTATGCATCTTTGTTCTTCTCCCTGTCCCCAGTAAGGGACAAAAGATCTTAAAACATAAATTCCTTCCATAACAATGTACGTGTTAAACCTGAATTTTGATCTCTGTTGGATCTTCTCAGCTTTACGCTACACAAATAACTAGCTCCTCTCATATAGCTGTAGATTAAAAGGGGAAAACAAACAAACAACAAAAAAACCCCACACTGTGGTCTGCTTTCAAACCCATTTCACATATTACCACAGGAGATAAGAACTCACAACATATTAGATGTTAGGGGCGTATCCCATTTTTTTTTAAGCTGACCTTGGATTTGTTGTTCAATGCAGCATTATGCTTTTTACAAGCAAAAGAAGAGACTACATAATGAATTGGTCTCCACTGGATGTTGACTTGATAAGCACTACAATTAATTCAAATTAGCATGCTGCCCTTCCTTTCCCTTCACACTTTCAGAAATGTCTCTCTAAACCAATCTATGATTACCAGTCATACATAAAAGCTTCAAAAAAAATACTCCTCCACAAGCATATGGCAGAGCAAATTTGTCCAGCGTTGCAGGCTTTTCATGGCATTTATCTTGAAGAAGGTATTACACAGCGATATAGATGTCTCTACATGTTGGCCGCACTCAGAAAGGCACAGAGCTATTCCTTATCCCGTTGTGGCGTGCACCACCTCCTTAGGAGAGCATCCCGCTCCCCAGAGATGCTTCAGACAGACGAGAACTGTCAGCAGCTATCCAGGATCTCAGCTGTAACATCCAAACTTAAAGTCAAGGCTGCGCTTTCTAGGAGCTGCACTAGACCTCAGTCACAAGCCATGGCAACCAAATTCAAGTGCACTTCTTCAAAACTATTGCTCATTTAAGAAAAAAAAAGAAAAAAAAACAAAAAAAAAGAGAAAAAAGCAGCAAGTTTAGCTAAGCACTTTACGAACGACACAGCTCCCATACGCAATGGCCGCTATTAAAAACATGGCAATAATCAGCACGTTTCCACCGTAGCCACACTGTTCATGATGTTCCCCCATCTAAGAGTAGGAAGAGCACAGCGAACATCATGTCAGCTGTCAAAACATAACAGCAGCCGCTGATATGAGTTAACCTTAACCATTAAGGCATCCCTCCTGTATCAGGATAGCGTCTCGGAGCACACCGAACCAAATCAGCCTCCCTGATTTACCAGCATGACGCTAGTGCTCAGGCATGGCGAGATGGAATAGCTCTTAAAATAACAACCTCAAACGATGTAATTTCATTAAGGCAGGCTGACCCTTGCTCCTTCTGCTCGTGTTCCTCCGTGGGATCGTTTTTCAGTGATTTAGTTCACTCTCTTGCAAACCTCCTTTTTCTTTCCGTCTTCCTAGTTGTGTATATATTTATAAAGATAGAGGAATAAAGAGAACACAGATAAACCCTCGAGGCATTTCTCTCCATGCTGGTCCAAATGAGAACACAAGAAGAACAAAATATTCTAAGTGTTACACTCAGCAGTTTGCAAGAGTGTGCACAGCCTGCCTTTAGTGGCTTTTTAATTAAAAAAAAAAAGCTACAAGAGCTAACGGTGTCTGATGTATACAAAGAAAACTCTTCTAGCTCAACTGACGGTTCTGAGAATTCAAGGTTCAAAAGTTATTAAAAACTACAAAACCCACAAAACCACCAAACCAAAATCTAGCTTTTCACTTTGCAAGGTTAAAAAACCTTCCCTGTGCAGACATCTTTGCGCCGTCCTGAGGTCCAGGCAGACACCAGCCCCTCGGAGAAGATGCTGTTTTTTCTTCCTCCCTGCATCTACTCACTATTTTAAGAAGCTTCACCCCCTATCTCAACACTGCTGAAGCATCCAGATGCTGCTCCGAAGGGCCATTAGTTAAAACAAAATGCTCACGTATGCCTAGTCTCTCCGTCACTGAAGCCAACACAGATAAATTAAACTTGAAGGACTCTCGGGATCTGGAAACTCGAGACTGGCTTTCCTTTGCAAAGCCCGAACAGTCTGGAAGCTGCATTTTCTGCAAGGAGAAGAACTGTTTAGCTTTCAGGCATTTCGCTCTCGAGCCCTCCTCCAGCAGTTCTGCACACACGAGTTTCTCCTTCAGTGAAACACATTTTGGTTTTGAATGTGAATCTATGTATTTAAAATCACAACATATGAATGTACATTCATTTCAATTTTATAAGCTAAATAACTTTTAAAATAACCCCCAAATGAGACACCTTTCAGCATCTCTTTAAAATATTTGGATTTCTCCCGTGAGTCTCAATAAGTTATTCTAACCGCAGTATGGACTTGTTCATCTCTAAGACAAGCCTATAACGAACTGAATAGAGGCACAAGAATCCCAAATAAAGATAAGCCCCATCAGCCACTACCTGAAATCCTCTGGAGAGGGTAAACACCAGCCTGGGGTTTCAAGCTGGAGTCTCCAGAGAGCTTCTTCCTTTCTTAATTCTGCCAGAAATCTCCACTAGCGTAGTCCAGCCCAACCTCTCGTGCTATTTTACCCACAGGGAAAACGAGAAACCACATCCACCGTCCTTTGCAGCAATCTGTCAAACTTTTTCACTTAATGAAGTAAAATTCTAAAGCATTTGAATAATTTTTGCGTGCATGACATGACTAAGTCAAGCAAGACCTTTTCAGCCAGCGCTGTAGACAGGGATGCAAGCTTCATTACGGTTCAGTACAACCATCAGAAAAGGAAAGAATTTCATAAAAAGGATTGATTCAGTAGATCAGTGTCAACCTTTCAGACAGGACTGAGTTATTTCACCCATCAGCTCCTCAAAAGAGCAATCAGATGGTCACAATTTCTGTTTGCAGTCTGGAGTGAAGGTCAGCTCTCCCATTAGGGAAGCTTTGATAGCCCCATATGAATGGATACCATCAAAACGTGGAGAGGCCTTTGAATACTCAGGACACGACTTTTCCAGGCTATAACCTCTTCAAGAGGGACCAACAAAGCAAGAGCATTCAAAGCCACGTGTGACAGTGTTTCCACACCACTGACAAACCAAGCAGCATGCAGAATAAGACGACACACCAGAGAAGACCAACACTTGCCTATGAAGTGTAAGGAAAAATGTTCCCTAAAGGGACTTTCAGTCTGACTGGCATATGCTTGAAGTCTCCTGCTGCCAGGACTAAAACGTCCCTAGAATTATTTAATATTACAGCTGACAAGTTTCCTACCTCAGAAAGCATTGTGCACCGCTCCAGGGAATTTTGCGTTAGACCTCATCTTGATATAAAGGAGTTGATCAAAGAACTGAAAATTAGTGGCTGCTTGGGTAATCATGACTCGTTCACTCAAAAAAAAAAAGTATTAAAAAACCCCCACCTAGAACAGTAACATAAACCCTTGCTGGTTTTAAAAGGTTTGTTTTACAAAGGCATATAAGTAGAAAAAGAGAAGGGAAAACTGGATATGTAAAAGGTGGTAAAAAAATCAACAACATGTAGGCATTTCACGGGTATCTCTTCCTGAACGTCCACAATTCTCAGTTAGGGAAGAAGGGTTGCCTTCCTACATGGGGTAAAGAACTGTGCAAACCACTCCAAACCCCTATGCTCATATATGAAGTTGGGGGCAAAAAAAGAGAAGAAAAAAAGAGTAGCAGTTCAGTTAAAAAAAACAAACAAACAAACAAACAAAAAAACCCCAAAACCCAACAAAATCAAAAAACAACCGACACAAAAACCACCCAAAAAAACATGCAAGAAAACTACTGCCAAAAAAGCGCAATAAATAAGTTAAAAAGAAGGGCAAAAGCTAACTTGTACAATGGAGCTGGTGCAGGACAGGACAGGAGAGACCGAACTCAGAAACAATTCAGAAAAATCAGGAAAGCTTGTAACTTTTTTTATCTTTGGAAAATACAAAATTTCACTGAAAGCTGGTGGAAATTATTGTCCGCCCCATCAGTTGCTCAGGAAAGTTCAAAACTAGCAGCGCAGATGTGATTAAATCCAGCAAGCCTGGGTAACGTAAGCACTAACGCTGTGAAAGACCACGGCAAGCAGTGAGATTTGGCTCATTAGTGCTGATTTGTGACACCATTTGGAAAAAACCAAGGAAATTCCAGAAGAAAAGCTAACGTTGAATCAAAGCGAAAGGGTAAAACAGATAACACAGTGCTCATTAATGGCCTGCCAGCCTAACAACAAATCTGGGAAAAAAAGGAGGGGAAAAAAAAGAAAAAGAAGAAGCAGCAGCTGATGTTGGACTCAATTATTAAAGAAGAATATTTTAATTTCCTGATGCAGTGGGTAATTTAACCCTTGCTTTCCCTCCAGCAAGGGGTAGCTCAATGCATTGGTTTTCCAGCTACTGGTAACGTAATGCTCAGCCGAAACAGTTGGCAAATATTCAGATCAGTACGGATTTACAGAAACTATGGCTTATTGAACTTGGCGACACGTTTTCATCCCCAAGATCACAAGTCGCACTGATAAAGGTGACAACACTGAAGCCCGCGAGGCAGAGCACCATCTCCAGGGACCACAGAAAACCAACGCATCCCAGAATAAAAAACTCACAAGATATTGGCCTATAATCACACGCATGTAATTACCAGAGATGGGACATGTTTCCAGAACAGTCCAATGGGGATGGATTCTTGGTCGTTTTTATCAATGACTGTGTACAGTTTAAGGTCACGCAAGGATCAGTGGAATTGGTTAAAAATGTTGTACCGATAGGTCACTGACATGGGGAGCTCCACGATTCTCAGTGCTGCACCCGGTCATGGCCACACTGGGTCCAACTCTACTGCCAAGTTCTATGAAACATTGACCAAGCGTCAAAAGAGAATCCAGAGAAATACTCAAATATTGGAAATGCAGAGGTTTTCCATGACTGTGATACGTTTAGCTTAACCAAAGGTACATCTTGGTGCAACTTTATCTAAATAGTTATGTATCCATCGTCATTGTGCGGAAATAATCTTTAACGGACTCTTTGATTAGCCAAACAAGCCAACTCACCACAGGCTGAACTTTAAACTTGGTCACAAACTAGAAACAAGGTGCAAATTTCCATCAGGAGGGATCATTACCATTGGAAAAATCTACTGTGGAGATTTAAAAAAAAAAAAAAAAGCAGGCAATGAGAGAGAATCTAAGTTTAGATTTCCCTCCCCCACTTAAATGATATGCTTTAGTTCAGAGGGAAAATAACTGAAGGGAAAAAGACTTAAGGTATTTGCTATATAAAAGGTCAGACTAGATAATGAGTGATTCCTTCTGGCTTTATAATCTGTTTCTCAGCTGCCACTGAAGAGCTACACTCAGTGGCAAAGCTCAGCACATACATGGATGCAAGGACCATAGCCGCCTTGGTAGATTTTTTGGAGAAGAGAGAGAAAAGATCTGGGGTGGCTTCAAGCAGTGTCACCCAGCCTTTCCAGGGCTGCGAAGTGCGTAGCATCGTCTTCGTTAGCATCTGGGTGCTATTTCAACAACATTTTCTCTCGGACGACGATTCTGCCGCTGATGCTCGTGATCAGAGCTGAGCTAACTTGATTATCTTCTAGTAGCCCAACGTTATTTTGAATGAAACAAATGGATTTGGGGCACAAATGAATTTTCTTTGGGATCAAGTTTCTCCAGCATTTCCTTAATTCTCTTTGCAGCACAGTAGGCTGATTGCAACTGTGACAAGTAGCTTTCCCCATCTCTCTCTTCCTCCTTGCTTCTCCTCCTCCTGCCTTGCCTTTGTTACTGCTACCAAAATAACTGCTTAATTCAGGTGTCTCCTTTGAGGCATCTTTTGGGGGCAAAGCACACTAGCCCTGAGCTTGCCTTGACAGACCTTCTTTTGGTGCACAGAAACTACACGTGAACACACCTGAAGTATTTTAGCAAGTAATCAAAATAGAAAAATATGAATTAAAAAAAATCCCTGAAGCAACCACCTGTCTCGGGAAGCCCACTAACCCTCATCTTCTGATAAACCACATCCAATCAACTCCAGCATCTTGAAACTTGCCCAATTCCCATTTTAAACTAAATTATGAATGTTTATGAAAATGAAAGCAAAAGCCTTTGAGAGGATGCCGCTTCTTTCCCTACACTTCTTCCTCCCTTCTTTTTTATCTTCGTTTTATCTTCAAACTCCAGTTTGTGATGCTCTAAGTCCAGTGTCAGAGTTCAGTCATTCAAGTCAGGAAGGGCAGGAGCCTTGGGTCCCGAGCACGTCCCAGCGTGGAAAGGCTGCCAAGTAAACCGCTTTTCAAAACAATTTATTTTGGAGGTAATTGCCAGCACTTTTCTCTAGCAAAATCATTGCTTCCCCTGGGCACAGGTGGGATAGAGCCACTCCATATCAAACGTATTTCCATTCCTCCCACCAATGCAAAGCAGGAACCACAGGATGGACACTAAAACCACTGAAAAGCTCTGTAAACTCTCCAACCGACAAGAAGGGGTAAGAGGTTACTTTAGACTAGGTTACTGTGACCAGTTTGGGAACTTGCTTCCTTGGCATGCAAAAACTGAAGCTCCTAAAAGAAAGAACCTTAGAATCATAGAATCATTAAGGTTGGAAAAGACCCTTAAGATTATCCAGTCCAATCGTTAACCTAGCACTGCCAAGTCCACCACTAAACCATGTCCTCGAGCACCATATCTACCCTTCTTTTAAATACCTCCAGGGATGGAGACTCAACCACTTCTCTGGGCAGCCTCTTCCAATGCCTGACTACCATTTCGGTGAAGAAGTTTTTCCTAATATCCAACCTAAACCTCCCCTGGCGCAGCTTGAGGCCGTTTCCTCTTGTGCTACCCCTTGTTACGAGGGAGAAGAGACCGACCCCCACCTCGCTACAGCCTCCTTTCAGGGAGTTGTAGAGAGCCATAAGGTCTCCCCTCAGCCTCCTCTTCTCCAGACTAAACAACCCCAGCTCCCTCAGCCGCTCCTCATAAGCCTTGTGCTCCAGACCCTTCACCAGCTTCGTTGCCCTCCTCTGGCCACGCTCCAGCACCTCCATGTCCTTCTTGGAGTGAGGGGCCCAACACTGAACACAGCACTCGAGGTGCGAGTACTCGAGGAAGCATCACCTTCCTCCACATCCTCCCCAAAACCCCAAATCACCCGCCATGAACACTGTCTTCTAGCACAGCCTTCCCACTTCACTTACATCCAGTAGGTTGTTCCTTGGTCTTCATGGCAGCAAAGACAATTTAAGTGAAATACTGATGTTCAGCAGAAAATGATGAGCTTATGTCACAGGGATCCAGGGAAAAAAAAGCCTCCTTTGCCACTAAGCTTGTCAGGGATTCCAAGCCATGCTCTCGGGATCAGTAACCTCTCTTCTGGAGCCTTGTCTTGAACCAGTGGTTGGAGTCAACAGCAGTGCCTACAACACACCAGCTTTTGTCTTAAGTCCATAAAGAGAAACCATCCTCTTCCCCAGGAGCTATTTACATTCTACCTTTGCCTGTCTTTGTGGAAATGCTTAAATTATACAAACAAATCACATCCTTACTCTTCTGCATTAAATATTAAAATGGTTTTTTTGTTTGTTTGAGCTTTTTTGCTGTTTGTTTTTTTTTTTTTTAATTTAGAAACAGAATGCAAAGAAACAGCCGTGTTCAACTTTGCATTAGTGCTGCTCTACCTAAATTATTGTATTACAAACATACCTCTTTCTTGTCTTTGCACAAAATTTGTTTGATAATGGGAGTTTACAACACCTAGTAGAGTGTTTCTTCCAGGAAAGCACAACCACAAACAAAAATCTCTTATGCAAAAATATGTAAGACCCTTAACATTATCTAGTGTAGCAAACATAGCACTAGGAGGAGGGAAAACAAACAAAAAGAAAAAAAAAAGGGAAAAAAAGAAAAAAGGAAAAAAAAAAAAAAAAAGAATAGATGCATTAGACCAGGGGATTTACACGTACAGAAACTTAGAAAATTTGGAAAGACAGATCCTATTTTAGGTCACAGCTTGAAATGACTGATGGTTTTCTTCATTACAGCAGCTCTGGGACCTAGAAAGTAGTTGGAGATGTTGTTACACAGGGTTTGAATTTACAGCAGAGGTAAAAGGGAAAAGAAAGCGCAGGCTTGTCACTCTTTCTATACCTCTAGGTGTAAAGGTGCACAAAGGATCCCAAAATCGGTATTCGCAAGGATTGGAGAAACACCGTCCTCAGATAAAACTCCTCAAAATGCAGCTATGCCAGACAAGGGGCAAAATGTGATCCATGTAGAAACTACCACCAGCAGGACCCAAATGCGCTTCAAGGCCAGGAGGAACCACAGATGCGGGGGCAGAACAGCGGAGAAGCTGGCTCTCCGTGATGCATCACGCACCAGGAGAGCGGCAAGGTCCCACCTTGCAAACCACCACGCAGAAGCATGACTGGATGGGTCCCATCGACAGGGCTCTCCCACTGCCAAACCCATCTCCAGCTCTGCTCCCATCACACTGGGTGCCTTCACTGCCCCCTTTACCAAACCTCCCATTTCTGGGCCAAATCAACTCCTTTCGACACTTTTCCCATTGTCTTTAACCAACAGAGGTTTGGGTCCTATCTAAGGAAACGTTCCCACTCTGCTCTCCTACTTTAAGGGCACTCATATTCATTTCCTGGTGGTGCCCGAGGTCCCAAAACCACCCGCAAACCAGGAACCAGACCCAAACGAGTCCAAGCCCACCATCCAAACCACGCTGATCTACAAACCTCGATCTCCTACTCACTCACATAGAAAGATATGGAGATAGACAGCAGAAGAATGATTTGAAAAAAACCATTGAGACACAGGACACATGGCCAGATGGTGAAGAACATGCCACTGGGAAGCTCTATGCTCTTGGACACCAGCCTAGGAGCCCATTAGGTCCTTTCCATCTGTCAAAACCCACCATGCCCATGGCTAAGTTGAGGGCTGCTGCTCTGGTTTTCAGCACAACAGCTTCGAGCTCACTGCTCTGAGGAGGGCCATGGGATACTTGGAGCCTGAAAGGTGCCATATAAAACCACCATCTCATTTTATTCATTTTACAGCTGGACCCGCTGCTCCAGAAGAGATTTCACCAGGCTGGGCAGCACATGAGCAACAGCTCAAGGGACGTCCAGGAAGGGAGGGGGCCTTAAGTTCCCCAAAAGAGGAAAAGAAAAGACCAAGTTCAGCCTTGCAGATCCAAATGAGCACGTGAGGGTAAGTCAGGGCTCTGGATTCCTGGAGCAAGCTTCGTCCGACCGGGTAGGAACAACCATCTAGAAGAGATCATCACATCAGGGGATGCTTCAAAAGCAAACAGAGCAACTTTTAGGCAATATCGTGGCTTCTTGCTGCTGCTCTTTCTATTTTGACCATTTCCTAATTCAGCTAAAAATCATCCCTCCTGCCCCTGTAGAGGTGTTCTTGGCATCCTGGGTCTGCAACGGGCGTTGCACAGCAAAGCCAGGACTCGGTGCAATCTCTGCCTCATTCAGTCCCTCCCCAGGGGATGCAGAGGGTTTTATCTTCATTTTTAGAACCAGTTTGTGGTTCTCTCTCCCCCTTCCAGGGAGATTTTTCATACGCTTTGACATACTCACAGGCAGGTCCTGCCACACCTGAACAGGAACAATGATGGAAAGAAAGTATTTCCAAAATAAAGAGATGGGGCGTGAAGCCTACAGGCACTTCACATGGCATATTGTGAATAGGATAGAAAGGCTATAAGCTTGTCCTTTCACACCAAGAGCTGCAGTTTCCATGTTATACAGGCATGATAACCTTCTCCCTAAGAGAAACCACAGAGCAAACGTCCCTTAAAAATCCCCTTTCCCACATCTCCGGCATCAGGATGCTATTTCAGAGCTGGACATCACCTCTGACCCTCCTTCTTCAGAAACGTCATGTTGTGCTATCATAAAAAACCAGTCTGAAATCACCATCTTCGAGATGAACCAACACCACTGAGGGAGGGATTCCTACTAGCTGAGATACGTAAATCCCATCACTGTGCAAACACTCCTAAGCCAAAGCCCATAGCTTCCCCCTCTCCTCCATGCCCCATCGGGGCTATTTCAAAGCTGCCTTAGATCAGATTAACACCAAAGGCCATGTACCGGGATGTTTCCTGCAGCAACTGTGGTGGTAGAGGGCCCAAGTGAGAGTAGGGAGACGTGTGGGGAGGGAGGAGCAGCCGAGAGGGGCTGTGATGGACTGACCACAACCCCCCTCCCCACCCCCTGTGCCCCTCGCGGCGAGAGGAGTCGGGAGTGAAGGGGTGACATTGGGCCTGGGAAAAAAGTCTGGGGTATGGAGTGAAGGTGTGGGGTTAATGTTATCTTTGTTTCTCACTACCCAAATCTATTTTAACTGGCAATAAATTAATTTTCCCCAAGTCGAGTCTGTTTTGCCCATGATGGTAACTGGTAAGTGATCTCCCTGTCTTTATCTTGACCCATGAGCTTTCTCATCCTATTTTCTTCCTCCATCCAGCTTGGGGTGGGAGGTGAGCGGCTGGGTGGGTGCTTGGCTGTTTGCAGAGGCTAATCCGCAACAGGCATAAAACACTACAGCTGGAAAGCGAAATTAGAACGTTCAAGTTCAACAACGTCCAAATGCTTATCCCTGTTCCTATGACTCTTCTCTTGACCTAGCTCTTGCCTCACACATTCAGCGATTCTCTTGCTGTGACCTGCTCCTCCAACTTCCCAGCTCTGTCCTCTCCTCCTTCTCTCTCAGCGTTTCCACTCACACAGGCAGAAATCATGTAGACATCTTCCAGGCTCACTTATACAGCTATCTTCCTTTTTTCAGTTGTGATGACCATCTAAGACGTTATCCAAAATCAGAGGAATTTTGGTCTCTTGAGTGCTCCCCAAGGGCCCGTTTCCAGTTTGGGTTTGTGGGCTCACAGCATGGGGAAGGAGGGCTGCTCCCACAACCTCATCTTCCAACTATTGCAGCCATTTCTCCCGCTTTGGCGTATGCATCTTACTCCACTTTAAGCAATCCAGAAGGCTCATGCAAAAATCATGTTTCCCTTATCCTGAGATTCAACCCTGCCATTCTTCCACTTGCTCCCCATTCCCTTATAGACAGTATTTCCCACTTGCAAAGCCCTTTGCAACCTATCCCTTCCTCTCTTGCAACGTCAAGATACTCAACATATAAGCACCCCTTAAAATGTTCCTCCACCATCGGAAAAGATACTTTCACACAGAAGCTGCTTTTTTTCTCCTCTGTTTATGCAGCACCTGGGATCCCCAAGTTGTCTTAAAAAAAAAAAGAAAAAGAGGCAAAATGGAGCTACAAAAATAGCACACACACACAAAAAAAAAATACAAAGACCATAATAGCAGAAAATAGCAGAGATACAATTAAAAAAAATTCCACAAACCTGCATTCACCCTAGCTTTGATTTCAGTTATTAATGTGCAAATGATGGCTACTCAGACCTGCAAATTGCTCAAGTTCAGATTCATTCACCTTAAAAGCAAGTTAATAAGAAAAATTTTCCTATTCATCTATGTTATGTTTACCTGTAAGTGATGATATGGGCCATAATACAAATGCACATAAAATCACTTTTGATTCTTAAAACATTGATATTTAATGGGTTATTAAGTGCTATTCTAGCTACATGCAGCACAACTTCCCTTGGTCCAATGAAACTAGTCCAGGCAGTTTCACTCCAGGATTTTACAAACTTTTAAATTTAAAACAGTTTCTTTTGCTCTCTTCTACAACATTAAAGGGTTGTCCAATTCCCATTTATTGCCCTTTAGCTCACTGGCGTGAACGCAAGGTATCTTCCAAAGAAAAAGTCCAGCCCCATGCAAGAGTATCAAAAATTACTGAATCCACTGATTCCTTCTGCAGTTTGTCCTACCGGTCGCGGTGTCCGCTGCCGGAGGTGCACGCACACCTCCTCCCTCCTGTGAATTTACTGTCTTCCCGTTCCAACACGCTGCCGTTGCCTTCTTTCCCTGAACCCACATTTCTGGATAATTTTACACAAGATTATGTATTATGTGAGGAGGCGCACAATTACCTTGTGTGGGTTGTAACACATTTTCCCTATTAAACGTGGTAGTCTGTGGTCTGCAGAAACCAGTGAGAATTATTATTGACTACAAGAAGATAAGGGGTTTGTTTTGGAGTTTTTTATTTTTTTTTTTCTTACAGACTACAACCAACTTGCATAACCTGCTTTGATTTCTCTGCCCCCAGCAATCTCCAGATGGGAAAGAGCACTAGGGGAAGGGGTTAGTTGAAAAACCCAACCCATCGCAATCAACATCTTGCAATTTTCAGCTCAAACTCCACTGCAAGTTCTGGCTTCTCGGACACACGGTACCTTCCACTCACCTTTTATCAGCTCACTCGTTGCTACGTACGTTAGTGCCAGTGGTTTTAACGTCTCCATCAGGTGACTCATCCATTAACACTAGTCCTACCAAATTCCTTCTCAAAAGCAGAATTCCCCAGTTCCTCTTCTTCACCACATTTAGCTCCCATGCACCACGACAGTGTGACAGACAGATCTTTAAATTTTAAGCAGTAATTCATTTTTATCAGCAGTGAAAATGATTGGAGGTAGGGGACTGGGGAAGAAAGGCATCCAAAAAAAAAAAAAATGCAAGGAGCTGCTGCTGAAGCAGCGAGGACGAAGCTCCAGATGTTCACATACTGTTGCTGGCCAGAGAGCTACCCCATATAAGATTGTGTTTTCCAGCCTGCAAGAGGACAGCAAAGCAAGCGGCAAACAACCCAGGGAGTGCCGAAGCATCGCCATGGGCTGCATCGTTGGCTCCCTGCTGTCGCAATATGCTGAAGATCAAGACAGTGCAGACCTGGGGGCAAAAGTCTGATGCATGGCTCCATCCTATGTCCCTTACACCAACACCCTCTAAGTGCACATCCCTCTCCATCTACATTTGGCTTCCCATGGAGGAAAAGAAGAAAGGAAGAGAAAGGAAAAGGGAAAATAAAAGTAGGATGAAATTTCCCTGAGGACATTTATCGGCTCTCCGACTTCACCCTACAGACACCGTCCTCGTCTCTACCATGCATCGCCTATGCACCAGGACTGCCCACCCGACAGCTGCTAACCAGGTTACGGAGCAGAGGAAGGAAAAGGGGATTTAATGAAAACCCGTATCATGAAGATGCCGCCAATCAACGCTCTGTGTGCAATGGCATTTCATGCAAAACTAAATTCATTTGCAGAAATTCAAATAATTAAGCAAATGCATAAAAATTAGTAGTTTTACCATCCTTTAATGCTCAAAAAAACCCAAGAGACCATTGTGGAAGCGAAGTGCTCAGCTAAACCGAGTATTTTAAATCTGTAGAAAGACACTGACTCAGATCACAGCGCTCCAGACAAGCAGTACCTAACTTGTCAGAGTCTCTGCCGCTATATTTAATGCATGCTGAGCAGCTGCACTCCCGCATCGCTGCTCACTAAAGGTGCTCGGAGATGCCAGTAGTTTCCCAAGCAGCAAAACGAACCCAAAGACCGCACACAAACTACATCCTTGAGAAAGCAGAGACAAGGATGGGTGAAAATGAGATTAGGGGGGGAAAAAAAAAAAAAGAAAAAGAAAAAGAAAGAAAAAAAGAAATACAACCTTCCAGCCTCGACAGGTTGTCACTGTACTGTCCCTCTCTCCTCTCTGTCCCTGTAAAAATAACACGTTTTAGCCATACTCAACAAATTTATGATTTATAAAACTATCAGCATTTCTCTGTATCGCTCCATAGCTGCTCAGAAACAAAGCTGGATTTTGGTGGGAAGATACAGTACTGGGTTTACAGAGAAATCGGAAAAGCCCAAATCTCCCTATTTCACTTCCATAAGAACCCCTACAGAACTTCAGAATGGAAGACCACCTTTAATACTATTTTTTATTAGTGAATAGCTCCACTTTACAGCCTCTCTGGAGGATTTACACCTTGGATTCCCACACAGCCATCCAGGAGCTCCAAAATGTCACGTCTGTTATTAAAAATAACATCCAAACACATTTTTCTTAGTTTGTTCATGGCAAGAGGTGTTTCCTTCTGGGTGAACTTTCAGCCTGCTTCAGCAAGCAGAACTGGCTCACTTCTCTCACAAACTACCGCGTCCCTTTTACATTATTCATAGTCCAAATTGCCATTTCTCTGCATTAGCAAAATGTCCAGGGTATCATTTATATGTCTTTCGGTGAGGTGAAAACGCTGTCGATGGATTTCCTCCTGAAGCAAAAAGTTTGCTGGACCAACAGTCTGCTGTAATTAAGGTTAGAAACCTCAATTAAAAAGAAAATCCAGCTTTTGGTATGTTGTTTCTTCCCCTGACAGAATCGCTGTTTCGGTATGTGATGGGTGAATTACGGAATGCTGCCAGATAAAAAGTGTCATATAAATATAAAAGGACAGGGATTATTAAAGATTATTCTGAGTTAAAAATCACCACACTGCAACGGCGGTTTCTTAAAGGTGCTGGACCAACAGGCAAAGAATTGGAGATGGAAAAGAAGTAATTAGAGAGGCAACTCCCATCCTTGGCCTGGCTGCCATCCCAGTCTTCAGGGCATTTTCATGGCCTGAAGCTTTCGCCAGTTCTACATTGACAGATGGGGAGTGGGGGGAAGAAAAAAAAAAGAAGAAAAAAGCTTTATCTAAGAGCTTTTCCATATTAATTAAAAACCTGCTGATGAGACAGAAGCAACAAAGCAAGTCACGTTGTTGCCTATGGAGCATCCTCAAATGATGGCAGGTGCTGGCAAATGCCGATATTTCTTGCTCCTGGGAAACTTCTTGGGATTTGCTCATGTTCAGAGGAGCTGCACTTCTCTGTCCTTATTTTGCTCTGCATATAAGAAAAATAAAACAAAACAAAATACAAAGAACTAATGACAACAAACAAGCCAGCAAAAATAAGGAAAGGTTGTATTTCTCAACCGGTCAGGCTGCACTGAGCAACCACCTGTGCCTTATTGTGGGACCAGTTACCCTCCCAGCTGTAACTCCAAGCTCGACGTGCATCGCCTTGTGCAGAACTGCAGAGAAGGACCAAGCAGCACCAACATACGAGTGGATTCACTTCAACAAGGAAGGGAATAAAAATGAATAAGTAAATAAATGTTTGCAAATGTAATCTATAAAATATATATCCTATATATAAAATATAATAAATAAAATGTATGCAAATATACACACGTATTTGGGTAACTTCATACCGAACATGTTTGGCTTAACGGCTTGAGCACCAGCAGGTTAACCGGGCAGACCCTCTGCTCCCCACTCTCCCTCATCCTTGCTCACCTGGGATGCTGGAGCGGAGCAAGGGAACATCCCAGCTCTCTTCCTACCCCATTCACTGGCTGCATTTACAAAGCCCTATTTCTCAGCTAAAGAGATGTGAACTGCAAGGAGATTTTCCATCCTTTCCTGAAAAATTGGTGGGAAGGATGCAAAGAGCAATGGGATTCCCCTCCTCTCTCTATCACTTTTTTTTTTTTTTTTTATTCTGAGGTTCCTTTGCAGCAGAACTTGCATATATTAAACATCGAAGATGGGTGGAAGGAGCAGGGAGGGAAACAGAAGGGGGAGGGAGGCGTAATGCAATTATAACACCTAAGCCAATCTATTACAGAGCTGCAGGGAACAAGGACAGAAAGATCAGGTACTCAGCAGCACATGCCTGCCTTGAATAAATCCTGCTACTCCCATGTGCTTCGCCAGCACAGCTCCAGCCTCCAACACCTTCAGCATCAGGGGCAGGAGCTGCCTGTCCTGAGCATCGTGGCTTACACCGCCTGGACAACAGAGAGAAGCTGTTTCGGTCCCCCCAGCCATGCGTGATGCAGATGAAACACAGCAGAGCTTTCATTAGAGAAGAATTGATGAGCACAGCAAGGGTTTTTTTTTCTGCAAAGGTGAGTTTTGCAGGACACGGGGCCGTTGGGATGCTGGTGCTACATCTGCCTCCGCTGCTGGGCATCTGCGGCCAGCGCTGCAGGTGGGTTCCTGCAGCAACAGCCAGGCTCTGTAAAACACCGTTTACCAAATGCATCCGCCTCCTCTGAGTCAGAGCCATTAACTTTTTTCTACAAAAACCAGCACTTGCTCCCGTTGGCGAAGCAAAAGCGAGTGCCACGACAGAGACAAGAGCCCGCTTTGCCTTGTACTTCATCAGAAGTGCCAAGATCTTAGGGTGGATGTGGAGCACCGACATTTTAGAAAGGGGGGGGCGAGGAATAGAAATTAAGTTCAGATTTTCATTGCACGAACAGGGCACGCTTGGAGAACGGAAAGGGATGAAATCCTCAACCACGTGCCACCGTGTCACTTCCAGAGAGTCGCTTTTCTGACTTCCACCGTACTTTAGATGGCAGTTTTAAAGGTTATGGCTGAAGGGGCTCTTCCAGCAAAGCCTTCAATGAACTTTCAGCAAAATAAAAATACACGGGCGAACAAGTCAATGACAAGAGCAAGGCAAGGACAAAACTTGTGAGCAATCACCACAAATACCCACGGGGCTGTTGCCTTCCTCGGGAAGCCTTCCTGCCACCCTGCCTTCTCCAACACTCTCCCAAACTCATTTACTAGCAGGATCTTTCGTAACAGCATCCAGGTTCAGTAAACAGCAAGGCACATCCTACCACAAGGTGAAGAGCTATCTAGAACTGCAATTCGTACCTGTCCAGCCAGGCAACACGAGTGTACAGCATCACTTGCATTTTCAGGCAAAATGTTTCCATTTTCAGACATCTGCTACTGGCAGCGAATTGCTCGCGAATAATCTATCATGATACGAGCTCGGAGAAATTTTTAGAAGAAGCAATTGAGGATAACCAAGTTCAGATAGGGTTTAAAGAAAAATCCTGCTAATTCACACTCGGGAAAACAGCAAACAAGCCATAAATTACAAATTAATCAACTCCACCCAGCCAACCACCCTCACTACCTCTCTCTGTTTTGACTTAAGCAATAAAATCCAATGAGTTTACATAGTTCTTCAGCAATCACCATCATATTGCTGGTACCTAAATTACAGTTGCAAGCAGGTCCTGCAAGGTGGGTTCAGGCTCCTCTGTGCTAGCTGCCTTGCAGACATCAAGATGACGTGTCACCTCCCAACCAAGTCAGAATTTGGCACAGAAAGACAAGACACGAGGTGCCTTTGGGGAAATGGCACTGCACATGGGAACAACCAGACATGTAGGCATCGCGAACGCATCTCAATAAAAGTATGAGGTCTACCAGGGCATGTTTCTCCAGATGGACCTTCTCACCTCCAAACTTCATCTCCATCTCAAGACACTTCTCGCTGGACACGGTTTACTCCAAGGGTCGTTCCACAGCTCCACCGGGTGAGACCATCAGTGGTACCATCACAACCTGATGGTTACAAAACTGGCCACAGCTAGCAGAAACGAAGCTGTAAGCTCCTCTAGAGAAAAGCAGATATCCAGAAGCACCACCCAGCTGAAAAGCCATGGCAAGCAAGAGAGGCACGCTCAGTCTCGGTGACATTTCTTGGCTTTCTGGGTCAATGGTGTTACAGAAAATGTGTGGCTCGGAGCTGAAATAAATGACGTCCCATGGGTCAATGTTGAACCCTCTCCAGCTGGTTAAGGACAACAGCCTGGCTGCAAAGCACGAGTCTCATCTGCTGCTCTTTCAGCTGAAGAGCAGTTTGTACAGTCCAGATCAACTGTAGCGTATAGCACTGGGGAAGATGGGCAAGGAAAAAAACCCAAAAAACTAAGCAGATATTCTGCAATCAACAAGGACCCAGAGAGGGAAGAAAAAGATCAAACCTTTGACGCAGTAGGATTTGAGAAGTCTTCATGTGGGTATTTTGCTTTTAAAAGACCATCCTGCAGCCAGAGGAAGCACACTGCATCCCTTAAACCCAGGAGCAATTTAGCATTTTGTCAGGCTACGCTAATGAAGAAACCTTCCACCAACACAGGGCCGGTGGGACAAAGCGGCAACGCTCCAGCACAGCAACCTGGGAGGCCTCCTTGCGGGAGGGGAGTTGTGGAGCACAGTGTACACAACCCACCGTAGTCACACTGCAACCATCTCCCCAAATGTTGGTTGGGGACGCAGAAATAGAATCATAGAATCGTTAAGGTTGGAAAAGACCCTTAAGATCATAGAGTCCAACCGTTAACCTATCACTGCCAAGTCCACCACTAAACCGTGTCCTCAAGCACCACATCTACCCTTCTTTTAAATACCTCCAGGGATGGAGACTCAACCACTTCCCTGGGCAGCCTCTTCCAATGCCTGACTACCCTTTCGGTGAAGAAGTTTTTTCTAATATCCAACCTAAACTTCCCCTGGTGCAGCTTGAGGCTGTTTTCTCTCATCCTATTGCTTGTTACTGGGGAGAAGAGACCGACCCCCACCTCGCTACAGCCTCCTTTCAGGCAGTTGTACAGAGCAATAAGGTCTCCCCTCAGCCTCCTCTTCTCCAGGCTGAACAACCCCAGCTCCCTCAGCCGCTCCCCATCAGACTTGTGCTCCAGACCCTTCACCAACTTCGTTGCCCTCCTCTGGACACGCTCCAGCACCTCGATGTCCTCCTTGTGGTGAGGGGCCCAACACTGAACACAGCACTCGAGGTGCGGCCTCACCAGTGCCGAGTACAGGGGCACCATCACCTCCCTGGTCCTGCTGGCCACACTATTCCTGATACAAGCCAGGATGCCATTGGCCCTCTTGGCCACCTGGGCACACTGCTGGCTCATGTTCAGGCGGCTGTCAACCAAAATGCGAAGCATCAATGGTCAAACCACAAAATAACCAAACCTTCTGCTATGCCCCTTTTGTAAAAGCCTCACGGAAAAGCCCATTTATAACAAGAGCCACATTTATTCACATGCATTGCAAGGAACTGGACAGTCCCTGGCATCGATATGCATCAGAAAGATTTTGACTTGCAGTAGGTTTCCTGGAGTTGTGATAACCTTCCCACCAATACACCAGTTCCACCACTTACATACAAACTGAAAACTCTTTTTTTTTTTTTTTTTTTTTTTCTTCCTTAAGTTGAATCCCACTTGGATTTTATCTCTCGGGTAACAAGGATATTGATGCAATAGAAACAGCCAAAATCAGAATAGCAACTTCCTTATTCTCTAAAGAATGAATAAATCCTGCTTTGACTTTTAAGCTGAAAAATAAGTGGTTTTGTTGTTTGGCTGGGGCTCCGCATGTGTGTGTGTCCTGGTGGGGGTGGGAGGACCACATTCTACATGGAAACAGCATTAGCACGTTCCCTTCATATAGATTTTTCTCCTTCTAACAAGGAACTATTTCAGAGAATAACCCCTCTCGCTCACCACACAACACAAAATACATAAATACATTAGCCTACGACTATGAGGGTGGAAGGTGAATAATATCAGGTAGTTTAAATCTTGGCTTTCTTGCTTTGTTCCACTGGTTGCAATCTTTGATAGAGTCAAACACCTTATTTCGGGTATCTGCTTTGGGATAAAATGAATCATTTTCCCGACCGGAGAGGGACTAAAAACCAGATGCACTTTAATCCTGCCTGCTGTGGGTAACAGCTGGCAATTTCCCAGCAAACCATTGTACTTATTTCCAAGATTTTTATATTTATCTATTTTTAGATATAAAATAAGCAAAAAAGAGACTAGGGCAAAGAGATGGTGGGGCAGGAGGTGAAGGGTTCAAGAGCTGCATCTCCAAGGTGCACCAGTGGCAAGGAAGCCTATCCATTACCCATTTGACTTCCTCAGCAGAAATCATCTCTTTTTCAAGTAGCAAATAAAATCTCCCCATAACCAGGTGAACACATGCGGACCCATGATCGTGAAGTTTAAGCGTGCAAACACACAGCTACAGGGATCTGCAGATGTGAACTCGCATCTGCAGCTCCCCACAGCAGCAACACTCCCCAGCAAACGTGGTGCTTGGGATACAAGGAAGAGTTCTCAAAAAAGCCCAAAACCCACCCAAGCCAATAAAAAGCCAAAACACCAGTTCAAGCAAACACAGAAACTGGCCTCCACCTTGGTGTGCCCAGCAAATCATTGCTTACCTCTTGCTGCTCCAACACCCAAGCTTCAATCTCGGTCTTGTTTGGGACCAGCCATCTGAACCCATGTTACCACGGGCTTCTAGCAGCCATGCAATCCCCAGATCTTCCTTCTCTCTTCTCTATATAAGTATTCCTCCCCCATTCATCTCCTCCAGGAATAACCCGCTCCCAGTATCAAGTTTGCAACTGAAGACAGGCTAATCCTAATTGATCACTACCAGCATCATCCTTTTCCAAATCTCCTAGCAAGGCGCAAGCATGGACCACACCTGTCCAGGTTTGCTTCTTAAGGCAACAACTAGCAAGCCAAACCAAGGGACGGCCTCTCTAAAGGCAAGCATGTAAGATTTTTACGTGCCACATGGATGTCTGACACTGTGCTAAGTGTTGTGCAATTAGGAGGAGGGATGCAAATACTCATATGGGAAAACACCAGGGTCAAGGAAAAGCTGGGGTTTGTTTCATGGGTAGAGAGAGAAAAACGTGGATTATTTGCAGGATGAGAACATTTTGGGGGGCTGAGAGCAGTATCTGCTTGCAGTAAACCTTCACTACCTGCCCTCGAGCTTATCTGCATGCTGTCACAAGAAGGTAGGTGTGCTGCCAAAAAGCCATGTGTTTTACAGGAGGAACAAGCCTTTCGCCACAGGAATTAAAAAGCAAAGATATTATAACAAAAGCATTATATACTCAGCCACCAAACCCACTTCCCTCTTGACAGACATCCCTGGGCTGAGGATTCATGCTCTGAAAAACCCCACAGATCTGAGGCAACTCAAATGGGAATCTCTCAACTTCCCCCTCTCTCCAAGCACAAAGAGAATGCTATTGAAATCGAGTGACAATCTACAGCACACAAAGGACAGAGGAACTGAAGTTTGGGGGGCAATGACGTAATATGGCAAAAAATAACAATCAAAGGCTGAATTTGGCTATTTCCAACAGGCAGCTCAGCATCCATCCGCCTCCTTCAGTGGCTCTGTCCTTAGCTGTGTTCTCTTAGAAGAACATCCTGTTGAAAACTAACATTGAGTTTCTACAGCCTATATATAGCGGTGACATTTTTATTCCGCTAATTGATTTAAAAAAAAAAAAAAATAAAAGGCAAAAAAAAAAATCAACTTTTGAACTACCCAAAAGCAATAGCTCTTTGGCATGGAATTATGTTATTTAAAACAAGAGCAGAGTCTTTAAAACAGCAAGCCTGCCATGGACAGAGCTCTCTGCAGGCACCTTCTCTTGCCTGCAAGGATGATAATTATTTTCAAAGAAATAAATCTGACTTGTAGTTTGCAACCTATCTTGCAGCCCTTTTAAACAGCATGATCTGTATTCTTTCCAGTGCAGCACTGCTGACCTTCATGCGTCTATTATTACATCCATTAAATATCCTTATTAGACTTGTTGCTGAGATGTACCACCCTGGACAACTACTCAGGTCCAAGACCATATCTCCACGCAAAGGAGGGACAGGACTGCAGGTAGTACATGTCTCAAAAGAGTCTGATGTTTCCACTTTTAATTTTAATGCATTAACTTTCCAAACAGGTTAGATACAACTAGCCAGCTTATTAATTTACACTGCTGTTATGTCCCACCCCAAAAGCAACTACAACTCTGGCAGGGAAAAGCAAACTTCTCTAGATTTAATTATTTACCACTCTATTTATGAACGGAGTTGTAGTTGTTTACAACTTTGTAATTCTCTGAAGCTTTTTGATGTTGGGAGAAATGGAGGAGAAGACCGATTTTAATATGCACATCCAAACAAAGCACATTTTAATGTTTAACAGGGACATTTTGATGTATCGGTAGATGTCACGCCTTTGCAATCCGCAGTAAGCGCACGTTCTGGAAATCAACACATCATCACTGCTTCTAGAAGCAGCAGAAATGGACCAAAAATGGAATAGACATTGACATCTTTTGGCCAGAAAATAAAGCAGATTGCTTCTCAGGAACGCGTTTGGAGCCCAACATTCCAACCAAGCATTAAGAAGTGGCATAAAGTTATTTACAGGCAACAGGGGCCTATATCAAAATTTACTGAGAGCGCTAGATGCTTTCCACTTCATTTCACAGAATCATATCATAGAATCATAGAATGGTTTGGGTTGGAAGGGACCTTAAAGATCATCTAGTTCCAAACTCCCTGCCATGGTCAAGGACACCTTCTTACTTCAGCTCAGTGTTTTTCAGCCTCCACCGTATTGATTACTTTGTCATTTTCTGCGGACACCATGACACCAAGTCTTTCTGCCCAATAATCTAAAACATGAATTTTAAAGGCATCTAGAAGTCCAAAGGACTTCCATGTAGCTCCTCTAGATCATGTATAAAGCCCAACCAGAGAATCACAGAATCATTTAGGTTGGAAAAGACCCTTGACATTATCGAGTCCAACCATTAACCAAACACTGCCAAGCCCACCACTAAACCATGTCCCTAAGCACCACATCTACACAGCTTTTAAATCCCTCCAGGGATGGAGACTCCACCACTTCCCTGGGCAGCCTGGGCCAGTGCCTGACTGCCCTTTTGGTGAAGAAGTTTTTCCTAATATCCAACCTAAACTTCCCCTGGCACAACTTGAGGCCGTTCCCTCTCATCCTATCGCTTGTTACTAGGGAGAAGAGACCGACCCCCACCTCGCTACAGCCTCCTTTCAGGCAGTTGTAGGGAGTGATAAGGTCTCCCCTCAGCCTCCTTTTCTCCAGGCTGAACAACCCCAGGTCCCTCAGCCGCTCCTCACAAGATGCTCTAGACCCTTCACCAGCTTCGTTGCCCTTCTTTGGACACGCTCCAGCACCTCGATGTCCTTCTTGGAGTGAGGGGCCCAAAACTGAACACAGTGTTCAAGATGCAGCCTCACCAGTGCCAAGAACAAAGCGACAGTCCCTTCCCTAGGCCTCGGAGACTGGTCTTATCCAACCTTGTAAATCCTCTCTGGTTGCCAGATTTGGAGTCAGGCATTACAGAGACAGCGTGAAACTGGTAGGCTGTTTGCACGATCCACATCCTAAATTCATCTGGACGTTTTCATCTAACAAAATCTCTGTTATCATACAGACATGGGACCCTTAGAAACACTCTTCCCCTTCCTTTTGAGGGTAACTGGGTGGCTAGTAGCATACAGTAGGTGAAAGAAGGGTAGAGCACAGCAGAGCCCCAGGAGTAGATGCTCTTGTGGATGGATCTTGCAGACACCCAACGTGGCCTACAAAACTATTATAGAAGTACCTTAAAATGGAATACAATGACCTCAATCAACTCTATCGTGTCTAAACTGCTACAAATTTCATACAAGTTTTTCCTACTGCTTATTCAAGGACCATTCAAAACTAATCCTCAAAATGCCATGTAGTTTGCCTAACCAGGTACTAAACACACCAAAACGTTGTTTTCCATTTCTTCTTCCAAGAGACTGCTGCCAAGTGCACCGCAAACCTCACCTTTCAATAAACCTAAGCCTCCTTACACACATCCATTACCATTATAAAACACCTAGTACTCTGTAAGGCGTCAGAGTATCTGCACAGTTTCAAGAGAAATTCAAGAATACTGATCTGTCTGGGGTGATATCAGCCATAAACAGGTTATTTTCCAATATTTTACCGTTGATCTCCAAGGAAAGGCAACTTCTGCTGAAGACCTTTGCAATATGCAAGGGAAAGAGGAGGGTTGATGGGCAGAGGGTGTGCAGATGGGTGGGAGGTCAGCTGAATTTAAGGGCAAAACACTTGAAAAGGTTAAGGGCACTTCAAATGTGAACGGGATAGAAGCAGACAGCTTCTGGGTAAACCCTTCAAAATGATTTTTGGAACACTGGTAAAGGCAATGAATTGGACAAGAGCATGAGTTGTAACAGGGACTGATACAGGACCTCCTGCAGGACTGCTCCTTCGCCTCCAACCAATGGATCGGCCTCTCCTGGGCAACTCTAAGGACTTAAAAAATAATTATAAAATGCAAAGAAAAACAAACACAAGAAAAGGTCAAGTTTAATTGCTGCATTTGAGATAATTTTTCACATTCTGCTTCCCACTCCGCACAATGCTGAGCGTTCCTGGAGACACAGACAAAGGGATTTTGTAGAGAACAACAACAAAAAAAACCCAACATGCAAGTTAGGTACCGGCACATGACAGCAGGCCGCTCCTCAAACGTCTCAGAAGTGGTTTGCAATTGGGAAAGGAGGGGGAAGTTCCTAACTGCAAAATGAAGCTGAGAAATCAGCAACTTGTCCGCAGCCAGAGCCACTTGCAAACAACAAAAAATTGGTTACAGAGAAACCTAAAGACTCAGCCTCTGTATTACAAACGAGAATAACACTGACCTACTTTCCAGCACACTTGCAAAGCTGCTGGAGATGCTACGATGAAAGGCACCACAGAAACCTGAAGCAATACTGCCTCAGATATACAGGAATAAGGTTAGAGCTGACATGCAGCAACGCACTTTCTACAGTGAAGGCAACAGATAAGAGGTCAAATAATACAGAGAGCTAGACAACTTTTTTTGGAAGACATGGTTTTAAAAAGCATTCAGGACATACTCTTACAAATGGTGCCCCAGATCTTTAATAATCACAAAAAGCAAAATTAACTTTTTTACGTGGTAAGGATTGTCTCTGGAAGAACCCCATGCGATAACCTGCACAGAGCTCAATTTATTAGCTTAAAATATGGTGATGAGTTGATCCAGCCAGGATTCACATCTATACGGGAATAAGGGATTAATCAGGTCTTGCGTGATTCAAAGGAAGCCCTCTGCGGTAAAGTGGAGCAATCTATAAAGAACAGAAAATTCTCTGGCACAGAGAAAAAGAGGTCTCGGACACTGTACAATATATTTAGCTTTGCTAGGGAAAAGCAAAGCTGGGCTGTTGAGTTCTTTAGAAATTACATAGCTTCTTGCTTGCATTCGTACAACCACACAAATGAAGCTCAAGCCTCCACCAAGATGTACATTAAAATTATTTTTTTTTTAAAATGCTGAATTTGCCCTTACCATTTATAGAGACAAGCTTTCAAATCTTCTGCTGCAGCATTTATTCCCCACATTCCCATCATCTATGAAAAGACATTCTTTCCTCAAAATGGAAAAAGAAAGTCAATCTTTGCAGAAAGGGGGCTTTGGTAAGCAGAACGTGAGTGTGCCTGCACAGACTGCACAAAAACAGAGCTAAAGGTAGCGTGTCCATCAGGAAAGCCTTGCAAGTGTGAAAAATAACCATCAGCGTTATATCAATCAGCATTGGGTCCTTCCATTTTGGTCATCAGACCACCACCTTCCCAGCCCCTTAGATCCCTGCAGAAGTCCTATTCAGACACAAAAATGGGTACCCAGAAATACCCTCAGGAGCCCACAGAAAGAAAATCGCATTTAAAAATAGTTGAGTCATTACCAAACCTCTAGCAACAGGTTATCAGAGCACCAACTGATGCTCATCCAGGCTGCGCATTTAGGAAATAGAATAAATATTGCCCAGCTATGCTGCTTTTGGCTGGGATAGAGTTAATTTTCTCCATAGTAGCTTGTAGGAGGCTACATTTTGGATTTGTGCTGAAAACAGTGTTGATAATAGAGAGATGTTGTCCTTATTGCTGAGCAGTGCTGACACAGAGGCAAGGCCTTTCCTGCTCCTCACCCCACCCCACCAGTGACCAGGCTGGGGGTGCACAAGAAGCTGGGAGGGGACACAGCTGGGACAGCTGACCCCAACTGACCAAAGGGATATCCCACACCATATGATGTCCTGTTCAGCACATAAAGCTGGGGGAAGAAGAAGGAATGGGGTGACATTCGTAGTGATGCCGTCTGCCTTCCCAAGTAACCGTTACGCATGATGGAGCCCTGCTTTCCTGGAGATGGCTGGAGATGCCTGCCGATGGGAAGGAGTGAATGAATTCCTCGTTTTGCTTTGCTTGTGTGCGTGGCTTTTGTTTTACTTATTAAACTTTATCTCAACCCACGAGTTTTCTCACTGTTACACTTGTGATTCTCTCCCCCATCCCACCGGGGGGGAGTAAGCGAGCGGCTGCGTGGGGCTTAGTTGCTGGCTGGGGTCAAACCACACCAGGAGCTCATTTGCCTGGCCGGGGTGAGGATGGGCTACCCGTGCCACCTCTGCTACAAAACACTGAGCTTTAAGCAAACTCTGTCTCAGCTGCCTACCTGAGAAACAGGTAAAGACCACACAGAAGCACTGGGGAATAATACAGTAAAATCATAGAATGGTTTGGGTTGGAAGGGACCTTTAAAGGTCATCTAGTCCAACCCCCCCTGCAATGAGCAGGGGCATCTTCAACCAGATCAGGTTTCTCAAAGCCCCGTCCAGCCTGACCTTGGATGTTTCCAGGGATGGGGCATCTACCACCTCTCTGGGCAACCTGTGCCAGTGTTTCACCACCCTCATCATAAAAAATTTCTTCCTCGTATCTAATCTGAGTCTACTTTTCTAGTTTAAAACCATTACCTCTTGTCCTATTGCTACAGGCCCTACTAAAAAGTCTGTCCCCATCTTTCTTATAAGCCCCCTTTAAGTATTGAAAGACTGCAGTAAGGTCTCCCCAGAGAGAGGGCAATTAAATCCTTTAAACAAGCAAGGGAATATCAATAATTAACCATTTAGAAGCCATCAATAAATGGGAAAGCACCCTGCAGTCTACCAGCACACAGAGGCTTAAGCTGTTTGATAGGAAACACATCTCAAAGACGTTGTGAATCCAACAGACTCAGTGGCAACAGCCAATTCTCCTCCCAGCAGGACTCATCCATCCTGTGAGCACCTGCATCTGGAGAAGATGACCCCCAGCATGAGCTAATCCATCCCAGCCAGGTTGCCCAGACATCAATACCCCCAGGGGGGATTTTGCCATCCTCTGGACTGTTCGCTTTGCAATAACTCCAAGCCGCGGTGCTTCCTCTGCCTCTCCTCAGAGACTGTTTCACACCTTCATAGATCTCACTCTGAAGGCATTTTTCCTCCCAGTCTAATCTTCAGAAAAATTTGACAGCTATAAAAATGTAATAAACCAACCAGTCGGATTATATATATATTACAGTTTGAAAAAGATGAAAGGCTATATTGTTAAGAGATATAATTCCAGCAGCTTCCACAATGTGGCCTGTGCATACACAGAGGAAGAAAGGGAACTGAAGCAGCTTATATTTTGTCTTATAAGTCCCCTAAAATAACCCAGCTTCTGATCCTCGGCTCGCATCAGGAGAATGACACCGAAAAGGCTAATGAAGACCTGCCAAATATCTCATCAGGACAAAATACCTGTGTGTTCATACCAGCTCTTGCCAATGCATCAAGTGAAGCGGTATGAAGAAGGGAAAGGAGGATTGTCTGCTTAAAAATCAAATATTCAAGACCAAAAGGAAGCATACACAGAGCTACCATGTTTTGGGTCATTTTGAATAGAAACCATTGCAATAAGATTGCAGTGAGCAGGAACTGTATGGCTACAGTACTACCGCAAATACTCTTAATTTCATTTAGATTGGGAGACATTAAAAAAAAGAAAAAAAAGACTACTATGTCTCCAGAAAAACAAAATAAAAATAAAAATTTGGCTACAAAGCTTGGTCACAAGAAAGATGAGTTGTAGTTTTTATAATAACAATAATAATTTATTCCACCATGGCACTGGACAGCAGATGATTAAAGACGAGCAAAGATCTCCACGTGTTTGGATATACATCAGGCCATTCAATCCATTTGGTTACAGCAGTGGTAATTAATCATTGCTGGAGAAGGGAGAAGTCTTAAGAAAATCTTGTGGTTTCCCATTTCAGAAGGGAGTTGTAACACTCTTAGGAGAGCAGTTCATCTCCACAAGAACCGAGACATCTTGAAAAGCTGGTAACCCATAAGATTTTTAGCTTGCCATTTTACAGAAACTGGCATCACCCTTCATGTTCAGGAAAAAAAAGAACACCACGAGAAGCTTGAAATTCAAATGCAACCAGCACTCACCAAAAAGATCAATGGGACACATCTGAAGACAGTGCTAAATATAATTTGACTGCAAAAGTCTTGAAGCAAGAGGATGAACACTACTGCACTTCATCAGTTCCTGGATCACTCTACAGAAGACGTCTCTTTTGTGTTGATAACCCATTTTCTCACTGCTGTCTCATCACCCCAACAGACACATTTTTACCCAGCTTCCAATCCTACTGAAACTCTCCGTCGGGGAATAGCTGTTCAAGAAATAAAACTCTTCAATAGCTTAAGGGAAGAACTGAAAGAAGGATAATTTCACAGTTACCATGAGAGGAGTCCTAGAGACCAGCAATTTCCTACTGAACATTGGATAAATCTCTGCAGATTCACCCCGTGGGGCAGGAACACCCTGACATTTGTGCCTGAAATAAGACAAACTTAGAGTCACAGGATAATTTAGGTTGGAAACAACCTCTGGAAGTCTCTATGTCTATCCTCCTCCTCGAAGTAGCTCCAGTTAGAGTTGCTCAGGCCTTGTCCATTAAGCACTGAGTATCTCCAAGGATGGATATTTCATACCCTCTCCAGGTCCCTGCTCCAGTCTTCAAAAACGGTCATGGTGAGCTGCAGGCAAAAATAAGGTCTCCCTTCTGCCATCTCCTCTTCAGGCTGAACAAACCCCATTCTCCCCACCCCTTCTCATACGTCCTGGGCTCCAACTCCCAGACATTTTGGTGGCCTCCTCTGGAGGTGCTTCAACATACCAACGTCTTTAGTTTACTGGGAAGCCCAAAACTGGACACTATGTCCAAACACAGTCCCACAAGTGTCAAACAGAGGGGAAGGATCATTTCCTCGGACCTACTGGCTACGCTTTTATTAACACGGGATGTGGTTGACCTTCTCTGGCACAATGACACTCTGCTGACTCGCATTGAAGATCCATATTTAGGTCCTTCAAAGGATTTGGGTTTAAAATTCACTGGTTCGGACTTTTATGAGACGAATGACCTTCCAGTAAACCAAGCAGGGGTTAGATCACCGGCCTCTCTGTCTTCTTGCTGGTGGGGCTCACTTTGGCTCTGAGTCCTCCTGTTCATCACCCTTTGCCACCAGTCAGTTCTCCAATACCCTCTCAACAAAAATCACTTTCCACAGTCTTTACAGATCAATACCTCAAATCACGGAGTTAACATTTAGTGCTTATTATGTGGGGGGAAATGAGAAGGTCCTGCAAAGTCTTGACTACAAAATATATTGAAAGAGACTACTTCTTTCAGTTCAGGTTAGAATCTCAGTGATATCCACCTTTTTCTTTTTTTTTTTTTTTTTCCTTTTTTTTTTTTTTTCCTCAATCAGAAACTCTACAAATATAAAGGCTCTCAAAAAGTCTATTAAAATTAAAAATTATAGTATGGAAGAACTTGTATTGAATTAAAGCATGCAGGAAAAAATTAATTACATCAGTGGAACAGTAGTTTTAAGAATTCATGTTTCGGTTCACTTCACTTACAACCATGTATCTGCTTTCACAGTCCATCACAAAGACAACAGAGAATCTGAAAAGGCAAAACAAGAGCAGTGGGATGGGAAAGAAAAGTTAACAGAATTGGAGCATAAACTAAAGGATATTTGGAAGAAGCTTTCACAAATTTATCGCTTGAAAAAGAACATAGAAGCCACCTCCTATTCTGCAATATAATATCCTTGTTCTTCATCCTTGACTGTCACTCAACTCCTTCCCCTGGTATCCCTGTCTAAAAATGCAATACAGCATGATCACAAAAGGTTAGAAAAAGGCCATATGAATTCACATCTGCACTCAAGACCTTCAAATGGAAGGAGGATCTCCTCCTTCGCAAGTATTGTTATTTGATGATGTATTCGAAAACACATTAAAGAATAAAATGAAACCAAACAAAAAATAACGATCATTGAGCAAGAGCTGCCGCCAGCAGAACGGCGAAGCTAACCGGGAGATTGATTTTGTGTCATCTTTTACATAGAGAAGAATATTAAAAAAAGGAAGTTTGACAGACAAAATAAATTTGCTTTGGTTTGACTCTTCCACCCCCAATCAAATACTCATGATCTATGGTGCGAAAGCTGGATAGGGAGAGAAGAAAAAAAGAAAAAGAAAAAAAACCCAACACAGCACTAGCCCCCAAAATGAAATTCTGTCCTAATAAGGATCTGAATAATAAAGGCTCCTTATAAAAAGTGAAGCATGCCTTTATACTAGATAGAAAGATAGCAAGTAACGAAATAAATTCCATCCTACATCAACTCGGAAAATTCTGCCCCAAGCACTCGGAGGGCACCTCAGCCAGGAAGCAAAGCTTCTAGAAGATCTAGAAGATGCCCACAGAGCTTTGAAACATGACCTTCAGTCATCCTCTCTCCAAAACTACCAAGTGCTAAAAAGAGCCACACCAAGAAGATGCAAGCAAAGATGTGGGGCTGGCTAATTAATTAATCACTAAGCGCTTCCCAGTCCTGTCTGGGTTGGCACAGGAAGAACGAGCCTACGGGGCAGAGAAAAGCTCTGTGCCATGGAAGGAAAAGCGGTGCCCAAGGCAAAGGTTACAGACATTTTGCCCACAAACTTGAAACCTATGGATTATGTATGTATGTACGTACTTCAGACTTCGCTCGTGGACCTTTACAATGTTAGATGATTTATTTTTTTTTTTTTTTCTCTCTTCTGTCTTCATGGAATCTGCATTAGATCCTGTGTTTTGGCGCTGAGAGCTGCAATGCAGAATTTATTTCACAGCTATTACAAGGTACATTACGCTAATTACAATGCACATTATAGCTTGCTATGTAGTGCACTGTGATAAATCATATAGTGCTATGGCCTATTGTAAACACTGCCATACATCTCTGGACACTACTGCGTGTTTGACCACTCTCATAAATATGAGCATTTCTGTAGTACAAGTATGATTGGCTACAGGGACTAATTTATTACCGTTCTCTTTCAGCACATTAACAGCATAGTAAATTCTGTAGCTTCTAGGGGGAAAAAAAAAGCAACAGTGGGATTTCCTTCAGTAATGTAGCATCGGCAGTATTTTCCCTTCAGTAACATACCAATTGTTCCTCATTTTCCAAAAATATATTCACAGTGTCATGTCTACTGTGCAGTCAGAGAGAGGTTTCTAGCTTTCAAGCTTGTCACACCTGAGAAATTGGGGCGAAGGGAGGATAGCAGGTTCATAGTTTTAAAAGACTTTGGTGGTACTATGAGCTTTCCTTCCAACTATCCCAACACAGGTTTGTTCATACACAAAAGCTCCATTTCAGAAGTAAATCTTATCATTCAATCAAATGCTTCTGAATTTTGCACATTGTTCATCAAATACGGGGCGGGGAGGAAATATCCTGACAAAATATTTCTGAAGAAGAGCAGCAGAGGTCAGATGCTCAACAGCGCATGTACACATCAAATGTGCCACCACGAACCTGACACGCTTTCCCTGGGTGGGAGAGCACTATTCAGACATGCTCAGGCTCCACCTAGAGCAACTGGGACCGTTTTATAGGCTGTGTCCTTCTCTGTGCTAGAAGAACCAGAGTCAGAGCATCACCCAAGAGTCGGAGCATCACCCAACTGGAGCGACATGTGTGGGTCCTGGCATTGGAAGAATTTAATTCCAGAATTAGATACCCAAACTTAGGGTACTATTCCAAGTTGACTGCTGACTTGGGAGCACACAGTATCCACCGACCCATTTGTCTTTCAGCCCATCCATCCAAAAAGCAGTAAAAAAAAAATGTGTGGGACAGAAAAATGTTCCACTCTAGATGTTAGTCTTCACAGAAGATATTTCAAGTCAGGCCCCTGTTCCCCTCCCTATCGCAGATCTCACCAAAATGGACCGTCACTTAAATAACCAAAAACATTTCCTTCAGCCCCACCAGATGCACTAATAGAAAAACCACCCTGGAGAACTGCAAGACACTGGTTGGGGTTTTGTCCCTCCTTGACACTCCACATTCACCACTGGCACAGAAATTTCTGCCATCTGTGGCTGCAGTGGGACTTTTCTCCTCTGGCAAAGTACTGTCCTACAGCCCTCAGAGAGATTCCCAAACTACTTTTAACAGGTAAATGACACCAACACAGGTCTAGCAAGATGTTGCTGAGTTTGCATGGACAATCCTGCAGGCAGGACAGCTCTGCTGCTCGCCATATAGCATGGAGCCAGCAAAATGTCATCATTTACAAATGTGTCCTGGGCACAAAGGACAAACTTCAGAAAGCGACAGCAACTTTGCCTCCAGCTTTGCCTTACCCAGAATGAATTGGACTTGAAAGAACAAAGGAGAGTCCAAGCTCTCAGAAAAGCCACCAAAAAAATGAAACAGCTTTAAGGTCATGCAAATGGAAGGTAAGGGAGAAGGAGAGGAGAAGGTGACCAGAAGAGGACCAGAAAATCTTGTAGCAACATGGAGCCCAATTCAGCAGGGAACACCCTGACAGGCAGACGTAACGGCACATACAGGAGATCAAGCAGAATGAGATAGCTGCTTGAAACTTCAAGGAATTGTGATTATGGCTTAGATCCTACGCAGTTATGGCCTGGAAATAAAGGACAATAAAGGACATCTCCATATTCCAAACTGTTGAGGGATATCACAGAGGTCTATGGCCTTTGGAGAGTCTGAACAAGGGGATATTGATTAGCCCAGACTGGAATTGTGGTAGGAAATCAGGCCGTTCTTCCCACACACCACATATGACCACTAAAAACCCCTCAATCCCAGTGGGAGCCCTGTTCCACAAACTAAGAAAGAGGAGGATCCTCTGAAGTTGTCTCGTGCAGGTTCTGTAGATGGAGTAGACAACACGAACCAGATTCCACAGCCTGGTGGGATGGGACTTCGCAGCATAACATGAGCAAACGTGAACAGCATCACGTACAGACTTTTTTCTTCAGATCTAAACAGATTCATACGACAGCTTCTATATGTGCTTTTACCAGATCATTCTTCGCATCATGACTGTAGTCAGGATTAACATTTCCACTACGCTGAATTTGACAGTCAAGAGAGAAGATGAATGTCAGCAATCCAAGCAAGCAGACCAGACAACATACAAAAGCCAGATAGCTCAATACGAACAAAAGCCAAAAAGTTTTAGCTATGTTGCCTCTGTGTTTCCACTGTTTAGGTTCTCCACAGCTTTTCAGAGCTTACCCATGCCTTGAATTGCTATTAAATGTGAATATTTCAAAAGGTCCCCTATCAACAGCTGTTCCCTACTGCTAAGAGTAGAGCTGCACAGCACAGCTATAGCAGCAAGGCACAGCTACAGCAGCAAGCCCTTAGCTTGCCCAAAGACCCAAAGTCCTACAGAAAGGTCTCAAATGGGGCTCCAGTAGGAGAAAACACCAAAGCTGTGGGCTGCCACTTCACACAGCTCTCTGCAGCTCATCCTACTAACAGCCAGAGCAATGCCCAACCATGAACAATCATCCGATATAGAATCAAAGAACTGTTTAGGTTGGAAAGGACCTCCAAGATCAAGTCCAACCGATATCCCTAAACAGTCCTGCTACGGGCGCTCCCACCTGTAAAGGCTCAGCAAACCACCATACCCCAACTCAACAGCAAAAGCAAAATGCAGAATAAACCAATATGAGATGATGGACGTTAAGGACAGGCACCCCCACCAGCATGCCCAGGTGATGAGGATGAACCACACAGGCAACAGCCACAGCAGTGCTATAGGTGCACCAAAGCATGCTTGCACATAATCACACCAGTCCCAAAACAACAGCATTTCTCCAGCTTCTGGGCACTGAAACTTAGGATTGCAGTTTTCAGCTTCTCTTTCCCAGACACCCTAGAGGCCCATGAATTACTTTGGGCAACGAGCCAAGAAAAACAAGGCTATTGCCCAGACATCTCTACTGAGCACATAGGGAAGACCAGACAATGGTTAGAGGCCTGCAAACCAGAAATTTGTTCAGAAAGAGAAAAATCCACAGCCTTAGACCTCCCACAGGAGTTGGGTTCTTTCCGCCACTATATAAATTTATGTTGTGTCCAACTGCGAGGCAGCAGTGGCCAAGTTGCGTCATGCAGGCGGAAAGTTGGAGAGACAACCAGCGTCTGAAGGGAAGCATAAGGGGTGGACAGTCCTTCCTGGCTCATGCAGGCAATGAGCAGATGCCTGGGTGTCCCACTGTGGGTGGTGGCTTCAGCTGCATGTCCAGCTCGGAGCATCTCCCTCAGCACCTCCAACCACCTCACTCAGCCCGTTCGTCCTCAGCTGGAGAAGATAAAACACCTCTGATGTGGAGCCAAGTGACACCGGGTTCAACACATCGCGGGGGCTGAGCAAAATTCAACTCACAGAGCACGCGCTGCCGTTAGCCAAAAGCAAAGGAGTTCATAAAATAGCACTTTGCCACAGAGATCCAGGCAGAACAGCTGCCCTCATCCACCACTGCCAAGAGCTGCTTCCCTCACACTGAGTGCAGGGCTGGCAAAGAGCTATAGCATTTAAAAACTGATTAAAGTTCTGTGTAGTTTTTAACGCGCCTCATCAGACTATGCATGGTGAATGGCTAATGCAAGGGCTGCATTTCTAGGTCAGGAAAGGAGCTTCTTTGCAGGCTGAGAACCAGCAAGGTTCCCCACAGCCAACAAGCAATGGACCCATATCCATCATAAACATGGAAGAGATCAAGCAGACCAGGACAACTTTTCAACAACAGATTTTTTCAACGCTGCAACAGTGATGCTTTCAGCTTGGCAGTAGTGAAGACACATTTAAGCACCAGTGAACGAACACGCATCTGGTGAATTAACACACGATTACCAGCCCAGTTATTTCCCATAGGCTGGGCTGATCCAACAAGAAGAGCACAAAGATGTAGATGCAATCACCAAGGCACAACCTGAAATAGCTCCGCCTTGATTATTGAGGTGCTGGAGCGCGTCCAAAGAAGGGCAACGAAGCTGGTGAAGGGTCTGGAGCACAAGTCTTATGGGGAGCGGCTGAGGGAGCTGGGGTTGTTCAGCCTGGAGAAGAGGAGGCTGAGGGGAGACCTTATTGCTCTCTACAACTGCCTGAAAGGAGGCTGTAGCGAGGTGGGGGTCGGTCTCTTCTCCCAGGTAGCAAGCAACAGGACGAGAGGAAATGAGCTCAGGTTGTGCCAGGGGAGGTTTAGATTAGGTATTAGGAAAATTTCTTCATGGAGAGAGTGGTCAGGCATTGGAACAGACTGCCCAGGGAAGTGGCGCAATCATAGTCCCTGGAAGTATTCAAAAAACACGTGGATGTGGTTCTTAGGGACGTGGTTTAGAGGTGGACCTGGCAGTTAGGTCAATGGTTGGACCCGATCTCAGAGGTCCTTTTCAACCTTAATGATTCTATGATTATAACCCCAATTACAAGATATCCAAGATGCTGGCTGAGGACATGCAGGAAAATGAGATTTTACCAACAAGTTTAAACAGTCACTAACAGCAAGAAGATCCACAATAGTGCCGAACTCTTGCCAACTGAAAAATAAGAGAGTGGATACTCTCCTCTAAACCTCCTGAGACTCTTTTCCTAACTTGCTCACATGCTCACTGATGTCTTTCCATAGGGGACAAACCCTCTCAGTCTTCCATAGGAGCAGCGGGATTGAAAAGCTCATACAGCTATGTGGACTTAGACACAAAGCAGCCCTATAGCTTACACCTCTGCTCAGGAATGAGATTAAGTGCCACCAGTAAAGCTATTACGTTATCTAAAGGTCTGCTGGACATATATATATTTAATATATTAAAATAAAGGTGTAATTAATTTAAGTCAACAGATCCAGAGTTTTTAGACAAACACAGGATTGTATTTTACACCAAAGCTCAGTGTTTCGTCAGAATATCTGCAGCAAGAAACAGGACAAAAAAGCTACAGGAGAACTTAATCATAAAAGACAGAAAAGTCAAGGTTAGTTTTATCCAGGTCGTGACTTTTCAAAAGTTGGGATTTTGCTTGTTTTATGCTCATTAGAGGGAGATGCTGCTGCAGAAAACATGGGAAAATTATAGGTTGGTTCATAGCACAGGTCTCTGCCAGCGCACTTCTCCTTGGCTAACTAATATTAGATACTTAAAAACCCTACCACGCCATTGCCAAATCTGATTTAACTGGGTGTGACAGACTCAGAAAGCTCTTTGCCGTCAAGATTAGTTATGACATAACAGAAAGTCAATCAGCTTTCAGTCCCGTAAATACTAAGTTTCAAAAGCAATTTCAAAACACTTATTTTTTTTGAGAAAATCGTTTATCCTTTCAATACCATGAGTCAGCTCCTCTGATTACCACCCAACTTTTTTCCTCCCCTTGTTCTCTTATAATTAGATTACAAAATAAAATTATTAGAGTATATTGCAAATACCCATCATCCTATAGATTCTCCTCCGCCCACCCCCATTCCTCTTTCATCGTAGGTAATTACCTGCTCATTTAGACAGTAAAGTCCCTTGGTTTGCTTTTAATTATGGCTACCGTATAGCAGCAGCAGAGATTACATAGCTTATTGTAAATACAGACAATTTGAGCTCTTTATCAGAGATGTCATGCATGAGAGGGGTTGTGAGAGAAAAGAGAACTTATGCCAACTAGACCACTTAGCTCCGCCAAGGCCACCAGCCTCTACAGAGCAGGTCTGGGCAAACTGCAGATCAGCCAAGGAGCAGCATTTCAACCGTCTTCTTCTAAAAATCCCCCACTGCATTGACTCCCGTGCCCAACACAGCCCAATGGGTATCCATCATGGAAGCATGGCTCAACAGTATGTGCTGGGGGTTCAGCAGAAGCATTTGGGAACCACCGTTGTGCAAGAACAGGTTTTCATGTCTTGTAGAGCTTTGCAACGTTGAGCTGCTTTGTTCAACCTGCTACCAGTTCTCCTCACTGTAGACACTGGGAAGTCTCCCTGTCCTAAGAAGAAAGCACACGTCCAAAGAAGAATTAGAGACAAGAGAGGGGAGTACTGGTGGAGGAGGATGGCACGTCAGCATAATAGTCCTCAGATTTCATTAACTAGAAAAGTGGCTCTGGCCAAAGGACCAAATTATCAGAAAGCGTTTGCAGGTCGGGAGCCAACAAACCAACCAACGGCTGCACCAACAGGGCAAACCATGGTGTCCAAGACGGCCTTATCTTATATAGCACCTTGCACACAAGCTATGACAGCACCCTCCAAGTTTATTTCTTCCTTCAGGTATTATTTAGGGAAGCAAAGAGAGAAGACAAAGAAGGCGGCTTTGGGATGATATCTGAAAACAAGACATCAAGGCATTGGTATACGGAAAATACCTGTTTACTGTTAACGGCCAGTAGGGATGTCAATGCTTACAATGAAGCGTGTTGCCTTCAGCCAACTTTTCTCAACAGAAGAGGTTCAAGGAGGGCAGGTCCAAGGACTCCCATGGAGCTGAAGTCCAGAGTCCTCTCCAGATTGAAGACAGCAGTCACTGGGGACAACCCCCTGAGCCCAGTCCTGCAGACTGCTTAATTCAGGACACCCCCCATGTCTAACAAAGTCCAACTCCACCAGCAAGATCTAGCTGACTCTAAGGAACCATTCACTCTGCTGAGACTCCATTGAGTTAAAGTGTGGTTTGGAAAAACACAACACCAAGCAAAGGCCAAGAGGGCTGTGAAAAAACGTGACCCAAAAGTTGCCTCAAATACCTAATGAAAGCAACATCTCCAGACCTAATCCAGAGGAGTTTTGAGCATTTTCAAGCTCTTCATGCAAGCTCGTATATGACAACTTATACCACTTATATCATTACATGGGTGCAACACGTAGCAAATGCTTTCGGAGCTGCAACTTTGTTTTTCCTGTAATGGGCAAAGTAGGCACTTTTTAGACCCAGGAAAGCATTAATGCATCTGTATCCCCTCAACTCCACAGTCTGCCCCAACTGCTTACTGTCCATTTTTTTTTTTTTTTTTTTGTTACCGTTGTTGCTCTGTTGCATTTGGAAGAAAAAAAAAAAATGGCTTTCCTTGTCCAATTTAAGGGGCGGGGAAAGAATGGAAGTAAGACCCTTTCCCTAAGTGGCATTGGGAGGGTATGGAGGTATTTAAAAATACACTGACATGTCGAATTTACTAATCCCTAGAGAAACCACCATCCCCAGCCACAGGCTGTTGTTTGCCAAGGGAGGTCTTTCACTTGCTTTAGTTAACTGAGCTTTGGTCGATACGCAATGTTATTTTTTTATCATCAAAATGCCTACAGCGTGACAATAGGCTTGTTATGAACGCCGGGGAAGAAACAGACTGTTTAATGCCACTGGCAAAAGCTTAATGGGAAAGCACAGATATTTTAAATTACTTTTTAATCACTTCTAGATATTTTACCCAAAAATTGTAACTACTTAGTAAACAACGGCACCTCCTTGAGAAGCAGCAACGCTGGCAGGCACAGACACTATTTTTCATTTGGCAAAGATGCTTTGATCCCATTGAGGGCTTCAGAATAATATTCGCATGCAACAGTACTGAAGTTGAGCCTTTTCAACTCTGTTTGCAGGTTTTCTTTATTTCTTTCTGTATTTGTTTATTCTTTTCTTGTTCCTTTCCCAATAAAAATGAAGGATTTCTTTATTCTGCTTCCCAGCTGCTCTCTCAAAACAGACAAAGTGAATTTCTTTCTAACTCAAAATATTCTTCTAACTCAAAAGTTTCCAAGAACCTTCCCAGCTGGCCAGCTTGAGCCAGAATAGATAGTCTCAAGCAATTATATTCTTGAGGAGACAAGGACTGACGACATGAGCCAACCTGCAGCACCGCCTTAAAACAGCAAACACTGATTCAAACCATCTTCAAACGCAGAAATGTTCTCCCTCCATGACAGGCACCATGTCATTGCCTCTCCTCTACATCACCTTTGTGCTGCTTGATTTTATGAACGCTCCTTCCTCGCTATAGGTTGTACATGGCTGGAAGATGAAGGTGGGAAGAGGAGCAGAGTTAGGAAGTCCCCAAGAATTTCAGAGTTTCATCAGCATTTCAAATTTCATAGAAAAATTGTCACTTTAGAAAAGAGTGATGTCCTTTCCCCTGGCATTAGTGTAACAACAGATTTGGATAGTGCCACAGAGTTTCCTTGTCTTACTGTTTGATGCTGGATCGGTATTTTGGGGGTTCTGGAGACCATTCCTCTGCAATCACTGCCAGATTCCCTTCCCTCTGCTCTGTAGCCGCCAACAAAATCCTCTTCCAAACCTACACTCAGTTCTGCATCCTTGCGATCCACATCCCTCCGAGCACCCGCTCTAACACCACCCTGCACCCGCCATCTCCATCCTTGCATACTGTGAGAGGAGAGAAGAGAGAGGAAGGATCCCCACCACAGCTCCATAAAATAACCTTGAATTTGCAGCAAACAGGCTGGAGAGCTGCCACCCCATTCAGCTAAAAGATAAATACACTCGGCCTTTGGCATCTCTAAATGCAGGAGTAACTCACATCAGCTCCTTCCTCGCTGCTTAAAAAAAGGGGACATCTGGATTTGCCTCTTTTGCAGAAACCTCGCATGCTTCTCAACGCACCAGCTGTAGAAACGCAGGCTGCCATCCCAACCCAGCGCAGAAACCTGCCCATGTGTGGAGGAGGTGTTTTTAAAACACACAAAAAAAATCCAAAGCTGGCAATGGAGAGCAAAGAGAAAAGTTGTAAGGCCCAGGGATGCAGATAATTCAAAATACACTGATGCGCCCTGAAAAATGCGAGACTGCAGCCAAAAAGTCTGGCGTGACACAGGACAGATTCATTGGCAGCTCGCTGCGGAAATTAAGGTGGTTGCACAGATGTCTTTGCTTTTAAGACAAGGAGGCACCTGCTCTTGATTGTGGAGCATGAGTTTCTGGAAATTCCAGGTCAAAAGAGGGGAAAAAAAAAAAAAAAAAATCAATCCTTCCACTTCTTTAAAAAATAGATACATACATAAATAAACCTAAATCATCAACCCCATCATAGCATCCCAAACAGAAGTTGGTAGCCATTCGAGGGAGGGAGGGCAAGGACGGTCTCATCTTTCCCCCATCCCACCCGAGCTGCAAAAGAGGACATTGCTAAGCTGGAAAATAGGTGATGGCAGCCACCAGCAGATTCACGATGCCACAGGAGGGTGAGAAGTGGGAAGAACATTGGATTTCCATAGTTCATGCATTTTCAAGTGCTGGTGCTTGGTCCAAACACCTGCACAGCACAGGAAAGCTCTCATCGATCCCTTAATATGCGGCGGAGGTTAAGCTTATTTTTGAAGTTGACAAACATCCAGGAACTGTCCTTCGCAACAGCGACTGCAATAACTATAATTTCACTTCCCTGTACTCCCCCGCATCTCAAAAAAAAAAAGATAAATCCTTCCTTAACACCCAGGTTTTCCCCATCTGAGGAGCACTCCCAAAACACAAGAAACCCTCTTCCCATGCGGTGCACAGCAGACACCTCCCGCGGCCAGACAGCAACGTTCACGTCCAAGCACGGAAAGCTTTCCCTCTAGTTGCACGCTCTGCTCTGCCAAACCCAAACCACGTTGCTGAAGTGGGAGAACACCTTCCTACTTCTTCGGGGAAGACTGGGGAATTTGCGCAGATCCCAGGTTACTCGAAGGCGGTGTTTCTCAAGAAAGACAACCGAGGAAGCTCGGAGCGGCAACTCTTTTAATGCTAAGGAGATTAGGATGACGGCCCAGCAAATCAGCAATCCCGACGCACGACATCAACGCGCTTTTGCCCACGGTTGTCACTTCGAGGAGAGTTTGCTACAAACCCGACGCGGCGGTTACCTTGTTCGCTTGCAGCAATGCAAGCGTTGAGATGCAGGGAAAAAGCGGCAGGACAGGAGCCGCAGGCTTTGTGGAAGCGAAGCCAGCCCTGCTCACTGAGCAGGGACCACCACATGGGTGAAATCTGGCCAGAAACCACCCCAGTGCTGCAACGTTGGCCAAGAAACTGGTTTGAGAAAACACAAAATATGCTAACAACCTGGCGACATGGCCCATTGCTCTAAGGCGGGTGGTGTACTGAATGCTAAACATCAGGCCATCCAGACGAAGGCAGCCGTGGGTAGATACCAGATTAACCTACCACCCAGGGAGAAGCTTTTTTGGGTCATTGCACCGTTCACATCACATGCTGACAGCTGGGACGGCCACACAAGGATGCTGCATAATGGCTCCTTTTCCCTTCCATATACAGTTGACAGCATCCCGCAGAGCAATGCCACAGCCAGGAACCACAGGTGGGATGAAGATACGGAGCAGCACGCTGGGAGAGGAGCAACAGCAACCCAAGTACACCAGCAACTCCACATCACTAGCTTCGAGCCCTTGTTTGTGCCCTTGGACAAACAACATTCCCAATTCCTTAGCACCCCGAAAGACAAAATCAGTGTCTACGTGGAAAACAGCATTTGTGAGGTTCAACAGCAACACTCGCAAAGGTGAAGACAGGAATAAGGAGAAAATACAAGATCTAGCAAGGACCTGGGGACAATAAGGGCATCAACACATCCCAAGTAACGAGTGATAGGACGAGAGGAAACGGCCTCAAGCTGCGCCAGGGGAGGTTTAGGTTGGGTATCAGGAAAAACTTCTTCACTGAAAGAGTAGTCAGGCCCTGGCCCAGGCTGCTCAGGGCAGTGGTTGAGTCCCCATCCCTGGAGGGATTTAAAACACAGGTAAACGTGGTCCTTAGGGACATGGTTTAGTGGTGGACTTGGCAGTGCTGGGTTAACGGTTGGGCTCAATGATCTTAAGGGTCTTTTCCAACCTTAACGATTCTATGATTCTGTTACATCTCCATTTGCTTTAGCAAACAAAGCTATCTTTTATACATAGTTGCGTGCACGCATGTGTATTTTTATGCACTGATATAAACACAATTTTTCCAATCACTGTGCCTCTACCTGAAAGCACAAATGACCAGTCAGAGACAAGAAGAAAGAAAACCACTCGGTCGCACAAGAAAAGTTTGAGCACTGAAGCTGATGCTCACTACTCCCACCTGGACACGAATCCAGGCACAGGCTTAGCCCCAGTCAACCTCTTACTTGCATCACCTGAATGGCTGAAGCATGGGTCAGACCAGTTGAAGAATGTCCCCGGGGAGGACCTGCTGGTGCATTTAGCGTGAAGTGGCCTCTCTGGACCTCAGCAGCCTCTGGCAAACACGTGGCCACGTGGATGAAGTGGGCTGGGGCCAGGGAGCACGCTGTGCTTGCACCCTGTACACCCCTTCCATCAAAAGCGCCTTCACCAGCGCTTGCTTGGCACAGATCCCAGGCAGGGAGAATCAAGAAGCTAAAAACATCTCTGTTGCCTGGACTTTAAGGGTATCAGGAGGTGAAAAACAGCAAATCTGAACAGGAAGAGGCATGGCCTCTCTGCTGCAAGAGATGTCCTTCTGTAGCTTTGCTCCCAAAGAACCAACATGTGGCTACCAAACAGCAAGGCTTTCAAGAGCATCCCATACCCAACCTGCAGCTGGGGTGACCCTCCCCAGACAGTTGCCACCCACTTTCCTTTTTACACGGGCAGAGCACCAGACCCATGGTACACACAGAGTGGGGAGAGGACAATCAGCAAGTGTCCAAGAGCACAAAGACACCACAGAAACAGTTATGAAGTTGGACCAGTCAACAAATCAACAGGGGCCAACACGCTGTCAACACAGCCAGGGACCATCACAGCAGCTGGTGGGAGAGAAATATCTTGACCCCGGCTTGGCTGACACCATCAGCACACCTCTCAAAGCGCGAAGGGACTTTCACATTCATCGCGTTTGGCGTTCTTCATAATTCACACCACCAAACAACACCCTGCACCAGGCTTGTGACTCCAGGTTCACCAAGAGCAAGACGGGTCAGAGATACAGAGATGCCACAACAGATTATTTCCCCCCTCACTGCTAAAACAATCTGCCCACCACCTGGGTGACTACAGCTCTCTAACCCACTGGTCCAGGCAGCTCCCAGAGGCCATATTCCCACACAGCCGGTCCTTTCTGCCACGCAGAAGAAACTGCACATCAAAGCAAGACACGGAAAGGGAAAGCTATAAAGCTGAGAAAAGATGCCTTCAGCAAAATTTAAGGAATGATTACCTTGTACCGAAAGCCAAATCCTCTAGTTTTCAGCCTGGATCCTTGTAGAAGGACAATTTATGTTATCTCTTCCCAGCAAAACGTGGTGCTGGGGGACTATTCAGGACAGCAGTAACACCACTAATGCTCTTTACTCAGTACTGCTGCAAGGAGATCCAGGGGCAATGAGCACTGATATTTAGGGAAAAATCACCTGTATCAAAAGGGGCACCTGTTCCACTGATTCAGCACCGGGGCTGCTCCAGGTAACGTGAAAATTACACAAAGCTCTGCTCTCTCCCCATACACGAGCTTTGCAGGTGATGAATTAAGAGCTGCTGTCTCAAGGGACACCATGGAAGAGTCATGTAAATCCACACCTCTGAGCAGAGGTAAATTAGATGGGAGGGAAAATGAAAGAACAGGGAAAAGCCAACGGAGCTTGGCTTCAGCTGTCCTGGCCAAGAACAGAGCTGCTGCTTCTGAATCTGCTGCTGGAGCAGATGGCAAGTCCCCTGGGAGTGGAGCAGTCCACTGAGCATCCAGGGAACGCATGCACATCCCACCAGCGTGGCATGGGACCAGCACTCCCCTGCTCGCCTTTCACACTCCACAGGAGGCCAACAAGGCTTTACTCACCCTGGCAAAAGTTTCCAAGAGGAGGAACATGACGTTAAACCTGAAGACCTACAGAACAACGTGGTCCTCAGTGATTTCAGGGAATTTGGGGACAGACTTTTTAGTAGGGCCTGTAGCAATAGGACAAGAGGTAATGGTTTTAAACTAGAAGAGTAGATTCAGATTAGATACAAGGAAGAAATTTTTTATGATGAGGGTGGTGAAACACTGGCACAGGTTGCCCAGAGAGGTGGTAGATGCCCCATCCCTGCAAATATCCAAGGTCAGGTTGGACGGGGCTTTGAGAAACCTGATCTGGTTGAAGATGCCCCTGCTCATTGCAGGGGGGGTGGACTAGATGACCTCTAAAGGTCCCTTCCAACCCAAACCATTTTATGACTCTAATTCTACATGGCATCTTTAAGCACCCACGTTTCAAAACACTGCCATTCTCCGTATTTCTGTATGTAGCTAGCTTTAGAGATCAAAGACATGAAACCATCAAAAGCCCAGCACAACGACAACAGGGGGAGAATACAAAAATATGGCCACAGCTCTGAGACAGCTCTTGGATAAGGTTGCTCTCCGTATGAGTGAAGCTAAGGCATGACGCACGGGGACTCCCTCCCCAGCCTCGCCATCACCTCAGCACACAGAAAAGCAACACATCACCAAATCCTGCTCGCTAGCTTTCTGTAGGACGGCTGTGTACAGCCTAGTTTGGCACAAAAATCAAGGGTGTGGGAGGGAAAAAAGACAACTAGCCAGACCACCAGCTATGCCTGAGTAGGTAACCAGGTGGCTTTTTAATTGAGTTAGATAAGTGGTATTTCTAATCACGTTAGCACAGGCACTTAAAACAATACTACTGGCAGGGCTGTAGCTTGAAGAGAGCTTTGAAGGAATAAAAGGCCTGTTCAGGAAGGCTTTGTTTTGGAGAAGAATGATCTCAACACTTTCAAAAACCAGCTCTCTCTTCGCAACTGAGTCCAAAAGAGGGTGAAGCTTCTAGAAATGAAAGCCAGGAAAAAAAAAAACATTTCTCAAGGGCAAAATTTTATTTGCATCTGCCCAAGGCTCATCCTTCCCCGTGCAGGTGACCCTCTCCTGTAGATAGAGATGCTCTTACCAACTGCTTTCTAAGTCCTGTTCTCCCGGTCACACAAGACTTTCTTCTAATCTGGAAGGAAAAGCGAGACAACTGATTAGTACTGGGAAGAAAACTATTTCACTATCATGCCTAAGGACATGGACACCATCAGCACCATGAGCTCTGGTGTCCAGCAACAACTTGCAGTCTCTGAGCTGGGCTGTACAAACACGTACAAAAGGTTGAGTCCTCAAAACATCACTGCTGTGTACGGGAATGGCATATTTTTTTAAAAAGAAAGGGGACATGAAGCTCTAAAGCTGCTAAAGGGTTTTAAGACTTCCAGATTAGCAGAGGAGGGTTATAATCGGTTGCAAGATACCTGTGAAAAATAACAAATTAAAACCTGCAATGGGAAAGGGGAATAATTTATTTAACTGCTCTGCCTTCTTTAGGATCCTGAACCTGCCGTGGGAGGAACGCTCTGGCCACAATCCAGTTAAGCATTTCAGTTGATGTCAAATTTGAGAGAACACGGAGAGCCTCGCTCAGTCAAGATCTTCACATTTCTCACCATCAGGTTGTTTATCTTTCGCGCTTGTGTACACATGTACACACACCCCGACCTTGCAGGAACTTCCATTTTTAGCTTTTATTCTAAGGACTGTCCTTCTAGAAATGCAACCTCTCTGGCCTATAAAAGCACCTAATTCCCCTGGGAGGAAAAGATGCTGGTGCAACCCTGAGAGGCAGGTCCTGCATCCACCGAGCAGCTTTCGAGATGCAACCCAGAGCTGTACCCACAAGCTACGTGGCTTTTACCCGCAGACACCTGGATGATGCGAGATGAGCATTAGCCAGATAAATTGTAGATTCGTTAACATATCCATCTACCTTGCAACAGCTATTAAGTACGCAGTATTTCCTAATTTACTCCATTACAAAGAAAACGTAGTGTCCATTCATCAGTCTGTTATCATAAAAGGTCTTTTAATGAATGCACCTACTTTCTTTGTTCAATTAATGCCAACAAGGAAGCCCTTCTTTGCTCACTGGGCTTAGCTCCTATACTGCTTTGGTCACCATATGCGGAATACAATAGCATTTTTAAGGTATTAATAAACACTTTCTATATAAGTGCTATATACGTCCTATATGCATGCTTTATGTACAAAGCTCACTAAAAAAATGGATGCAATTTCCCCAGCCAGAAAAATTCAGAGATAAAATTGCAGCAATGATTTGTATCTGCCCAGAGCAGCAATCCCAGCCTTCGGTGACCTCTGTGCAAACGTACCAAGCCAATTACACACTGTGACAGCAGACTTTCCCCTCCCGTATCAGCAGCTTCTTGTCGATGGCTGCAAGAAACATCAAAAGGTAGCGCAACAAATATACATGTTACCGAGCGCTTCAGGCTAAGGACAACTAGCCTAGAGGTTTAATCAAGATTTGGATCAAACTGCGCGAGATGTTTTGTAAACATTGATCTTATTGAGTTGTTACAGCTAGAGGATGTAATTCCCAACTACCTGCCCATTTAACCTATGAAAATCAGTCAGGCAACTCAGCTCAATCCCCCACCTCCATCCCCTCTTGTTTACCGTAGTCTTCATTAGCAAATGAGCTGTAAGCCACCTCACCCTTCAGCATCCTACACCTGGGACATCCCCAGCAGCACTCTCATGTCCTCTTGGCAAGGTGAAACTAGCCCATGGGCCAAGTGGAAACTTTTAAAAAGCCTCCAACCATAGCTAGCAGCGGACAGAAGAAATGTTATCAGCTTCTTGGAGATGAACGGGCAGGACAAGGCGATGTGCAGCCTGCCGGTTTGCCTTGTGTTGCCTAGGACATCCTAGGTCCAACTTCTTGTTGAGCAACACTATCACTGCTCTGGTTATAAGGATGCTTTTTCTGCTGGGCATCCCAAAGCACCTTTACTTCACCTCCTTTCTTTAGGAAGGAAAACAAGCAGTAGGGGCTGAGAGTTGGGAATTCATGACTTCAGCTGCCAGCCTCTTCCACTCCAGGAATAGAAATTTAGGAAGAGTATGACGAAGAGCATGTAAGAGACCCCTGGGTTTCTGAACTTAGCATCAGCAAGAGATGCACTTAGGTCTGCATTTCCACCCTCACATGCTCACCATCCCCGTTTACTGCAAGGCAGTGCTAAGAGCAGCTAAAACCCAGGTGATTCTCCATGAGGAGAAAGAAATACAGAAGCACGCACTTAAGAAAGCCTGAAGCCTCACACAGGCTCTCCCAAGTAAGATGATCCAAAAAATCAGCTCATCCTACCAGTGCCCACAAAGGCACAGTAACTCCAGATCCCATCTCCTCCCCAAAAGGGTAAGCTATCCCCTCCTCCCGAGATGTTTACAGGGGAGAAACCACCTCAGCCACCCAGCTCACCAGTCACCCAGGTGCTCTGAATCTTCTCCAACCTGCTGCACCTACGCTTGCACATGCAAAACAAACCCCAGAGCAGCCATGTTTTCCCCAGCAGAGCAAAACAGCAGACTCGGCGAGGGAAGATCCATCTGGAAAACAAACGTTTTGAAAAGCATCCCATCATTCAGCCAGGATGAGCGTGCCCAAGCGCAACGCCGTCCGTTTGTGGTGATGGCCAAAGACTGGGAGCAGGAAACTTGGTGGGGGAGATGACAGATGGAAACGCGTTAAGATTCAACGAGAAAGACAGGGAGGCTGGAAGAACCACACACCGAAACTTCAGATGGCAGGAGGAAGAGCAGCTCTAACGAAGCCAATAAAGTCGCAATGGATTCAGCCCCTATATCCCGATACACACTATGATGACAACATCATGGCAACCCATCCAGGGCTTCCAGGGGATGCACTCCATCATCTGCTTGGAACTGGGAAGGAGACGTCCTTTTCTAAAACCCAGACCAAATGCACCCACTTAAGTATTATACTTTGGGCTTTTTTTTTTTTTTTTTCCTTTCTTCTTTGTCTGAAGCAGCCACGAAACGAAACGATTTCTGCCTGCACTGATAGAGGAAACGCTACTGACTGTTTAGGTGAGATTAATTTCAGGATTGTCGCCAGACTCAGGAAATTGGTGGAAAAAATCCTTCATAGTTGGATCATGAGGTTGCAGTTTTATGAGTAATTCTCCTGAGTTATGTGCCCAGTATCTTGGGTGTGGGTGACACGTTCATTCCTTCCCTCCCTTTCTGAATGGAAAATGTCATCCAAGCACAGAAACACAATATTTATTTAAAAAAAAAACAAAAAAAAAACAAAAAATAAAACCCAAAATCATGAAGTGGAGGCACAGACTTCCTCTCGCTTGTACAATGTCCAATACGGTTGCTATCTAGAGGAGTTTGCCTGGTGGGTTCTCCAGGAACGTCCCCAAGCTGCTACACAACTCACGCCTGTCAGATGTACACCATCCCCCTAAAACCTAAATAACCTCTGGGGTGGAAACCAGGACAGTGCCAAGACAAATCAACAGTCAAAGACGCTGCCCTGTACACCTGTATTACTAACAACACTTTTGATGTGGAGAGATCAACCCAGGCTTCGTCACTCCAACATTCACATCCTCGCTGCTGGGCCACCTTGTGTCTTCGTGCATGGTCTTCCACGCACTGCAGGGACCAACTGTACCGATGCCACCTTCCTCCCAGCTTGATATGGCGTAGAGTGGAATGCAAGCAGCTTCCCCTTTTGAGCAAGAAAAGGCTTCCACAAGGAGGTTACCTGACGTTTTAATGCTGTCAAAGCTCAGTCGCATGGAAACCAGAGGGGAGGAAGAAGGGCCCTTTTCCGAAGATCTCTCTGCTCCATCTGGACCCATCACCTTCCATTACTCAAGTGCCTTTCTGGGAATTCTCCATGCCTTCCCCTACGCCATGCCCAGGCACTAGACATGAAAATAGCTTACGACAGTTCCTGCTGGCATGACATCGACCCTGTTTCTCCTAGAGGATGAACTAGCAGATGGGACCAGTGGAAGATGGCTGAGCTAGAGAGCTGGACAACTGGAGTCTTTCCAATCCAGTAACTACAGTCCAAAAGACTAAAGATGCAAAGATCCTTCAAGGTCAGAACCTCTTTCCTAAGGGTAAGAACAGGGTCAAGGAAGATATGCAGGTGGTTACTGACAGGCCGTGCAGGCTAACTTATGTCTGTATGGTTGGTTTTACTGTTCCCCAAGTTCCCGCTTTGCTTGCTTATTCCCCAGTCAACCCACCGCATCATTCCAGCAAAATAACCACAATACCGAAGAGCTTTTGAAATTAATATGATGGGCTCGCAAGCATCTTCCGTCATGCAGAACTAAAATTAAAATGTACACCCGGCCTCGCCTCACTCCCTGAAATTCATCATGCAGAAACTTCGCTGCGTCGTGTCAAGAGATAATGGGAAGCTGCACTTGCAGGAGCAGCAGCAAGAGCATCGCTCTGCTGCTACCAGACTTCAAAGCAGGGCTCCAGCTCCACCACCATGCCTGTTGCAGTAGACCAACTGCTGCTTGAGACACAAGGCTGCCTTTAGAGCACTGTTTCCTCCATGCACATAGATGACAGTCATCCTCCAATACAAATGGACATGGGAGGACCAGAAGAAGACAGGTTTCCCAATATTTTGGAGTGGCAAAAGGCAACCATGAGTGTCTTCTCAGAAACCATTGCTGAAGGTCTCATGCATGCTCTGGCTTTGCCACCACACTGACACAAAAGAAGTAAAACTAGAAGCCAGGAGAAAACTGAAATGACCTCAGTAAAAGCCCCAAGGAGCAGGTGGGAGCAAACACAGAGTTCAGGGGCTGCAACACCATGACATGTCACAAGGTTGGGCATCCCTAAGTAGAAAGAGCTTCTGAGAACCATCTGTGAAAGCATCTCCACCCACCATACACATCAACTGCTTACCTTGTAGAGAGGTATTGGGCCAAGACAGGTACTGCTGCCCTACCAGACCACAGCAACACCCTGATATCCATGCTACACGTGGCATTAGGACTCAAACTCCAGCTGAGCCAAGCAGCTCTATAAGAGGGAGCATCGGGACAGATGCCGACCCACAGCCCTCAAGGCAGTCGGTGTCCCAGGCACCAATATGGCAAGCCAAGTTGTTTCCAAGGTCTTGCTGCCAACCTCAACAGTTTTTTTCCACATTACCTCCCTCGTCCACATAGTTGACAATTCCTTCATGGCTCCTCACACTATCAGGACCACAGCAAGAAAACTGACACCATCTCAGACATCTTCTTGTTCAGCAAACACAGCTGCCTGCACTTGATGCATAATTTGGGGCTGAAATTGAGATGCAAACTGCTGCTAAAATAACCGCCACGGAGGAGTGGTTGCTGAAATACTGAGACACTTTCCATTTCTTCCCTCCCTGTCCCCCGACTGATTTTACCAGCCTATAGAAGGAAATAGGAATTGCATGACTCAGAGGAAGAGTCATCTTGTACCCATCACAGAAATCCACACGTGCACCCAAGTAGCTGGGCGAGACACTGTCTTCTGTCCCCGGCCACCAGTCTCACACTAACCACCACTGGCACAGCTCTGTAATGTGCCCATGAGAAAACACAGGCAAGGCAAGAAGCAGCAAGAGTACCAAGAACCAGAAGCTAAAATTGCAGGACTGTCCCGGCTGTGATGAACAGAAGGTTTCCTCTGCTTCATCGCAGCATCCAAGGGAGCATCTGTCCTGGTTTCAGCTGGGATAGAGTTAATTTTCTTCCTAGTAGCTGGTACAGTGCTGTGTTTTGGATTTAGTATGAGAATAATGTTGATAACACACTGATGTTTTAGTTGTTGCAAAGTAGTGCTTACATTAGTCAAGGACTTTTCAGCTTCCCCTGCTCTGCCGGGTGCACAAGAAGCTGGGTGGGGGCACAGCCAGGACAACTGACCCAGACTGGCCCAAGGGCTATTCCATACCGTATGACGTCATGCCCAGTATAGAAACTGGGGGAAGAAGAAGGAAGGGGGGGATGTTTGGAGTGATGGCGTTTGTCTTCCCAAGTAACCGTCATGTGTGATGGAGCCCTGCTTTCCTGGAGATGGCTGCAGACCTGCCTGCCAATGGGAAGTAGTGAATGAACTCCTTGTTTTCCTTTGCTTGCGTGCACAGGTTTTGCTTTACCTATTAAACTCTCTTTATCTCAACCCACGAGTTTTCTCACTTTTACTCTTCCAATTCTCTCCCCCATCCCACCGAGGGGGAGTGAGCGAGCGGCTGCATGGTGCTTAGTTGCCGGCTGGGGTTAAACCACGACAGCATCCAAGGAGCCATCAATGGGAGAAGAAATCTGCGATTTGCTGCACGCAAGAGGCTGCATGGGATCAGGTCAGAATGATCAACGTGGTCAAGAGATAAAAGCTATGCCTAGGAACGAAGTGATGGCAACATCCATTAGTGATGCCTGCAATATCTCCTATACTATGGTGGTTTGTCCGCTTCATGAGCTTTAAACTGGAATGCATCTCTAGAAGATGTTGTAATTTACTGGCATATGTTTTCCATAGGCTCCAGTTCTACTGCGGTGCCCAAATATCCAATTGTTGAGAAAGTGGAGGGGGGATTGGTAAGGCACGTGCACCGAAGCACCAGGAGAAGATGCTTCCTCTGAAGCAGCAGTGACAGATCTGAAAACAGCTTCTGGCTCTGCAACAAAAGTCCTACCACAGCAGCAACGCCAAGCGTCAGAACGTGAGCCCCTGCAAAACTGCAAAATTCACTTGATGGCGGACAGATATTACAGCCCCCATGGCACATTTCCAACACCGGCTGTTTTCTCGGTTATGATTCCTCCTTACCCCTAATACAGCTGACAGCAACACATGGAGGATCTGGAGATTCAGTGCAGGGGAAGGCAACTCTCATAGACATAAAGACATCAGTGCATTTCAGCAAGGCCTTTAGAGTCAGTTATCTGATGCTTTAGACTCCACTGATGGCATTTATGAATTTTAAAATGCATATAAGGGTTCAACATCCTCTCCCAGTCACTCTCTTTAGGACACAAATGCAATTTAACACAATTAGGCAGGACAGAAAGCCCAGACCTTTTTACAGGATCAACGGCATTCCAGTTGTTGGGCAAGATAAAGAGACGCCAGCTCAACAGGCAGGCTGGACAAAACCACGTTCCCACCTCTGGATGGTTTTCAGATCAGCACAGGACTTTGCAAGGAGAAAAAGCACTTTTCCAAAAGGCATCGAGCCCTGCTACAGCTCTATGGGGGGGGGGGGGAAATCACATCCATCAAGTAATCCTAAATTTGTTAGCAGGAAACCAAGAGGTTTCATTTGAGAAAAAAAAATAATCTCATTTTAAGACCAGTAAAACCCAAAACTCCAAGAAAGGTGCCAGGGCACATGACTCCATTTGCAGATGTGTTATCTGAAATTCTCAACGTTAGGGCAGAAAAGAGAGAGAAGAGGAGACAGCTCTCGGCGTGAGGCTTCAGGACACTGAAAGCATTTATTTCCATTGCTTAAGTTTCAGATTTGAACTGAGAAGCTGACAAAGTGTCTGAAAGTACCTTGAAACATTTCCCATCACGACTGCTCTTTGCAAAGGAGAAGCAGCTTATAATTGGTATGAAGTAGATATTTCTGTATAAGCCGCCATCTTCCACAGAAAAATCAGTCGTCCCTAATTCTGGGCAGTTTTTCTATTAAAAGACCCCAAAAAAAGCATTTTTGTTATAACAGCCTGCAATTTAAAAAGTAAAATATTTTTTTTAAAAAAGGAACCGATTTATTAATCAAATCCTCTAGATCTACCCTGTAACTCCCCAGTGACTTCAGAGGACCTCTAGGTGGTAACAGAGATCTTAACAATATTTTTCCAGGAGAAATTCAGGAGCTCTTAACTTGTGCCTCTCCGTTTTTTAAAGGACATGGATCAGGAGGAATTCAGAAATAACCAGTTTATCCGTTGGACCTCTGCAGGAAGGAAGGAGTTTGAGAACCACCCAAGCAGAGGTACAAGGTGCCAGATGCTGTGGTTGCACACCTGACACGCTGGAGGTGTTTGGGCCAGTCCCGCATCCCCCTGCCTCCATCGCCCATCCTAAATCTGGCACAACAGTACTGACCTTTGCAAAGTGCTTTGAGATCTCTGGGTCTGTTACCCAAGTACAGGTGTTGCTACCTTGAGTCCAGGTAATCCAAAGCAAATCACTGCAGAAAGCTAATGGCGCGGTCTCTCTGAAAATAGACAGAAATCCCCACCAAAAACATCTAAGTCGTCATGATAAAAAAATAAATCCCGGCAGATTGTTGCTACCATTATATGAATCATCATGTTGTTATAGCAACTTCATATCTGCATCGAATCTGAAAACCAAGCACAGCTGAAATAATATAACAGCATTAAGTAAAAATGATATATAACAAGATAAAAATGGATCGGCTCAATCTCAGAGGAGCACCCACACTTCTTTCTCACCCTCTTCCCTCCCTTTGAAAACATTGCTTTCCTGTATTTAAACAAAGAGAAGAGACTTGGAGCTTATGGAGAAGAAGCAGAGCACTAACGAGCTTCCAAATTCAAGGAGAACCTTCAAAACAAAGAGGTTTTTAAATAAAACCAAGTGCAATTCCCAGTTATTACCACCAGTCCCAGCCACCTGGCCCTACTGTTCCCATGAACTGCAAAATTAATGCATTGCAAGACTTACATAAATATATATACATATTTATTTACAAAATTTATAAAATTCTATAATTTCTATACAATTCATGCACTGCATGAATTATAAATATATATGCACACTGTCATCCCTCTCTGTTCAGGAGTCCCAGGCAGAGAGATCTCAGCCAGAAGAGAAGATGCAGAAGCAAGAGAGGGGCTGCACGATGTCTATTTTTAAAACTGCAGGCATGTGTGGTTATTTTATTATTGGGGGAAAAGTGAAAAGTGTCACCAAGGTTCCTTCAGAGCAGCAAAGGAAGAAAGCTAAATACACCTATTTATTTCAGGGATTTGGCAGAAAAACACAGCTCCTCCAAAAGGCAATAAGCTCCCGTCAACCTCCAAGACACCGCAGGTGCCTCAGAAGACACCGTCTCGCTACGATGAGTGCCAAGGATGCCCAGAAAGCACCGCAGGGCACTGATGGGCTCCTCCTCCCAGTGGGATGTTGCCAGCATCAAGGAGATTTGAAGAGGGAAGATGGGAAGTAGCTGGGAGATCTGCAAATTTTGCTCTTGATGTTTCAAGCAAATTAAAAACAAACAACCAAAAAAAGCCCAAACCACAGCTCTAGTCCCAACAAAGTCCTATTAGCCTCAACAAGAGCACTAAAATATTTCCTGTAACTCAGTTAATTAAAAGCTAATAAAAAGAAGCAGCCTAACTTATTCTTTCAGAGTTCAAGACAGCAAAAGCATCGCTCTGCCCCAGACAGAACTCTCTTTTCTTTTTTCTTTTCTTCTCTTTCTTAAATGCATTTATTCATTAAAGTTTCCTCGTAGGCTGTGTAATGAGTCATTTCTTGCTTCTCTATAAAGTGCAAAGGGATGGAGAGGAACAGGATTTAAAAAGAGGACGGAGACACTCACAAAGCCTGTTAGAAAAGCTTGAAAAGCTTTTGAGGGAGCCATAGATAAAGCGAGGCAGCTCCTCACATGGGCTCCAAAACCCTTCCTCCGTCACCACAGCTTTCCCGGGGTCTGAGTCCAGCTATCTCCCTCCTTACGCCAGCACAGAAAGCTACCCCCTCTCCTCCACCCAAAAATAACTCGCCAAGCTTTCTTCCTCCCCAGAAAAGCTTGGGAAGAGAAATCCAGAGCTTGGGTAGCAAGCAGGAGGGATGCTGCTCCTCGCATGGACTTGGTGGCTCCCGAGTATAGATGGGACTATCTCTGCACCAGTGAAATATCATCAAGGGGGATCATGTAGGTTGGTACCATCAACAGGTTGAGGCATTTTGTCTCTCTCTTATCCTTGCAGCCAGAGAAGCCCCAGCAGCCACCAGCTCAGAGTGAACCACACGTGTCCGCATGGGTGGGTGAAGACTGCAAGCAGCTATTTTGCAATTGGTTTTCTGGTGGGGAGGTAGAGTCCGTCAGGTCAGTAACGCCAAGCTCAACAAAAAGCCCAGGAGACAAACTCCCCCATCACCAGCCTTATCTCAGACTGGATCTGGAATGTCCTAGTTTAGTCCCACAAGCACTCTCAGATGTCCCCCCCTGGCTCTCCAGGACCTTCATCCACCCTTCAAGTCCTCCCTTCATCAACAGAAGCTTTGAGAAGGAAAGCCAATAACCAGCATGGAGGTGTGACACGAGTCTGCAGAGAGGCTGGACAACAGGAATGGCACGTGCCAGTGCAGTCTTGATTTATGTTGAGTGCTGATGGGTCAGGGCCAGAATAACCTCCACCGTGAAAGCAAGGGGAGAGGCTACCTTAGCAAAGCTCAGAAGCATACTCCAGACCCACCTGGGGCCAAGCCCATCAGCACCATGAAGCTCAGGCTGATGAAATTGTAACTTCCTAACACAAAAAACACTCAAGTTGGCCAATGTAAATCTTCTTAGGGATGGTGAGAGCACAATAGCCACCAACGATTGGTTTAGACAGACTTCAACCTAGAGTGCCGGACCCCTTGACTGACCATGTGCACGGTACCCACTATCCAAGGATGGCAGGCAAAAGCCCAAGATACCACACACAGCATGTCGCACCATCCGTCTTCACATCTTCAAAAGCTACCTGCTCACTACCAGACAGATGCTGTGCTGATGGCAAATGCGTTCCCTTCAAGCTCTTGCCACCCATTTGCTCAGTCCTTGGGTGAGAAGGACCCTAGCTCTTTGGAGCTCCTCAGCACTACTGCAATAAATACAAATTCCAAAAAAGCACAACCTGAGCCCAACTCCACTGCTGCCACAGTTTTCCAGCAAGGGCTCCATCTTGTCCACGAGAAGCAGCAGAGGACTTCAAATTGCTGCAGGGATGGTCATGATCATGTGTCCTACCTCATGGCAGAGATCTTCTACCTTACCTAGAATGGTGTCTCTCACTTTTCTAACATTTGTTCTACCTGAGAAAGAAAATTAAAAAAAAAAAAAAAAAGAAAAAAATAAATAAAACCAAAACTCAAAGTGATACAAAACCCCACAAAACAGAAAATAATAAATAAATAATAAAAAAAACCCCACTAAAGTCAGAATCTAGGGGAACTTTTTCGCTGCCACCTAGACTGCTTCCGAAGGGTTCACATGCCAATCTAATAATAAAGCTGTCATATGGGGTGATGTGATTTTAGCTTTCAAGCTGAAGGTTGCTATGGGAGGCTGTTCCCAGCAGCAGCGCTGCACAGCATTTGTAAAAGGCCTTCCCAGCACCAGACACTGCTCTGATTTTTGAATAGGAAGAAATTCATTATTTTTTTTTAAAGTCCTAGAAAAAGAAGCAGTCCTGGAAAGAGATGGGGAGGAAAAAAATAATAAATGGGGCCGTAATTCAGAAGCCTGCAGAAGTGCGGATGCAGTACCGTCCCCCTCCCAAAGCTAAAGAACCAGGTAAACCTCAACCTTGCAAATCAGCGCACATCAGCTGTGCTGGGGTTGCTGTATTAGCGAACACCAGGATTGCTTGGCTGTGTGAGAAGTTAAAGATGATCAGATGATCGCATGAGCCGTGCAAGTGAGGAGCAGAAATGGGAACAGCTATCGCCATGCCTCTGCAGCAGTGCGTGAAACTGCGGGGTACGTTGACTGTGCATCTAAATCCTGGCTCTCCGATAAAAATGAGGCATCACTTCACAACAGCTTGAGGAAGTTTACCTAGCATGGGACAAGCTTTTTAGATTTTAAAAAAAAAAAAAAAAATCTCTCTCTCTCTCTCTCTCTCTCTCTCTCAGAATCGTTAAGGTTGGAAAAGACCCTTAAGATCATTGAGTCCAACCGTTAACCCAGCACTGCCAAGTCCACCACTAAACCATATATATATATATATATATAGGCAGCTGTACAAAGAATAGAAGAGATATATATACAGAGAGCTGTGCAAAGCTGGTCAAATACAAATTACTCTCTTAAAAGTAACAAACAAGTAAATATAGAAGATATTTTCTATACCAAATCGCAAGATTTAGGAGCCCATTACAACCTGCAGGATTTACAGAGGAAACGCGGTAAGAAGGAGGTTTACCGAGGACTTAACACAAGGACATAGCCATGAAGCAGCAGGAGGGGGAGACGGAGTAGCTATTTACCTTTACACGGTGCGCTGAAAACTACTGAACACTGATTTATAAAAGGCTTTTAATTCATGCTGCCAAAGCTTTCAGCCATTAGGCGCTTTAATTCTTTGCAGGTTAAGTAAAGCAGAGTTGGTAGATAAGATATATGGATAGGGATGAATACTTACAGAGGAAACACTGCAATTCTGTGGACACATGCCTATACGAGGTTCATGTCAAGACAGATATACAACTGTGTTATTTAAAGGACAAACTGAGAATGCAATAACATTAACGATGACAAAAATAAAGAGTAGCAAATGACATGTTTTGAGCCCCTGCGCAGATGTGAACAGACAGCCGAAAGCTGGCATACCCTGTACTCCAGTCCAGAAATGGACCATCTCTACCTTTGCAAATTGACAACGGGAGATGTTATTTTTATAAAAATATACAGCAGAACCAATAAACCAGAAAGCTAAATCCTTTGGGCCTTTCTGTTTGTAAGGTTTTCAGGGTATGTTTGCCTCTCTCTCCAAAGCCTCTCACGCTGGTACCTAACTGAGCCGCAATAATTAACTCCCGCGCAGAGCTTGCTCATTGGGGGTCCAGCGCTCAGTGGCTGGTTCAGAGAAAAGGCTGGAACTGAGAGGGTTAAATTGGGCTTATAATGGGTAGGAAACGGCAAAAATCAATTCGATTTAGTGCTGCTCTATTTCGGGCAATTCTCTCCTGTTGCTACTTTAACTTCTCAATGCAAAAAAAACAGTATTCTATATTGTTTATATTTTTATATATATAAAAAATATTTCTACAAATGCATAATATATACATTTATATATGCTCTAAATATATATATATTACTTTTCCATACTCTACACTGCTGTACTTGTGACAAAATAAACATTTTCACTGGTATCATCCCGTAGACACAGACCTAGATGTTAGCTATAAGGTCTCATCAGATCAGGGAGATGATTTTCAAAGGCTGTTGGACCACCAATGGCATCACCACCAATGCCAGTCAGGAAAACAGGTCAGGACCTTGTGTCTATCATGGAAAGATGCTTCTCCCCCTCTAGCTACAATCCCTGTTTTCAAGGGATCATTACGGACATGCTGTCTATACAGCTGAAGGAAATCTGGTTGATGACGCAGGAGTCTTCAGTTCAGTGGATCAGTGGAGCATCTGCTTTACATGGAAAATAGGGTAACCAAGACAGGATGAAAACAGAACTGGGTCTGGAGTCACAAGAAATGGAAGAGCATAAAACCATGCAACGCAGATGTGTACCTGTAGGAATACAAGACAGCACCCTCTGTCCTACTTAGAATAGCTATCCCTGCTGAGGTGCTCCTTCTTCATCAACACTAAGGGCCAGCAGGGAAGATCTCCTCCAGGCAGGTTCACAACCATGAACTTCTGTGATGTCAAAGCTTTTAGACCCGATTTAAACTATGATGGAAGTTATACGTAGGTGCAGTCTTCAGACAAGAGAAGGAAAACCAATTTGAGCCCGATGTTCAGATACACAACTGAGATGCTGGAGGAGAGAGATTCCAAAGCACGGATCCAGCTCAGGTCCCGCACATCAGAGATGAGCATTTCACTATGTCTGGGTTTGAGGCAAAATCCCGCCGTGGACTAGAGAATTCTTTGCCAAGGGAAATTTTGTCAGCACATACAAATAACACAAACAGAAGCCTTTATCAATAAATCAGTACTTGCCTAAGTGCCCACACCAATTTTTTTGCTGTAAATACCAGCGACAATCCTGAGCCCGCAGTACCATGCAAAAAAAGAAACATATATTGAGATGCATTGACTACAGCGGCAGCTATCAGGAACACATCATCCCTGAAAAACTATTATATTAATTGAACTATTTTGCTACAAGCAAACCAAATTATTGCAGAAGACCTCACTATTAGACCAAGGCTTCAGAGTTCAGCCAGCGCACCACCATCTACCCACCCTTCGCATCTTAATCCGCTCCCAGCGCTCCCCCTTCCTTGGCACTCTGTTAATAAGCCCAGGGACGTCCTTCCCAGCGGTCTCAAATGCCTTGTCAGCAGAAATTCAAATCAATCCAGCCCTGGAAGCAGCTGCAGCAAATAACTCAATCACGTTCATCATTTTAACTTATCCTATTTATGAATCAGGTCAAGCTTGAAATCTCCATTTACATTATCAGCCTTCGTGATATTAAGATAATCAGGCAGAGGACTGATCAAAGGTTCCTCATAACTTTGAGAGCAAGTATTACCATATAGGAACACTTTATCTATTCCAGCATCCCTTTTTTGACTACGGAGAGTACTTACTTCCCCAGAAATTAGAACGAGGAACACCATAGGATCATAGAATCATTTATGTTGGAAAAGACCTTTAAGATCATCGAGTCCAATCGTTAACCTAACATGGCCAAGTCCGCCACTAAACCATGTCCTCAAGCACCACGTCTACCCGTCTTTTAAATACCTCCAGGGATGGAGACTCAACCACTGCCCTGGGCAGCCTCTTCCAATGCCTGACAGCCCTTTCGGTGAAGAAGTTTTTTCTAATATCCAACCTAAACCTCCCCTGGCGCAGCTTGAGGCCATTTCCTCTCGTCCTATCACTTGTTACTTGGGAGAAGAGACCGACCCCCACCTCGCTACAGCCTCCTTTCAGGCAGTTGTAGAGAGCCATAAGGTCTCCCCTCAGCCTCCTCTTCTCCAGGCTGAACAACCCCAGCTCCCTCAGCCGCTCCTCATAAGACTTGTGCTCCAGACCCTTCACCAGCTTCGTTGCCCTTCTCTGGCCACGCTCCAGCCCCTCGATGTCCTTCTTGTAGTGAGGGGCCCAACACTGAACACAGCACTCGAGGGGCGGCCTCACCAGTGCCCAGTACAGGGGCACCATCACCTCCCTGGTCCTGCTGGCCACACTAGTCCTGATACAAGCCAGGATGCCATTGGCCCTCTTGGCCACCTGGGCACACTGCTGGCTCATGTTCAGGCGGCTGTCGACCAACACCCCCAGGTCCTTTTCTGCCAGGCAGCTCTCCAGCCACTCCTCCCCCAGCCTGTAGCGTTGCATGGGGTTGTTGTGACCCAAGTGCAGGACCCGGCACTGAGCTGTGTTGAACATCACACAGTTGGCCCCAGCCCAACGATCCGGACTGTCCAGGCCCCTCTGCAGGGCCTTCCTACCCTCCAGCAGATCAACACTTCCACCCAACTTGGTGTTGTCTGCAAACTTACTGAGGGTGCACTCGATCCCCTCATCCAGATCATTGATAAAGATATTAGCCAGGACTGCTGACAGATTATGGAAAGTGGCTTGGTGAGCACCTCCACCAGCTCCCTCAGCACCCTTACCATGCTGAACAAGCAAGCGCTGCCCATAATAAAACTGAGCTCCTCCAGTCAGTATCAGGGCAGGAGGTACTGTACGTACATCTCCAAATAACCATGAAGATCATCAGGTTTTAAAACAGAACGTCTGCTGAAAACCCGAGAAAAAGATATTCAAGCTACCTTGAATTACTTTTATTTTACCTAGGCTGGATAGAGGGAATTCTGATTTTTTCCAAATTGATTTTGAAAATCATCAAAAATGGTCCTCATTAACAGCATTCGATGGGGAAATGAACTCTGTAGCCTCCTGAAATGCAGAAATACTCTATTCATGCTCTTACAGCCCTTTCTCTGTTGTCCCTCTACCAGCCCAGTAATCACTGCAACACCTGCACACCATCACCAAGTCACAGTCACATCTGGTGCACATCTGACAACAACAATAAAAAAAAAAAATATAAGAAAACAGAAAAAGCAATTCCTATCTTCTCAAAGAACTTTCACTCTGCTGTTCACGTCCAATTTGCTATTTTTCTTCTTACAACAAATAAAATGTAATATCATTCTGCTATTTTTGGAAGTAGATGTTTTATCCAGAGTGTGGGCAGAGGGAAACAATTTGTATTCAGATTTTAGGATTATTTAAACAGGGGAAAAAAACGTAAGGCCGTAAGCTAACAAAATGGTCTTATTTGAGAAAAAAAAAAAATCTAGAAATATTTTAATTGAAGCACTTCACTTCTGATACCAGCTATTAAGAATACAGATATAATCACTTATTTATCTCATATGCAGCAAGAAAACTTTGCAAAAAAAAAAAATCGCATGGGACATAATCCAACAACAATCTTCCCCATTAACTCGAGAACGATGTTCTATTGAATATTTCAAGTGCAATTGCACTGTAACAAAATGGCATGATGCCATGAAGTCCCATAAATTATTCTCTCTCAATACCTCCCTTCCTCGCAAAGATGCCAGGAGGCTGGATAAAAAAAGTGCTCCCAGATTGAAGCGAAAGACACCGAAGAAACGTGAGGATCCTTCAAATGACCACGTTTGTCCCGAAGTGGAAAGACGACTTTAACAGTTGGTGTTGCAACTTCTAGCCGGGATCTGGCTTAGGAATTACTGTACCAACAAGATGCTTTCTGCAAATGAATTAAACACATAGGGCTTAAAATGATGGTAGCCTGCTCCAAGTCATAACTTTGAATGCAGTTAACGTTGCTGGCTCAATTTTAATGCTACCAATGGCAGAAAATTTTCCACTGAGTTTCTCTAATGTGGACAAACCATCATGAGTAGCAGAGATGAAAGCTCAAAACAGCTCCGTGGGTGATGCACAAGCTCAGAGAGACTCCAGGTCCCACATTCACGACCAGTGAGCGTCGACCAGGAATCCCAATCGTCTTTTCTCCGGCCACAGCTTCAGCTTAGGAGGAAGCAAACGTAAGCAGAATCACAACTATTGCCAGGTCCAGGCAGCGAGACCGTAACACAGCTAATTAAATGCTTTGTCAAAGATTTTCCGATCGTTCAAAGGATTGGTATGTGCAAGGAAGAGGCTTGCAGAGGTATGAACAGCAGCCAGAGTGCTGAGTAAGCACATCCGAAAGCAGTAAACATTAACATGATTTCAATTTAAATTCCTTGAACGTGTTAAGAAAAAGGGAGAGGAGAAAAAGGGAGAGATGAAAAAGCCATTCTGCGGCCAAGCTCACCCACGTAACCAGCGTTGTGTCTAGGAACCCAGTTTGGCTTCTCTACAGTCAAGGGAGGGAGACTGAAGCCTCCCCAAAGGAGCTCCACTGACCATGGAAGGAGTCACGGGTCTCCAGTAACTTCAAGTCCCTCGGTAGTCATCACTACCTGGGCCTGACCACAGAAGAGAAGACAACCCATCTAGGATCACAGGGGACATCAACTGATGAGCAAAGGGAACAACACGTCAAGACCCTCACAGCAGCTCGTGGGTCCCAAATGCCAATCCACTGCCTCCTTGAACATGCAAGTTGATTTTTCCTCTTATGTAAAGCATTCAGGAAATTTGCTTTGATATGTCTTAGAAGTAGCTACACCAGGCTCAATAAATGCAAAGTGATGACAGAGAGGACACTCCTGACACAAACTTAAGCCAACAAAAAGGAACTGGATGACAGCACTGGCACCTCAAGAAGTAACGGCCCGAGGCTACTACTCCCAGGAATGCAATAGGATGCATAGGAAAAAAGACAGAATAATATATAGAGATTATCATAATGACATTATGGTCATTAACCCATTATTAAACCCAATCTCACTATGTTATAAGGAAGGAAATGTTTAGGTTGGATATTAGAAAAAAATTCTTCACTGTAAGTGTAGTCAGGCATTGGAAGAGGCTGCCCAGGGAAGTGGTTGAGTCCCCATCCCTGGAGGTATTTAAAAGATGGGTAGATGTGGTGCTTAGGGACATGGTTTAGTGGTGGACTTGGCAGTGATAGGTTAATGGTTGGACTTGATGATCTTAAGGGTCGTTTCCAACCTTAACGGTTCTATGATTGTATGATTCTATGAAAATTATAAGGTAAAAATTAGTGGTGCGGTGTCATTTGGATCTTGTTCTTTTCCATAGAGAAGGAGCTCACAAAAGTAAAGAGATGAGCAGTAAAAATGCTCCTTGCTCCATGGCGATGGGGGAGCAGGAAGGAGACACACTGAAGGAATGAGTTTGATTTAGAAAGGAGACTGACACCAAACACAGCAGAAATGAACTCAATAAGGAAGAGTTTAGAGAAGACATCTGGAACCTCTGTGCTTCCTACCGCACACCAGAAAAAAACAGGAAATCTCCCACAAAAAAAAAAAGGAAAGTCAGGAAATTCTCAAAAGATAAGGGAAATTTTTTGAGTAATTGAACTGTAGCACAGGCTGTGGAGGCCAAGAACTCAAGCATCCAAAGGCACAGGGAAGTGCATAACGAGACCAGCCAAAGTTGTCATAACTAAGTTGTAACATGAATGCTTAATCCAGCCTTAATGATTAACCATCAGGAGAAACCCAGGAAGAAATTATCACTGCATTTGCCTATCAGGGCATTACTTTCTCTTCCTTTGAGCACACTATTACTGGTCACCATCCAAAACAGAGATTCTTGAGCTCAATGAACCCTGTGTCTCACTAGGCAATTCCTAGACTACTTATAATTAAAGGCACCATTAAGCCTTCAGAGATCCAGATGCCAACCCATGTCAAAAGTCATGCAGCTGAACGTGGTCCAATTACACTGCATACAAGAGCTACACCACATCCCATATAGATATAATTTTATAATATAATTTTATAAGAAGCTTTTGCCATATCTTACGGTCTTCAGATCATTCGAGATCCTCTTGCCTGTATTATCCCTTCAGCATTGGTTAGCAAAACAAGACTGTCCTTAGTTATCTGCCAGCAAGCTTAAGATAGGATAAATGGCAAATAGAAGAAAAAGCCCATCTAATCACCAATGCTGTGGGGAAGCCAATTAAATAATTAAAAAAAAAAAAAAAAAAAAGTTTACATGGAGAAACAATCTCTTCCTCCCCATTTCACATGTTTTTGGGGCTAGGGGAAGGGTGATATTTTGGGCTCCCTTTTTGCATGCTTATTCAGGGTCTGTACAGCCAAACAACTGTACATTCTTGTGGACTAGTAAATGCCACAAGCCCAGTTCATCGATTCTTGAAAAAGTCTTTTATAAACATAAAAGGGTAAAGCACCATGAAAAGGGCTCTCAAGCAGCCTGGTCCAGGTGACAGAATACCTCAAAATATCTTTTGAATTAAGATGTTGATCAAGTTTTTCCCTCTGCATTTAAACGGGAAAAAAAAGTCCAAACTACAAATCGACTCAGAAACAGCCATCACATAAGATACTAAAAATATTATCATCTAAACACAGGAAGGTCAAAAAATAAATTCTTAACTGCCTTCTCAACATAACGCAGAAAGCAAGTCTATTCTTAAGCATACACCAAGGCCAGTGAATTTGGGAAAAAGACAGATGGGAGAATATGTAGGAGAATATGTTCCCTGAATACTTCCACAAATAGGCTACCAAAAGTCAACAGAGATGCTCTGACACAAGAGATGCAGAAGTCACAGGAGATGCATTTCTTGACATTCCCCACCGGGAGATCTTCTAGAGCAGACAGAGAAGTCTTTACTACTTGTTACCATGGCACTGCCTCCAGACACTCATCCTACAGTTCTCCCATATTTGCAAACAAAATGGCCAGCCTCCCATGGTCATGGAATGACAGATGCCACTTTCTCAGCCTTTCCCAGCAATGTGGTGATGATCACCACAAAAAATTACAGCAATACAAGAACCATCAATGGTCTACACTGACTTTTCCATTTACTACTCCCATTCTCCTGCCCTTTCAGCTGCTCCTGTAACTTGAAGCTGTTGGCCAGCTTCAATCAAATTGGAGAAAAAAGAGAAAAGGAAAAAAAAAAAAAAAAGAAAAAAAAAGAATCCTAAAACATAATTACCACCCCGAAAATTAAGTGAAATATTAAGGGCTGAATCAAGGAAAGAGAGATAAGTGAACACCGGTGTGGAGAAGGAGACGAAAACCCAACACTTGCAGCAACTACCCAGCATGTGGATTACCTATGAGTAAACAAATGGACAACCAGCCAGAGTTATGATTTCTCTTGCGGTGGGAGTAGCAACTAGAGATGGCAAGCGGTAGAAGACGTGTCAGGAGATGAAAGGCACATCTGTAGGAAACCAGGAGCCTTCTACTTGCTCTTCAGCAGATGGAGCGTGGAGAGCAGATAGAGATCCTCCTGCTGAGGCTTGTATTTTAGACACTTCTTTTGTGACATCCTGGTTGGTGTCCCCACCAACAGCAAGGCCAATCTTGGTGGTGTAGCCAACGGTGGTGTAGCCAGCCACTACTGCTCCAGCCCTAAAGTCACTTCAGCCACTTGGGTTTCCTTACGTATACATAGTCTGGCAAACACCAGAGTATCAGTATATTGCTGCCCAAGATCCACCCGTGAGAAGCAGATGTCCCACAACCAGAGGCCTGAATACTATGTTCTTGCTCCCCAAATATGCAGTGCCCAACCAGCAAACTACACAGTGTGTTTCCAACATAAACCTGTCATGCCCTGACAAATGCATCCACCCACATTACCCTCCTATTTGCTCAAGAAATTGGAACCATAATTAAGTAGAGCAGGGGACTAACAGAAAAGTGTACTTCAGTTAAAACAATGACTGGATTTTTGTCACTTTACTCCAAAAACTAGATCTACATTATTCATTGCATGAATTTGCTTTTCTGTTTTAAAGATTTTGCCATCTAACACACAGTCGTGTTTGCAGTCAAGTCAGAGCAAAATTGATGAATGCCAACACAGCTGGATCTCAACAGCCCTTCCACTAAACTGCAGCGTAAAAATTAAGGGAGTGCCAGAGATTACTAAGAAAAATACAGCAACACACCTGTAGGTTTCCAATCAAAAGTCATCTCACGGAGATGGAAACAATTCCAGGTGCAGGGGAAGCATGCAAAGGCAAGCACAGGTGGCAGAGTTTGCATTAGTCCAGTTTCTAACCAAGTCACAGCTGCCTTCATTGCAATGACCCTAACTGGCATTTCCAGTTGTGAGATGGGAAAATCAGCTGACATGAGCATCTTTGCCTACAGTCCCACAAAACATAGGTTGAAGAAGACACAGAGGTCTATCCAAAGCATACATAAAGAAAAAAAATTAAAAATCCGTTCTTCTTTCTTTTCCACATATTGAACTAGCTAAAGCAGTCCACGTTCTCCAGTTTCTACCACCAGCATTTATTTATCGCCATCCTCAATTCTGAAAGCAAACTCCAAGTGATAATGCACGATCCTCCTGCAAAACCAAACTGAGATGGATGGAGGGTGAGAGGTATAATTTAAGACAGTTTATATTGCTCACAGTACGAAGAACATTGCATTCAGGCTGCGAGAAAGGTCACTGGTAAATTGAAGTCAGCAGAAGGTAACAGAAAAGTTTACAAACAACATCTCAACAGAAAAAGGAGCTAATTTGGGCATTCAGGGAAAAGAGCAACCAGAGAGCAAGTCTAGGTATGCAAGAGCCTTCCTCACCCCTGACGTGTGAGCATACTCATCTTCAGAGGCCCAGGACATCCTGTGATGAAGTACATGAGATTTGCATTAGTGCCATCAATAGTAGCACCCAGTGCGACAGGAACCTCCTCCTTGGCAAAGCCATACATACCACCACAGAAGAACAGTTTGGAATTCTCTCTCATCTCCCAGCTGGCTCATTTCTTTTAGCACAGAAGCCTCGGTAGCCAGGATTTCCCTCCAGCAAAGTGCAAAGGATTGCTGCCCTGAGCTGGCTCGACTTAAGCTTTCAGCCTTTTTCCAAATGCTACAGGAGATAAGAAATGTGGAGTTCACTTCTTCCCTTCTGAACACTATCATCCGATGAAAACACAGTTTCTCAAGTAAAGGAGAAACTCCTTATGTGGTTTTGTTGGAAGAAACAATGGAGGTCTGCATTGTATCTCATCATATAATCATAGTATACCAGGTTGGAAGGGACCTCAAGGATCATCTGGTCCAACGTTTCTTGGCAAAAGCAAGAGGCCCAGCACCCTGTCCAGCTGACTCAGCAGACAACTGACAGACAGCACTGGCACTCACTTCAGTGGGTCCTTCAAGGTCCAAACTCCAGTTGGGAGTTTCATGCTGAGACCAAAGGAGAGAACAGGAAAATATGAAGAAGCTCCATCTAACAGGACAGGCTGAATCGCATCCTACTTGCTCTTCTAACTTTGGACCATCCCCATAGACACTTGCCACAAAACAACTCAGGATCTGTAAAACAAAGACAGTCACCCTGGCTTCACAGAGGTGCTGCTTTGCATAACTGGGTTCCTTGACATTACCATTTCTTCGGTTCCACATCCAGGGGAAGAGAGGACATATACCAAGTATCTTGAATGTCAGGCAATTCAGCTATTTTGGATCAGGAAGACTAAGGGAAATGCCCTAAACATCCAACTTCCAGAACAGTACCCTGAAAAAAGTCAATTCCCCTTCAACTGAAGGGTCTCCAAGTCTGTTTTGTTTTCTCAACACATGCCTTAGCAGCAATAAAACCACACATTCCTACACTGCAGAGCACTGAGTACTGCAGAGCAACATGTTCTCAACGCCAACAGTGGTTGAGCACCCCTGCTCACGTCCCCTATAAAATGCTTCCTGCCACAATAACCCCTGCTCCCCTACTCTGTATCCCCGTGACACTTCTGTCGCAATCTCTCCACATCCTCCATATATCCACGGATGCTTCCCCTCTGCAGCTTCAAACCCCATTTATGTCTCAATTTGTTCTCCAAAGCATCCTCCCAAGTACCAGAGAGGCAGCAAGCAGCATACATGGGTAATCTAGACCCGGACACATAATAACTGGTTGACTGGATGATACAAAAAAAGAAGGTAATCACTGAATTTTCCTGTGTTTCCCTTTACGACATTGAGATATTAAGTCCTTACGTGCTTCATGAACACATTCATTGATGGTTGGGCAGAGGAGAAAAGCCCAAATCAGTGAAGTGTACTCTTTGATGTGATTAACTCAACCAACCCACTAAAACGCAAGAGGCAGAAAGGCAGCGACAGGAGAAAGCCTTAAAGGAAGTCAGAGACTTCAGACTATCAAAAAAAAAAAATTCCACTTCTGAAAACAACTTAATAGCGCTGATCTGTTCTCACTTTCATACCCCTGCCCCAAACACTGTATTTGTATTTAATTTTCTGGTTCACCAAGTAGAAAAATAACCCATTCCTCAGGCTTCCAGCTTTGTTTACGCACTTGGTTAGGACTGAGCTGAACACTCAAACCTGTCATTGAAGGTTTCGGGTGCTCCTAGCTCTGGTTTGCACTCACTGTGTAGCAAAGCATCAGTGATGGAGGCTTTACACTTCACATCACAGACAACGGCACTGCCGAGAAGAAACCACCTTCCACCCTACCACACCAACCACGGTCCCACCACGTCCCGAAGCCTGGCACTGAGCCTCTTCAGCTGGGGGTGCAAGCAAGATTAATCCAGCCCAAGCGAGAGCAGAAAGCTGCCTCATAGGGCTAAGACTACATCTCACCTATCCAAAATCTAAGTCACTTTTTTTATTTTTGGTGAAGTTTCATTTTGAATCAATCAGGCTTTCAAAGTGGCTCACCGTGCAGACACCAGCACACCAATGCCAAAATGTTGGACAGGGTTGAAGTCCATGGATTCACTTAAAAGCCAGTGGAGCCCTGATTTTATTGGCTTAAAATGATGCAAAAATGCATCTTTGGGCTGCAGCTCCATGATGCATTAGCTCTGACAAGCGAGATAAGTCAAGACCTCCCCGCCCCACACCACGGCTGGCTCTCCGCTCTCTTGCTAATACAGCAGCCAGCAGCTCATGCTGTAAATCAGATCAATGAAACATTCAGTTAAAAATAAGAGCCAAAACCTCCTCCATTGCAGGAGAGCCTTTAGTATTACAAATGATGAAAGCACGTTTCTAAAAAAAGCAAGCTGAGTTGAGAGCGATTTCTGAGAAGGTGGCAAAAAACCAGCACCAAGCCCAGTCAGCAGAACAAGGGCTGGGCTGCTCCAAGCATTGCTGGGTCCCCAGAATAACCCTGATAGTGGGAAAATGGGTCTCAATACCCCCAGCTAGTGGCTACCTGGATCAAAGATGTTGCCTGGCTCCCATCCTGGACCTGTGTGGGGATGCTGCAGGAGCAGGACATTCAGGGGACACCACCATGTTCTGCTTGCGAGCTAGTCCTTGGGCATCTCCTTGCCCAGTGGGCTGCGTTATTCCTGCCTCATGGCTGGGAGCCAGGGGAAGACACTGGGATGCAGCTTCCAAGGAAGACGTTGGGATGCAGCTTCTGGGATCAAGAAACGGCATCCTTGTGGTGAGCACAAGCATTTGGCCTGTGGTGCTTACTGAAACTGTGAGAGAACAGAGAAGAGACACCCTTGAGGTGTTTTATAATTATTTTTATGACTGATACTTGGAAATATGAGGGATTTGGGGGTTGGGTTCCCCCCCCGCCCCTTTTCATCTGATCTAAGCACCTTTCATCTATCCACACGTTAAGTAAATAACTGGCTGTCTTCATCCTGTAATCCAGATGGCTGTCCCCATGCCTGGACCAGACCAGTGCTTCACCCACAGCAGCCAGGTCCATCAGCAGGAGGATCTGCAACAGCCTCTGGCTCACAGCTTCCCCACGGACACCACAGCATCTCACCTCCTGTTTCCAACACTGGGATGCAATCCCGCTACAGCAATTGCAGCTTTTAATACCTTTTACAAACATCTAATTCACTCCACATTAATCCCCCTAAGCAGCTCCTCCTTCATTTTACCCCTGGAGACTCCAAGCTAAAATATTCATTGGGTTAAACACAAAACTCTCCAATAGAGTACAGCAGTATAACGCTATCCTTGCGATAAAAGTACAGAATGAGTTTCTAAAGATGCTTTTCTAAACTAGATGTTTTTAAGTGAATTTATGTTTCATGACAAGCTCTTTTTGCTTACTTCTCACTTTTTCTCATCGTTTTTTTTTGGGGGAACAGACAGGGGCTGTTCTATCTTGAGGTCAACATTAAATAAGAAGGACCCAAAAATATATTGAAAATGAACTCTTTATGCATGGCACATGGCATATTTCAAACAAATGCAGCTGAAAATCTCCAAAATATCAAAAGCTATTTCAGTGAAGGGTTTCGCTTACTTTAGACATTCATGCATCCTCTAAAAAGTTGAATCTCTTCCAAGTATTTTAACTCAGTTGCATGGACAAACTCACCAGCACAGGAACGTGCCAACAACCCCATGGTCCACATCTCTGTAGGCTTCCCAGGCTGCAAAGGACTTCCCAAATCCATCTGTGTGGGACATCAGGCTTCCTCAGGACCTACTGCCCTGAAATGTCCTTGCTGTGAGCTGGGCTTTGCTTCCAGCCTCTCAACTGTACCTGATGCCGATCATCATCTCCTCACTTCATTTTACTCTCCAGTAAATCTGAAGTTATCCAAGTCAGGAACCAACCTTCTTGCCTTGCGCTTGCACAGCTTCCAGCTCGCAATACCTTTATCCTACAGCAGTGCTCAAACTCAATGATTACCAGCTGGACCTTCAACCGCAGGACATATATTTGCGTGGCTCTACTCTGTAGAGTAGAGGGAAGAGGTTTCTGATGGGGCGTTAGAGCTCAGTCCCTTCTCCATCATTCCCGTGGCATCCTGCCATACACCTCCATCAAACTCCAGCTTCAGACCACCATGACAGGATACAGCTCATTATTTTAGGGAAAGCTTTAGGGCACAGTCTCACAGCCGACTCTTCCAGACCATGTCCAGATATCCCCAGAAATCTTTAGAGCAAATCATGGAGGTGTGCATTAACACATGCACATCGTCCACATCTCGGTCACAACGGATCACAAACATTGAACAAGACCTGATAACACACGATTTTATTTGACCTTTGACCCCAATGGAGCCAAAGCAGGGTGATTCCAGCCCATAAATATTCCTGACTCCGCCAGCACGTGCAAACTAAAGAAGCTCAGACCTCAAACCTTGAAGGTAAGTGTACAACAGCATCGAATCCCCCCAGTTGTTTCACCTTAAACAGACAGGAGGAAGGTGTTGACACTGAAGTGATGCTTTGCAATTCAGGCAATCTGTGTTCAATCGCCAGGCTTGCATAAACTCTGTAATGCAGTACTGTGTATCTAGGAGAATTAAAGACAAGGCAGAGTCATCTCACCTGCCTTCGAAGCATCCTCGTGCTGCAAAACGCACAGGAAGGGCTCTTGGTTTAATGGGGTGTTATTCTGCTTCAGTATAGCAAGAAATGGACTTGCATCATTTTAATTTTTAACCTTCAAGTAGATCACATTTAAAAGAAAAAACAAAACACACAAATGTGGCAAGAAATTGGCGCTGTGTTTATCACTGGAACAGTTTGGGAGTTATCCTGAACCAGTTCATACCATTGATCAAGGCATTTCTTTGCATCAGCCTGCTGCAGTAGGCAGATAAAACATAGCTGCACCATGTACATAAACTGTGTTTAGATGCATAAACCTCGGCAAAGCGGCTTCTTATTTTGAGACAAAACCAGAAAGAATTATATGTTGCATTAAACATTTTCTTCTCTGTCCTCTTCTCGACTGTCTGAAAGATCAATTAAAGTGCTTTTGCGTAAAACAGGCAGAGAAGCGCTTTCCAAAAATAATTAATTAATCCACTCTTTGCTTTTAATATGATCTCTAAAGAAAATAAGCATAATGAATTGAAGATTCCCACAGTGAAAAAGAAGAAAATGCAGAAGGTTTAATCATCCACTTACAAGGTAACAAAGTAGATTTCTCAAGCCTTATGTCTCCTACAAAATTTGAAGCACTCATACACAAATATCAGTAACACGCTGCAGCAAGCTGAAGAGCTTCCCCTGCCCTTGCACAGGAATACGTGCAAGTCCCTCCCTTGCACTTACACACAGACATTTGCTGTTTCCATCACCGTTCTATTTGCAAAGAGATCAAAATGAAACTAGAAGCAATCGTGCTATTGATTTTTAACACCTTCCTCCCCTTGTGAAGGTCTTGCTGTTCTGTGTATCGGCAATCTCTCTGTCCAACGACGCTGCAACATCTGGAAGCATCAGCGCGAGCTCTCTGCACGCTGAGCAGTAATGTGACTTACAGGCAAAAGCCTCAGCACTGTGAGAGCATCACTGAGTTTAACTGGTCTCCCAGTTACCAACCATAACAGGAACTGGAGGAAAAGGGAGAGAGACCATCCCACCAAGCAAAGTCAACACCTACTTTCTTCTCCCTCACATTGCCCCATATCATGTCTTTGCAAGGCAAGGCAGGAATTGTTCCTATCAAAAACCCATCTTCTTAGTTTCTAAGGAAGAAATTTATTATGATGAGGGTAGTGGTGAAACACTGGCCCAGGTTGCCCAGAGAGGTGGGAGATGCCCCATCCCTGGAAATATCCAAGGTCAGGTTGGACGGGGCTCTGAGCACCCTGATCTGGTTGAAGATGTCCCTGCTTACTGCAGCAGGGTTGGACTAGATGATCTTTCAAGGTCCCTTCCAACGCAAACTATTCTATGATTCTTAGTTCTCCAGAGAGCACCAACCCACCATGTCAAGATGAACCCAGAGGACCTTTCCAAGGCTGTGTTGTTGGACAGCAATTTGGTGGAATTATATTCCACAGCATCGATGAAGCGCTCGAGTGCTCTTCTACTTTGCCCAGCCCATGCCAAGACATCGGGCTGACTTGCAGCAACGCAGTCTAGAAAGGAAATCTCAGCTCCAGGCAAAGCTGTGATAGGGGACAATACTCATCATCACACCCAAATGCAAAAGAACTGACAGGAGAGAGAAACCACTGCCCTACTCAGTTGAAACAGGAGCAAAAACAACTTGCAATATTAAAAACAAAACAAACAAAAAAAAAAAAACAAAAAAAACCCCCCACACACAAAAACCGAAACCGCAACAAATAGAAACAAAAGCTAAGAGGCGAATAATTCATTTAGGCAATATGCAGTGCCCATACTCTACCCGAATTGTTTAAGTTGAAGGTTCACGGATTAATCAGAAGCACCACAAAAAGAAAAGCTAGGATCAGAAGTACAAGATTTATCTTGAGTAAACAAAATAGGTTTCTCAGTAAGGCATTTTCATTTAAAACAGAAAAAAATATGTTGCAGTTTGTCAACTGACCAGTAAGGGGAGTTGGTGCCTAGAGCTTTGAGTCAACCACGCATACGCAGTTTTGGGTGGAGAAAACTCAAATATACAGTTCTGAAGTACTGGCATTGAGGAAACATTAACGAGTGCCCGAAGATGCTAGAGGAAGATGGACAGAGCGCACCATGGCCAGAAAATCCACTAACCTGGCAACGGGAGAGGGCTTGAGAGATACTACAGTAGAAAAAAGTCATATTTTTGCTTGGAAATGAGTCTTTCTCTCCCTGCAAGATATAATGGAAAGCACATGATAGAGAGCACTTGGAAGGAGAAAGGCAAAGGATGAATGAAATTGAGTCAAGATGAAGCTTGGGGTAAAAAAATAAGGGCTAAATCTCAATGCATTTCTGGGTACAATATTCTGATGGTACCATGTTTCCCAGAAAAAAATTGGGCCAATTCCTCTGGTGGCCTTGAGGAGACATCTAGGAGGGTACCACATGCCTGGGAGAAGACTTCAGAAAACAAGGGCTAATCAGACTCCTTACCACTGAGCCCCAGCACTAGAAACAAATAGGGAAAAAATAAAAATAAAGATTTATTGAAAGAAAAAAAAAAAAAAAAGCTCAAAATCTGAGTGGGATTTAATAGTATTATACCGTATCTAAAGAAAAATGCCAGCAGTAGGAACTCATTAAGCATTGTATGGGGAACAGCAGCAAAATCACTCCTGCAACTATAGCCATGCTGGGCTCGTCAACAGAAACGGGGCTGCCACCGGCTACGGGGCCATGGAGAGGAGCACTCGAACGCTTACGTTCCTCTTAATCTCATTAACCTCGTATTTACTCTGTTGTTGGTGATTACTCAGGATGTTAATAGGCATACTTTTTGCGTATTATTTACTGAATGTTACAAATCTGTTTAGCTCTGTATACGAAACTGGGCTGGAACATGCCAATTCTCCCCATGCTATGGAAAACGAAGGTAGAGAAATAAAATCCTTTTTAAGGACTTGTTTCAAAGATCCTGATTTCTTGAATAAGAATGAAGCGCAAGATAACCAATTGATTCAGAAAAATATATTCTGAAATACTTTCTACAGTATTCCATGAAGGAGGAACAGACACACAAACTAAAAATACCCAAGACGACTTATTTCCTACTATTAAGCTGGAGTACATGAAACAACTATTCTAGCCACGATACAAATTATTGTAACGGTATTCCAGGTGGGAAAAACAGATGTAGTTTAAGAAAACTACTTCTGCTGATAAAAAAAACTCTAAAGGTTTTACAAATACAGTCTGTTATGCCTTGAAAAATGAAACCTTCACTGACCATCTGTTCTTAGCAGAGAGCGCCCATTAACACTCACTTTTGACCAAAAAGCCCAACTCAAAGTCAACGCATCACAAGTGTCGACCATCCCAGAGCTTAATGAATCAGCCAAGTCAGGCAAGATCAGCTGTTGGGGAAGAATCTGGATGGACATGGCCCAATATTAACCAGCTAAAACAAGGAAACCACCGCAAGAGCAGAAGATGCCATCCACAGGTGAACATCAGCAAGCGTTGAGCCTACAACGTTCCTGTGCACCCACACCAGAGGCCTGGGTCCACCAAACATAGCATCACCTCCAACGAGCTGAAGGGATATGGAGAAAAACAACCAAAAAAAAAAAAGAAAGAACCCGAAACAGGAAGGATTATCAAAGAAAGAAAACAGCAAAAAACATCGGCCCCACAATTTTATTCTCTTGTGTTGTGGAGCCACTTGTTTGGCACGAGACAGCAATAGCCCAACAGACCCAAGGCCCATCTCAGCAGTATCGTCTCTCTTCAGGGAAAAGGAAAAAAAATGAAAATCAGAAGTGAAAAGTTCATACAGGTTTTTATCTGCTCTGTTTCCCCCGGTCTGAAGCACAGGAATTCCCAAGACTGAGGTTTTAGCTTTATCTTTAGATTCAGCTGCCTCTGGGAATTTTCACACCCTGTGAATTTGTTAAACAAAAATATATGTATTAGGCAACTTTGCTTTCGGGCTATACAATATCTCTCGACAACGTAACACACACACAGAAAAAGACACCACTCCTTCCCTTTAATTTCAGGGTGCAAACATTAGGGGATGCCCAATGAAATACAGCAAGTAATTTTAATTTTCTGCAATTTGTGATTTCACATAACTGTCATTTTTCCTTACTTAGTGATCTCATATTTTATACTCAGTTTTAGACAGGTAAGCAGGGTCTGTCGGCTTTTTTCCTACATTACCTACAAAACGAAAGCCCATGCAACTAAAGGGATTGCTGAGCTAGAAGCACACGACTGGGACAACCAAGCGGACTTAGCACTGGAAAAAGTGTCAGCACAGAAGAACAAAACCTTCGTTAGGACGGTGCAGCACAAAGCTGCACAGAGGACTTAGGTCTTTGTAACAGCAGCCAATCCATTACAAAGCAAAGTTAGCAGAAGACTGAAAAATCATTATGGTATCTTTATAATTTATTTTGAACTAAAAATAGCTTCGAGAGAGGAAAAATTAAATTGTTGCTTTTGGGAAGATGATTCATACAAGAACGCATGTGCACATGGATGTGTACAGAGCAAGAGACAAGAGATAACATGTCCATATAGACAGCTGCGTATTTTAGAACAGCGTTCATAAAGATCCAATAGCTCAGATACATCACTAACTAGAGTCTCCAGCGTTACTAAACCCCTTTCTTCCTCACACACTCTAGTGACTGATTTTTTTTTGGTCTCAAATTTGGAAATGAATGCCTCAGAAGGAATTTAACATGCTTTTAAGGCAGTTTCTTATGCTTAAAAAAAAAGAAAACAAGAAAAAGAATGGCTTAGGCAACTCAGGTAGAGGCACTTTTATGCTGTGTAAAGTTACAGAAAGTGGAAGTATTACTTCCTTTATACAGTAATTATTCCTCAAAAAAAAAGTCTTTTAATCAAACTGCTGAAATTTTGGGTGATGGGCTTGTTTTAAGCAGGAGAAGCATCATCATGCAGGACTCAACCTTCCAGACCTATCATCAAAGCCTTCTTATCCCTCCTTGTGACAGGATGGTGGAGAAAGTCACATCACATGGGATGACACCGGGACTGCAGAAAGCAGCAAAGGATGCTGAAGGAACTCCTGCCCTGAGTTTTCATACCCTTAGAAAAACCACACAATTACCCTTTCGTCTTCTTTGATGAACACATTCTACTTCAACACTCTCAAAAGCCAACAGCAGAAGCTCCAACGCATGAAAAAAAAAAAATCATTAAGAGCCTTTACGTTAAAGTACAGTGCCCGGCGTTGGCTTTTGAAGACAGGGTAAATAAGTAAGACCTTTAAATTTTAAGATGTTGCTCAGCAACACCTTGTCATGCTACATCATACAACACTTCCTCCTCATTATTTACCTGGCCAAAGGTCAAAATTCATCTTTCCAAGAGACATGTCTTCCTATAGAGAGAGCAATGAAACTCCCACATCCAACTACCTCAGGAGCAATCCACATCTCCAGCCTGGAGACCTTCCAGACATCAAGACATGCTGCGATTTCTGAAAGAGGCAGCCTTCCCTCTTCGTAATCACTGTACAGCGACACATGAAGCACGTGCGATCTCACCACAGAGATGTAGGATCCCTTGTACAAATTCTGTTCCTCCTGTAACACGTCTAAGGAGGCATCGTTATGAAGTACCACTATCTACTGGTTCACATCTACACATTGGCAACTAAACAGAAAGTCTATGTATCAACATTCAACAGTCTCGGGAGTGTTTTTTTCTGGGGTTTGTGGGTTTGTTTTGGTTTTTTTAAATATATTAGAAAAATGTAAAAGCAGAGGTAACTGCTTGGTGCACAGCTAAAATACGCACCAACCTGCTCCAGCGCCAGGACTTTCCCCTTCTCCGATGCATGCCGCATCTCAGCATGTTCAGAGGTCCCAGCAAAGTGCAAGCAGCAGAGGATCCCTCCAGCCCTGCCATCACATACCCAGAAAAGTCACTCCTTGACCACCTGTATTGCTTTCCACGTGCTACCAAGTTCCCATAATTCATAAAAAGAGCAAAACTGAGCAAGTTATAGAGAGCAATGCAAGCAGCTGCAGTTAACTGTTTTCATCTGATCGATTACTCCTTCCATTTGTAAAAAAAAAAAAAAAAAAAAAAAAACAACTCATATTCGTGTGATTTAGTGCAACTTAAGGTGCGGAAAAAAGTCAGAAATCTTGTCTCAAGCAATCTCACATGGAGCAATCCTGCTCCAAATGAAAACAGCGTTGTTTGTCCAGCACAGAGCCCAGCACTGAAATCTCAGGATGCTGACGGCTCCTCAGGTAAGAGTTTCTATCACCTTCATGTAGCCTTGGGTCAAGTGTTTTTAAACTGCCTCTACAAGCAAAAATCAATAATCATTTAAATTTTCCAGAACAAGCTAAGCCATGACACATCCCATCCTGCCAAGTGGGGGTTCAGATCCTTAAGCGTAGAAACCTGACGGCCCAGTTTTACAGAAGTATCAATATTACGCCCATCTCTGAGAGCATCCAATGGTGCAGGCAGCCTTAGGAGGATGAAAACCAATACTGAAATTATCAACACGCACTACGTCGTGCATGCAACTTCTTGCCGACCCATCTTCTCCTTATCTCATCCTCCCACCCTTCCCATCCTACGTATCTATCTGTTTTCTTCTCCGACTCTTATCTTGTCAGGCGGTTTCTCCACAGCAGGGTCTCTCCTTCTGCTGGACACCGTACAGGAATGCAAGAGGGACACGGTCTTTGGTTGGCATCCATAGGAACAAGCCTGTTATAGGAAGGAATTAATGACAACTCTGCCTACCTGCATGTTTTTGGGGTTTTTTTAAGCTATCATGTATATAACTCGCATGATGTCAGTAGAGGAATATCACGCTAAAGATCTGGAACGCAAGGGGCGGGTTTTCCTCGTTTCTATGGTTATAAGCAATTTTAATGACCAACCTAAATAAAAAAGCTGGAAGAGAGAGAAAGTAGGAAGGAGTGAGGTAGGCGTTTAATTTTGATTGACAAGACACAGCATAACTAGTTAAGATCTGTCAAATGCCTGCTGAGGATCACAAATCCTCAGCACATTGTACGGCAGACAGAATTAGTCTAAATGCACAGCATTACAAAAATGTTTCTTACCCAGCGAGATCAGAGTTCACCGTTTCAGTTCCCCCACACAAAGCAACTGATAACATAACTACCAAAGGAGGCAAGGTAGGGATGGAAAAAACATACAGTTTTTATTATTTGTGAGATTTTCAAATGCTAAAAATGCTACAATGTCTTAACTTTTGTCCCTGGCCAATATATATTTATATATATTTTTATATGTACACATACACACATAAATAGATAGATAGATAAAAGGACAGCATTCCCAAGATTGTTAACTACAACAACAAACTATTTGAAAAGTATTACCAACAGCATCACATTTGCATCACATTAAATGGTGTATAAATACAGAGTAAGGAAATGATTCCTGCATTAAAGACCTTAAAATAGGAGACTGAATGCAGAAAGAGTTGAACATAGATTGGATGGGAAACATCAGGAGATGCAAAGACAATCTGGAGAGACAGTAACACCAGCATGACAGTCAGCTGTGAGGTTTCCTGAAGATATCCCATCAAAAAACCAAGGTTTGGGGAAAATTAAGAGCATCCCTACAAATGTTCATGGCTGATGTCATCAAGAGGGAAGAAGAACGAAGCGACAGAGACTTGGAGCATTTCAAAGTCAGGAACAGAGATTCATGACCTTGGAGGGAAGAGTCAACATCTCAACGAGGCATAAGGCAGCACAAGAAGGGCTCTGGAAGACATAACCAGCAGCTTGCGTTTAATGCCACAGAGATGCAGGATGCAGCAAAGGACAGACACAAAGAAGATTTAAGACATGCGTGAACCAAGATACAAAGATATTTTTCTTTTACTCGCTCAGCACTGTCGAGATGCAAGCAGGACACGGTGATCTTCAGAGGGCTACACACTCACGAGAGCGCTTTATAGACTGCCACTTTCGGAGTCCCTCTGTACTTTCTTCTAATGTTTTTGGGAGCTCTGCTGTTTTATCAAATCTGTTTGACTTTTAAGGAGGGAAAAACTAGGCAAGAGAGGATGGGGTTATGAAGGAGGGAAGTCAACAGCTCTTGAGATGCCTGCCAACAGGATCTGCACTTAAACCATACAGTTCTGGCAGAGAACACCCTCAAAATTTGATATTTAGAAGTCTTACGGTGTTGGAACATATAATTAAAGTAAAAGGACATAAGTGAACTAAGCTGATCAACATAAACTTGTATCAAAGTCAGGAGAACAAAGTCTCAGCCGCCTGTTTCTTCCATGCTACATTGAAAGAAAAAAAAAAAAATAGCTACCAACTACTTTTATTTCCACTGAGGACTGTCCCTCTCCAGCCTCTACAAGGTACAGATTTGTACCAGTCTCAGAGAGCTAAAAAAAAAAAAAAAAAAAAAAAAAACACCAAACAAAACCCAAAACTCGCAAGAAGTTGCCTCATTTACTGCCAGTTTCCAATCCTATAGCAACATATTTACTGTGATACAAACTTTTCTTTCCCCCAACCATGCCCAAGCTTCACAATATAAGAATAATGAAAACACCTACCAATTAGTATTTCTTGAAGAACCACAATACTCGCTCCTCAAGAACTGGAATAAATGGAAGGACTCAAATCCACTTCCCAACTGGTCACGTCACTGGGTCAAGTCCACCGACCTCTGTCTCTTAAAACTCCCAATTTGCAAGTAATTAAACTAAACCTGTATGAAATTTATTCATTCAGCAGTTATACCCTAAACAAGCACAGTAGCACTCACACACTAAGTTACCTCTTACTACCAGCATCTAAAAAGTCATTACACAAACCTTGGCAGATATGGGCACAGATTCCTCAACTTCAACCGAAAATTTCGACTTATCTCTTCAGAAGTCAACTAAGACTTCTACAAAGCTAACGTCAGTGTGATGTACAATGAGGAAAACCAAGCTCCAGGGCATGTTCTCCCACCGTTCTGTCAGGAACGCTGGCTTCACTCAAGTCCAGCCATGGCCCATGATGATTTGATGGGGTGTACAAGTCCAACGCACATCTCAGCTCAGATTATTCAAGTCCCTGAGAAATCACATGCGAGAGAGAAAAGCATTGCAGATGCAGTCTTCCAGCCTTCCTATCCTGGCCAGGCTGGATCGTTGGGCTGGGGCCAACTGTGTGATGTTCAACATGGCTCGGTGCCGGGTCCTGCACTTGGGTCACAACAACCCCATGCAACGCTACAGGCTGGGGGAGGAGGGGCTGGAGAGCTGCCTGGCAGAAAAGGACCTGGGGGTGTTGGTCGACAGCCACCTGAACATGAGCCAGCAGTGTGCCCAGGTGGCCAAGAGGGCCAATGGCATCCTGGCTGGTATCAGGAATAGTGTGGCCAGCAGGAGCAGGGAGGTGATGGTGCCCCTGTACTGGGCACTGGTGAGGCCGCACCTCGAGTGCTGTGTTCAGTGTTGGGCCCCTCACTCCCAGAAGCACATCGAGGTGCTGGAGCGTGGCCAAAGAAGAGTAATGGAGCTGATGAAGAGTCTGGAGCACAAGTCTTATGAGGAGCGGCTGAGGGAGCTGGGGTTGTTCAGCCTGGAGAAGAGGAGGCTGAGGGGAGACCTTATTGCTCTCTACAACTGCCTGAAAGGAGGCTGTAGCGAGGTGGGGGTCGGTCTCTTCTCCCTAGTAACAAGTGATAGGACGAGAGGAAACGGCCTCAAGCTGCACCAGGGGAGGTTTAGGTTGGATATTAGGGAAAACTTCTTCACCAAAAGGGCTGTCAGGCATTGGAACAGGCTGCCCAGGGAAGTGGTTGAGTCTCCATCCCTGGAGGGATTTAAAAGAAGGGTAGATGTGGTGCTTGAGGACATGGTTTAGTGGTGGACTTGGCAGTGCTAGGTTAACGGTTGGACTGGATGATCTTAAGGGTCTTTTCCAACCTTAACGATTCTATGATTCTATCCAATGGCTGAGGATGCTGTAATGGTCCACAGGCAAAAACATTTGGTCAGCTCTGTCCAGGAAACATCTACTGAATTAAACCCATCACCAGCACACAGGAACCGCTCAGTAACTGTGGTTATAATCTAGTTATGGGCGATGTGTGTGAGAGGAGGGAAAGGACCTGAGCTCTTGCTAGTGTTCAAGTCATCAAGGACATCTTAAATGCATCATTTAATGAGACAAAGAGACACCACAAGTCAAATAAGGTTCAAAAGTAGGATCAAGGATAAAACAGGAATATTACGCAAGAGCACGTAAGAAAAGAAGATATGCCAGTGCAGAAGGTACTGCCAAGAGGTTAAAACTGCCACCTGCTTTTCAGTCCTCAAATATTGAACAGGGCAACTTTTGGCCAGTGGTCCCATGGCATTTAATAGCTTCTCTTGATCCCCCTCAGTGCTCCCTGTCCTTACCGAAGAAGGACAACTGCTTTACCTACCTGAAAACCCACATAGCTGCCCAGCTGCAGCTGCTGAATACAAGTGAGCTCGGGGGCGGAAAGGAGAAATGGTACCTCTGACTTGTACTGATGGACACAGGACCAGCTTGGACAGTCGCAAAGCAAGAACCATGAAACCACTGGTTCTCCTAATCTACTGCTGTTTCCTTCCCAGTAGCGCCATCATGAACTCAATAACATGGAAAATAAAACAAAAAAAAAAAAGAAAGCCATTCATGTTTTATCCAATTTCTTATTGCAAGGTTTCAAACAGCCACGCTGCCTATGACCAACCTGAAGATAAAAGTCAAACAGCACTGAGTCAGCTGGCACAAGCTCATTTACTACCCGATAATGCCTCCAAACCTCCCAAACCAGCTCTGCAGCCATCAGAGCCACCTCTTCCCTGGACAGCGCCCAGGAATTACTTGCAAATGAAATGCAACTGGATTTATTGCTTCTGCAACCCTGGAAATTCAAGTTACAGAGGTGGCATTACATTTTGTTTTGCCAATGCTAATCTAATACCTTTTTAAAGGTGCATATGTTTCACCCTGTTGGCTTCCAACACTGAATTACCAGCTCTGCTAAACTTCAGAATAAATGAGACGAGCGTGCCCTCTGGACGAAATCCCTTGCTGTAATCTTTATTCAAAACACACTGCTTCGGAGCCTTGCGTGCATTGCCAAAAATCGCCTTGAGGTTTGCTCTTTAAGATGGCAATTTGCATATCAACATTTTGCTGCAGAGCTTACCCAATGTCCCCGCTATTATTTTAATACTCAACTGTGGGCGGCCCCCTGAGCGGCGCACAGAAGTGCACACTAAAAATACTCTTGCCTTCCCCACCGGCTCTGCACATGACCACAACTAACGCCGGCTCGGATGCAAAACCGGGAGCGACGGCATCCATCCGCCTCTCGAGGAAGATGCACAGGCTCCTAAGTGCCCGAAAAACATGCTAAGAAGCAGAAAAGTACCTCTGCATGGATGGAGGAAGGATGCACACAGCAGCTGGAGGAGGAAGACCGCAGAAAGAGCCAGATTTGCAGCCAAGGAAAGCAGGAGAGGTTTATCCGAGCGCAAGACATACTTGGGAAAACACATTAAGAGGTAATAAAGCAAGCGAGGGAGGCATCACCCGGGACATGAATTTAAGATGATGCTGAACAGAGGAAGGCAAAAAAACCTCATGCACAGAATAGGAGCGATCCCAGGCGAACACGAGCACAGCCTGATTCATGCCCCAGAAGGGAGATCCCGGTCGCACTGGCACCACCGCGTTGATCAAAGCGCATGAAAAAACACGGATTGCAGGTTTTTCTGCGCCCTCCTCCCCCTCGCTCAGCAAAGCCCAGTCTCGGAGGTTGTAATTATTTTTGGCAAGGTGTAAACAGGTCCAGGAAATGAAACGGAAAAACAGAGTTATTTACGAGATGCAATGCAGGGAGCCAGCATCGGAGCCCAGCTACCAAATCAGCAAGCGCAAGGTCACCATCGTCTGCATAGGAGAGCAACTTTGTGCCTGGCTGGCTGCACACCGCTTTGCAATAACCAGCCTCCGTCTGCCCAGGAAGGCAAGCAATGGAAATGGAGCATAATGAACCACCAGAAAACATTGCCTCATTCAACTAAAAGGGCTTTATCGTGGGGCTGGTAGGCTTTGAGATGGCACCCATGGAGATGGCGCCCACCCAGCCCTTAACTGACCACAACAACTACCTGCCTCTCTGGTCTACGGGAGAGAAGCAAGAAGGACATCAGGTCCGTAAGTCTTCCTTCACCAAAGCTGTTGTAAAAGGAGGCAGCCAAGGGCCTCCACCTGTGTGTAGAAGATTGATGAAGACCACTAATCACCTTATCCTTAAGGCCACCACCTGCTTCCAAGGAGTTAGATTATCATCCCAACCCAAAAAGCATCACAGATTTTGAAAAGCAATTTGCTTGCAAAGAGCAAAGCTTTATACTCTCCCTCTTCTTTCTGCCGGCAAACAGCAAAAGCTGAACCCTTCCTGCAAGGGGACGTTGCACCCCAACGGGGCTGAAGAAGCTGGCAGCATCTCAAGCCCACAAAGCAACCACTGAGGAAAATGCAAAAGCTCCTTCTGGTTTTACCAGGGGCCGAAGGAAAAGGGATGGTCAAAGCCAGGAGGTGCAGGGAGGCAGGAGGTGAGCGCCCCAGGGACAGGAGGACCTCCAGGCCGCTTTCTGCCCACCCGCTTTATATTCTGTGTTCAGAGCCTCGCAAACAGGACCGAGACCCGCAGCCCTGTTTCCAAGTATGGGATTATAACGAATTCTAATTAATTAAAAAAAGGATGACAATGCATTAGGAAAGGAACTGGATGAAGAGAGAAGAGCAAGCTTGTAGACCCGAGAGCCCACGAGACATCTCTATATACAAAAGGAAACAAAGGTACGTCTGAATAATAAAAAAAAAAAAAAAAAAAAAAAAGGCAGGGAAACAAAAAAAGCAGACTTTGGTTTCCATGCACAAAGATGAGGGTCTTTACAATTAAACTGCAGGTATTTCCATGAGGAGGAAACAAAAAAACCCAACAGAATTGAAATCTTTTCCATTGCCCTATGTTTGGGGCAAAGGAGAAGAAACCCATCTGCTTGAAGCTCGAGAGATGATAATCAGGGAAATATGTGTCGCGTCAATCTGCTTTTTCAAATTCAAAGGCGAATAAGTCACAGCGTCCTGTTTTACTGTAATATTGCAGTACCGTTTACACCACCGGCTAAGATGCATCTCCAAGGGACCAGTTTTGGCACTTGGCTAGGATAGCAATCTGTTATATTTTTAGAAGAATAACCCATACCTACGAAACTTCCCCATGGTGTGTGATCAATACTTAAGGAGGCTTTGGAAAGCACGCAGTTGTTCTCTAAAACAGAAGTGTCCAAAAGCTTAGGACAGTGGTTTTGGGGCTTCAACGCCCACATTTTGCCACCTCCTTCCACCTCTGGGCACTTGCAGTTAGTGGAAGCTGAAGGTCCCTGACACTGAGAAATCGAGCCACTAACATGCAGTGGCGTCAACATAACTTTAAGCACCACCATTTTAATAAATTTTTTTTGGCCTTATTTATCATTAATAAAAGCAGCCCTGGTAAAATGACTTGATTTTTCACCGTCACTAGAAATTTGGATAGCTTTACAACCTGTATGAGACAGTACGCAAGAGGATGGCGAGCATCAGCAGAGTAGGCACACGTCCCTGATCACAGCTATCCTTATTCACAGTGGCCTGATCCTGCCCGCACCGATTCCACAGCTCTGTCCACAGCAGCTCCAGCAGAGAAAAAACAGAAATTTTCAATTCTTTAAAATAAAAGCAAAAAAAAAGAAAAAAAAAGGCATAAAAGCAAACAAAAACACATGCACTATTATTATAGAGATGTGAATTTTATATATATGATCTTATGCACGGTATTATAGAAACTAATTGTTATTTAATAATATATATATATATATGTTTATAAGTTTAATTTCTCATACTTTTTCACTAAGTGTCTGCTCCTGGTCACTACCTGCTGCAGAATATTTGATGGGACTGACATTAGGGTCTCTCCAGCAGCGACAGGCACTCAGGTAAGGGAGCGGCTGGGGATACATCAGACAGACGACAGAAGACATTAAAACATTTGGGAAAGATAAATCACATCTCAAGGTATTTAGCAGTATGCTTGAATTTGTATAAATTAGGTATTTTAGAAATTAGGAGGTTCTCGTGAGAGTCTAGAAAGCTAATAGTGTCACAAGGGATCATAAATCCATTGTTTTGTGGGAAAAAAAAAATAAAAGCTGTATTAAGGTTTAGCTCTTGCTTCACTTTGCAAGAAGGAAAAGCTCAAGATCTGCAGCTCCCAACAGAAGGATGCAGCTACATGGAAGACAGTAAAAACCGATGTCGATCAATCTACGCCTTAATGCACAGCACCTACTCTCATACAGCCACGTGATTTTTGATTTGTTTTTATTAGCTGGGAATAGAAAACGCAGCCCATTGGAGTTAACTTCAAGTTGTTGTAGCAATTACCATTAAAAAAAAAAAAGTTTGCTTTCTCATTAATAAAGATTCCATGGCAAACAGAAGGGAGAGAGAGGGACTTTCAGTCACCGGCGGGATGCTGAACAGCGCCTGTGCATAACCAGCATTGTAAGCAAATAATCTGCATTATCCCCCTTCTAAAAATCAAGCCCACATGTTGGAAAAGGGATGCTTCGACAGAAGCAACGGCAAAATTATGCAAACTCAAGGGATCACCGTCTGCAGCTCCCGTTTCCAGGCGGCTGAAATGGCAATAAATAGCAAACGAAGAAAATCTGTCACGTACGGCGTTATATTAAACACGGCGTTACCCTGCGAGTCAGCACAGTTCCTGCAGCATCATCTACCTTCCTCATCACCAAACAGATGCACGGCAGCGTTTTTTCTCCCCAAAATCAGAAAAATTCAGAGCATAATGAACATCTCCAGGCTGGGACATGGGATGCTGCAAAGCATTTGCTAACAATTCAGCTCAAACATAATTGCAATTACCTAGTTAGCTGCAACCACCACTCCCTCCGATAAAAAGCCCTTCTTTTAGCCACTAATATGTTTTCCAAACAAACTATTCACATTAAAAATTTCAATACTGGTTATCTAACCAAGGACTAAATTTGAGGGGGAAATTTTGACAAGAAGCGGAGTTTTTTGCATGAAAAACTCTGCCTTTGGAGAACACAGGCTGGACTTTCCCTACAGTTAGTTTTGCCTAAATGCAAAGCCATCATTGCAGAGCTCGCAAACCCGGTGAGACATCATTCAAGTCTTCCCCAAAGAGCCCGGGAAGATTTGTCACCCCCAAGATGCCCCAAAATTGGAGCACGTGAACTGCCCAGTGAGCATCAGTACATGCGGATTGTGGTCACAGTCATGAGACATCACAGGCTGGTAAAAAAATAAGGGATTTTCCAGGGAAAAAAAGAAAAATTAAGAAAAACAATGTTCATGGCTGTATATGCCTCCACCACAGAGCTCCTGAGCAAACTGTTCGTATGAGATTTTTTACAAAGCAGCCATTAATAGCAAGTTTGGGGGGTTCCCCTGTGCCATATTTGAGTCTCCGGCATCTCACACAGCAAAGAAATGAGTTAATCCAAAAATTTGGGTCACAAGACCTCCAAATCTGCCTGGTTTTCACATGCAGTAAAACGAAGGAGCCACCTCCCTATTCCATGCAGAACCATCGCAAGAAGATTCCTTGTAAACTGAAAAAAAGCAACAAGCTTCAGCAATGAGCGTGGTCAAAGTCCCTCATGGAAGAAGAAAATGTTTTATTTTGCAGAAATAAGGACTACGGCCACCTACAGCACAACAGGGTTGGAATAAAATCCTACAGCACGGCTGTCTCCTGCATTCCTTTACTTCATGCACCAGATGATGGAGGAGTCCTACAGGGGCAAAAAAAAAATACATGGCCAAGGTATTCAAGACTATAATCATAATAAATGTATACAGCAGGGGAAAGAGGACAAATAAAGTCCCTGATAACCTAAAAAAAAAAAATAATCGCATTTTTGCAACGTGTGGCTTTGCAGAGGAGGTTATAGCGGAACAAGAACAAAACAAATGCTACACAATGAAGAGTCTAAACCATTTTGCAGTTATTTTCTGCTTTTATTTAGGGAAGAGATTACAGAGATAGTAAAGAAATCGCAGCCTAACCCAACACGAGCATTTACTTTTTTTCAAAAAAAAAAAAAAAGTAAGTATACTAAAAAAAGTAAATATAGGTATTGCAGCTGAGTTCAACTTCATTCAAGGAGAAGCTGGAAAATGGTTTGCAGATTTTGTTTGCAGCATCCCAGCAGATGAGTAGCCAACGCACCTAAACTGCTCTTGGGAGAGCTTTTCCCTACAGCTCTGCATCCCAGCAAAGCAGCGTTTAAAAAAAAAAAACTTCTGATACACTATTTCTTCTTTTTTTGTACTATTTCTTCTTTTTTTGTACTATTTCTTCTTTTTTTGTACTATTTCTTCTTTTTTTGTACAACAATCTGATCACCAATGCAATCTTTACTTTCTCATGGTGCTGCAAGCAAAACGGCCATGAGGGGGGGAAAAAAAAAATCCATCCTGCCCCTTTTTTTTTAGTTAAATGCTATTTTTACTTCATCAGAAACACTGAAAAGCGGAGCCATGCCCATGCGCTGCAACAAAGAGATGGCACCTGCCTACTGAATTTCCTGACTAGTGACACTACGAAGAGTTTTAAATAGAAACCTCCCTGCAAGTGTTAAATCTGATTAATTTAACTCTTTTGCATTATTTTAATCTTCCATACCATCATTTGCAAGGCAAGCAGAAAAAAAAAAAAAAAGAGTAGGATTCTTATTTTGACCACATTCCTTTTGAAACACAGTGTATTATTAAAAACCACAAATAACCTTCCTGACAGCAAACGGACACGTGCTGCTTCACAGGAGGGTGATAGCATGAATTTTATACGTAGCTTTTTGGGCACTCAACATCAAGCGACGGGCACGAGCTTCCCTTCATCCTCGCAACGCTCAACGCCGCTGCTGGCAACGCCAACGCAAGTTTGTGGCCAGATTTACTTGCACGTGTCCAAAAGTATGCTGAAAACGAAAAATGCAGTTTGAAAGGTTGGTAATGCTGCTGGAGGACAAGTTTTGCAGTATTTCCCCATCAAGCACCAGTGTGTAGGCAGACTCTGACGCTTCATTTTGTGAGTTAAGTTCATGCTTAAATATTTGGATGAAATTTAGACCGGCTGAACATGAGCCAGCAGTGTGCTCAGGTGGCCAAGAAGGCCAAACACATCTTGGCTTGTATCAGGAACAGTGTGGCCAGCAGGACCAGGGAGGTGATGGTGCCCCTGTACTCGGCACCGGTGAGGCCGCACCTCGAGTGCTGTGTTCAGTGTTGGGCCCCTCACTCCAAGAAGGACATCGAGGTGCTGGAGCGTGGCCAGAGAAGGGCAACGAAGCTGGTGAAGGGTCTGGAGCACAAGTCTTATGAGGAACGGCTGAGGGAGCTGGGGTTGTTCAGCCTGGAGAAGAGGAGGCTGAGGGGAGACCTTATGGCTCTCTACAACTGCCTGAAAGGAGGCTGTAGCGAGGTGGGGGTCGGTCTCTTCTCCCTAGTAACAAGCAATAGGTTGAGAGGAACTGGCCTCAAGCTGCGCCAGGGGAGGTTTAGATTGGATATTAGGAAAAACTTCTTCACTGAAACGGCTGTCAGGCCCTGGCACAGGCTGCCCAGGGAAGCAGTTGAGTCCCCATCCCTAGAGGTATCTAAAAGATGGGGAGATGTGGTGCTTAGGGACATGGTTTAGTGGTGGGCTTGGCAGTGCTGGGTTAACGGTTGGACTTGATGATCTTAAAGGTCTTTTCCAACCTAAACGATTCTATGATTCTATGAAATGGATCATGTCGTAGGCAAATGCATCCACTCTTATGGTCAGGGAGACACCACCAACCACGTCCCAGTGGAAGGACCCCATCCTCCATCCATCCATCCACCAGGTCTCATGGGGATCAGACCTGGATGCACAAGTCCTTTCCAGTGCAAGGAGCCTTTGTTCTGATGATGACGACTCCAACCCTACGTCAAACATGGGCAGAGGCTCCTCCTGCCCACACAAAGCCCTCAGGTGTCACGGATTTCCATGGTCCCCTGCAGCACCAGCAGCCCACAGGAGGTCCAAAAAAAAGCCAAGCCAGAGCCACCTACCCACCCCACTGCCCAAACTAACTGAAGCGTAGGAAGGAAGATAACAAAGATGGGAAAAGTAAATTAGATTTTCTAAAAGTTCTTTCCATTTTCATCTAGCAGAATGTGTTTATGGTACAGGCAGGGAATCAAAAGTATTATTTTTATCTTGATATTATTTACCCTTTCACACTTGCTATTTAAATATCTCTGAATTCCCAGAAGAAACAGCAGTTCAAAATACCATTTGATATATATTTATGAGCAAGGGGAAGCACAGACTCATTCATTTTCAGCTTGCCTGCTTTTTTTTTTTTTTTAAATTAGATTTTAAGTGCTGTAATATTGATGTGCAAATTTATCAAGACACAGAAGTATTATTTCTCCTCCACCCTCAGAGCAGGCGTCTTGCTGGCTGGGAGACCTCGTCACGCTGGAGAGTCACATGGTGAGGAGCAAATGACAAGAGGTTTAAAATAAAAAATAAAAAATAAGTTGTGAGAAAAGGAATAAGGTTTCTTGCATAAGAGAAGATGGGAATAAAAGACTTCAATAGTAAAAAATCTCTGTTTTACCAGTCTCTGTAGCCAACCTCAGCTAAAGAACTTGCAGTCGTTGCACACGAGGCAACCCTGGATGCCAGGAAAAATGCAGCAGCGCAGCATTATATTGCAAAACTCCTCTGAACCAAGCAATTGCCAATGCTCCTCCAGGAGGGAGGCAACGTATCCAAAAGCTCAGTCTTGTTTTAGACACGATGGCAGGAGGAAACGGGAATGGAGATCTGAGCCAGGAGCCAGGATTCCAGCAGGATGCGCGGTTGCACTGTTCAGCCTCTCCAACACCCGTCAAAGCCACATCAGCAGTGGTTGTGCTGATTTTTAATTGCATTAATATACACAATCAAACCAGCAAGATGGGAGACTCCGAAGAGAGCAACAGGGGTTATTTGTTGCTTGGTTGATGGCTGGAGAGAGGGAATGAGCACATCATTAGCACCCCAGCAAAAACCCAGAGACCGACCAGGAGCCGAGATGAGATGGAAACGGACGTTGCAGCTGGAGAAGGCGACGGAGCAGGAAGACACCGAGAGGCCAGACAGGGGCTGGCCTGAGTCATCGGTGATTTAAAGACCTGAACCATCTACATCGACTCCTAGACCAAGGCAACACAGAGACCGACAAGGCAGGATGAGGCATTGCATATTCACAGACCCATTGCAAAGGAAAATACCAGTCTGGAAAATGGAGTAAATGCTGGATAAAATATGAACCTTATTGCTACTGGATGAAGAAAAAAAGGGGGAGGGAAAAAAAAAACCCTCTTAGGTTACTCCAGCCTAATGCACCACACAGCTAGTAAAAATTTAGGATTGAGCAGGATGAAACACAAAGAGCAAAACTTCAGGCCATCACCCCACGCGCATGTTATCCCCAGGCTTGCAAACAGACAACCGCTTGTTTATGAGGCCCTCCCAGACACGAGGACGCGGCTCGAGCTGCAAATGTCACGGAATATTTCCAATGCAAACCACCAGAGGTTTTGCAGCGCGCATTCGGTGTGACGGCAGAAGAACAAAAGCGCGCTTTTAGGTTTCCAAACCCTTTGCTTTTTAATACGCACACACAGACATGGAGCAGTTCAGTGGAAACACAAGATTTCCCCAGCAAAGTCCACCCCGGCACCAGGTGCCGCAGGTTAATTGGACCACACAGCTAGGGCGAGCTTTTATTAAAAGCTTCGAACCTCAAACATTTTGAAGTACAAAAGCCACAAAAAAAAGTTTCCACAAAGTCAACCAAGGACTATCGCAGGCACTTTATACATTTAAAAGTAATTTAATTTCCTCTCCTGTATTTTCCCAAAATCACTTGCAAGTCCATCTCACTGACTAATTTCTGGCTAAAGCTTCATGAATTAGCCTGGAAGGAAATAAATAAATATCATTATACCCTATGTGAGGTTAAAACTGAGCCAAAACAGAGCAGTTCCCAACGTTGCCATCGCACGGGAGGTCGACGCATCAATGTTTCATTGTGTTAAGCAACCACGGGACAGTGTCACGGTGACTGCTGGTGGTGGAGCAGGGACCTCCTGTCTTCGCCTGGTCACCGGCCACGCGGGACACAAGCGTGGTCTTTGGGAGAGCATGGCACCCTCGGCACGCGTGTCCCTCCTTGCTCACACCCCTGGGCAAGACCAGCCCTGTCCCCCAGTTGCTCATACACACACAAACGCCCTGCGACGCCAGCCACAGTCCCTACACTGTGCAGATGCATGCCTGCAAACCCTGTGCAAGGCCAGCCACAGTCCATAAGTTTGCACACACACCCCCCTGTGCAAGGCCAGCTCTGCTCCCAGGTTGCAAACACAAACCTCTGCGTACAAGCCCTGTCCCTAAGCAACACAAACACACCCTATGTGTAAGGCCAGCCTTGTCCCAAGGCTGCACACACACACCTGTGCAAGGCCAAATCGGTCCCCAGGCTGCACACACGCACCCTGTGCAAGGCCAGCCCTGTCCCCAGGCCGCACACACGCACCCTGTGCAAGGCCAAATCGGTCCCCAGGCTGCACACACGCACCCTGTGCAAGGCCAGCCCTGTCCCCAGGCCGCACACACGCACCCTGTGCAAGGCCAAACCAGTCCCCAGGCCGCACACACGCACCCTGTGCAAGGCCAGCCCTGTCCCCAGGCCGCACACACGCACCCTGTGCAAGGCCAGCCCTGTCCCCAGGCTGCACACACGCACCCTGTGCAAGGCCAAACCGGTCCCCAGGCTGCACACACGCACCCTGTGCAAGGCCAGCCCTGTCCCCAGGCCGCACACACGCACCCTGTGCAAGGCCAGCCCTGTCCCCAGGCCGCACACACGCACCCTGTGCAAGGCCAGCCCTGTCCCCAGGCCGCACACGCGCACCCTGTGCAAGGCCAAACCGGTCCCCAGGCTGCACACACGCACCCTGTGCAAGGCCAGCCCTGTCCCCAGGCCGCACACGCGCACCCTGTGCAAGGCCAAATCGGTCCCCAGGCTGCACACACGCACCCTGTGCAAGGCCAGCCCTGTCCCCAGGCCGCACACACGCACCCTGTGCAAGGCCAGCCCTGTCCCCAGGCCGCACACACGCACCCTGTGCAAGGCCAGCCCTGTCCCCAGGCCGCACACACGCACCCTGTGCAAGGCCAAACCAGTCCCCAGGCCGCACACACGCACCCTGTGCAAGGCCAGCCCTGTCCCCAGGCCGCACACACGCACCCTGTGCAAGGCCAGCCCTGTCCCCAGGCCGCACACACACACACACCCGTGCCAGGCCAGCCCTGTCCCCACGTCGCGCGCACACACGCGCACGCCCTCCCTTTGCACCACCAGCCCCGCTCCCAGGTGGCCCCCGTGCAAGGCCAGCACGCCCCTAGGTCACACCCCCCCCCGCCCGCCGTCACGCCCGTGTCACGCCCGTGTCACGCCCGTGTCACACACGCGCTCAACCCGCGCACGCCCGCTGGGGGGGGAGGGGCGGGGACGGTCCAGCACGCGCCGCCGACGCGCGCGCCCCTCACCTGCCGCCGCGCGCCCGTCGCCGCGAGGCTGCGCCGTGCCGCCAGCACCCAAACATCACGTGACCGCGGCGGGCCCGCCCTGACCACGTGTTCGCCTCCCTTCACCCCGCCCCGCCCTCCGGAGTCCCGAGCCCGCAGGTGCCGCCGCCCGCGGGCCCCGCCCCGGACTACAACTCCCAGCCGGCACCGCGCGGAGACGCCACGCCCCCTTTCCCCGGCGACCAATCCCCGGAGGGAACCACCCGAGGGTGGCGGGCACCCCCGCGGTCCCGCCCACGTCCCTCAGCGCCAGCCCCTCCCTCGCCTCCCTCGGCGCCTCCCGCCTCGGGGCGCTGCGGGGCGCGGCCCCCACAGCCTTCCCCTTCTCCCTCCCCCGCTCCCCACCCTCCTCCTCCTCCCTTTCCGCCTCTACGTGGGGAGCCGCCAGACACCCTGAGGCTCGCCGGGTCCCAGCTTCCCCCTGCAGCCGCGCTTCCCCTCCCTGAGGCCGGCCCGCCACCCCCTCAGCCTCCTGTCCCGCCACGGGCTCCCTGCTGCTCTTCCCCTTCACGGGGATCCCCCTGTCCTGTCGCCTCTGGCCTGTCAGGTAGCAGTGTGCTTCCCCTGCCCGCCTCCTAGCACCTTCTTTCCCCTGTCCTACCCCACCAGCCCTGGTAGTCCCCTCCTATGTATATCATTATTGAAAACAGTGGGTTGAACATCGCAGCTACCTCCCCTCCGGCGTCCAGCCGCAGGAACCTACCCGGTGAGGAGCCCCAGGGTGGGGCTGTGGGTGATGCGGGTAGCCTTTGATGGGGGTGGGGCTGGAAGTGATGTGGTTAGCCTTTGATTTCATCAGCTGATGAGCCCGTCAAACCCCAGCACTAGATGAGACGATTCTCCTCTAATCATTAACAGATACTCTTTGTTACTCGTGAGAGCAGCGTAAGCTTTTCGAGCATAGGTTTGTGCCCTCCTTTGTAGTCACACAGTGCCTAGCACACAGGAACAGAAATAAATAAAATAAAATTCACCGACTCATTGCTACTAAAGCTACTGATACTGTTCAAAACACCACCGATCGCAGAACGAGACTGGAGGTTCACCAAAAAAGCGCTTTGATAGAGCAGTCCGCCACACAGGGCCTTTGGTCCAGCTCACACCGCACCTGGGAGGGGTTTGCTTTTTATTCGCGAAGTGGCAGCAGCTTTACTTGGTGGTTGGCTTTGCAAAAGGAGTGACAAAGCGAGGATTTTCCTGATAGGGCCTTTAAACAACAATTCATTTTAACAAGAGGTTGACAAGCCAGCTGCCTTTTCAGAAATGTAGCTCTGCACCAGTAGCCCTGCCAAAAAAAGTTTTAAAAGGGCTGAGGGGCCACCTGAGCCTCCATAAACTTCAGGGTTTTACAGCACCAAACCGCTATCAGAGCAGTTTCCTCGATCTTTTGCTGCATTGGTAAATCATTTATTTCTGTGGGCTCTAAAGAAAATCCCTTAGGAAAAGGGCCATAAAAATACATTGATAAAGAAATACAGCTGGCCTGCTTTTGCCATCTGCAAAATCCTGTGACTACAGTTACATGTGCAACACACTGTCTCTTGCTGGGTGGGGTTTTTTTTGGGCAGTTATGAGGGAAGGAAGAGTCGGTTAGTCCTGCAAGAAGCATAGATTACAGTTCAAAACCTCTGTGCAAAATTCAGGACAGTCCAGTAATTTTCAGTACAAATCATATTTACTTTCAGTGTGAGCCTCATGAAAGTAAATAAGAAAAGAAATATATAAAGATGTGCCAATATAAGGCACAGACAAAGTATTCTAAGGGACGACAATCATAAAAATTGCAGTGAGATAAAACTCAACTGATTGCTTTGGTTGGCAGTCTGCATCTTGCTGGTTTTGCATTTTGTAGTTGAAGAAATACTGCTTAATCAATAAGTGTGTTATTCATACAATAATAATACCGTGCGTTCTCTTGGGACATTTTTCTTCTGAGGGATTTGGGCTTTTGCAGACCTTCGTATTGTGTGCATCAGGACTGGTCCTTGTTATTACCAGCTGCTTATTGATCTGTTATAGCTTTCAAAAAGAGGCAAGGGTAGGTTCTTGGCATGGTGTGGAAATCAGGCCTTCTACGTAAGCAGGCAAGGCATCTTGCATCATATAAGTTGATACTTTCTCTGAATTGAGGGAAAAAAAAGTAATTAACAACTTTGTTACATCCCATAGCATAGCATCAACAAATTTGAAAAATATACAGTCAGCTGTATGGGGACCAAAAGCCCTAAGGGCCAAAACTTTATTTAAACAGTTTTGACGTGCGGAAACAGACTCCACAACCCGTAAGGTTGTAAAGTAGGTATGTTTATTCAGCGCTGGGCAGCACGGGGGTCATCCCGCCAAAGTCGTGCGCGCCCACGTGTTGGCTTGTCGTGGATTTATACAAGAAAGTGTTACATATACATAAGGTTTCCCAATACGCCTATACATATGCATTACCTGTCCCCGCTTCATATTAAAATTAACCCCCAGAGGTCATTTCCATAAACCCCTCCCAACTGCGCTTGCGCGATGCCTCCTGGTGGTGGTTGCAGGGGGTCGTGGGGATGAAGGCTGGTGACTCTTCTTCGTCACCGCTGGTAACCCCTTGTTCTTGCGCAGACTCAGTTGCTCCTTGACTCTTGTCCAAACTGCAGGGTCAGTTTCAGCTGGTTTTTAGGACAAGTTTCTGTTCTTATCAAGGAACTGTCCTTCGCTGGGAGATTGCAAGACCCCTTACTTCAATAGTCTTTTGTGTAATAGTTACAACTTTTATAGTTACACTCTAAAGCCCCCTTTCATTCCCCCCTTTTCTATATAGTTAGTAAATTCTTTTACTATAGTTTATTTTAATATAATGTTTCTCTAGCTAATGTCTTCTCAAGATATTTGTTAGATTCTAGTTTTCGTCGAAGTTGATTCTTTTTCCATTCGCTGTAGGAATCCCTTGTGTTCTGGAAATACCACCAAGCACACCGAATTATTACACACAGGGTCATAGACAGAATTGCAACTGTAATTGTCACAACAAACAATTGTTTCAACCATGCTAAGTTTGGTAACCAAGATGTTAGTTTTTCTATTAAGTCACTAAATCCCCAAGATGTGTTATCTTGGGCCACTTCATGCAAGATTTTGTTTTTTTCCCAAATTTGAGATAAATTCTTTTCAATCCTTTTGTCTTGGTTAACATAGGTACAGCAGTGTTCACCAAGAACTGTACATAAACCTCCTTATTTAGCAAAAAGCATATCCAGCCCTAGTCTGTTTTGAAGTGTTACTTGTTTTAAAGAAGAAATTTCTTTCTGTAGAGCCGTGAGCGCATCAGCTGTAGCATTATTGATCATTTCCATTGTAGCTGAAATGTTAACTAAGGCTTTTTCTAATTCACTAACTCCTAACCATGGAAGAAACCACCTCGCAAAGCTATGAAACCTGGTTGGCTTTGTTATTAAAGGGTTCAGTTTCCTTTTGATTGGATGGGTTATAGGTTTCATATAGGTGCGTAATAGGCCAAGCGTGCGTAAACTGGTTACATCTTGTGCAATAGTAACATTAGGAACTATGGTCCCTACAGCACATTGGCCCTTCCACCCTAGAGGCAATACCTTATATCCCCATTTTCCACAGATCCAATACCATCCCTGACCTACAGGAGTTGGCCAGCCTTTGGGGATATTGCTGGTGTTTCTCCGGGGCTGTTTGCTATTCCACATATTTGCACCTCCATACTTGATGTAACTAGTGCAATTGGAGTAGGCCCCAACAAAACTTAAAATTCCACAATGTCTGTCTGTGCTATTCCCTCCTGTATTCTGTGTGGTGTTTTCTAGGTAGCACCTCTGGACACAAGGTACTCCTTCAGTCTCGTTCCAGAGTAGGCTTAAATCTATCTGCCATTCGAGATTCCTTTTTGGTATTTCTGTATGCTCGGAGAGGGATATATTGTTAAAGGCATTAGCTATCTCTGAAAAATTGGGAAAAATGGTAGCGACCACGGGGTGGCCATGTCTTGCGTTTGTGGGCAAGTGTGAACAAATCCAGCAGTCAGACCAATTTATGGTACTAGCAATTTTGTCATGTAACTACAAAAAGGTATTACTCTCCCACTCCCCCAGTCTTCTTATTAGGTTTACAATCAGTGTCGTGACAAGGTAAGCTTTCCTTGCTGTACTTGCGCGACTTTCCATGGAGATTTAGGTGCTTTCTTCACTCTGGTGTGATGTATCCAGGCACTCTGCTCTTTGATCTTGATCGCGGTGAAGGAAGTAAGGAGCACCTGGAAAGGCCCTTCCCACTGTGGCTCCAGGGTTTTTTCTGCAAGAGACCTTATATAGATATAATCTCCAGGTTGAATGTTATGTACAGGTCCATCTAAACCTCTACTTCGAGTCCCGATCACAGGTTTTTCAATTTTGTTGAGTTATTTGCTTAATGCTACCATGTGTTGTACTACCTTTGAGGTAAAATGTGGTCCTCTGTCAGAGGATATGGTTGCTGGAACTCCAAAACATGGTATTATCTCTTGCAGTAATGTTTTAGTTACCTCCCGAGCTTTGGCTGTCCTGGTAGGGAATGCTTCTGGCCAACCTGAAAAAGTGCCAGTTAATATTAGCAAATACCTATATCCCCCTTATCTGTGGAGTTTCAAGAAATCTATCTGCCAATTTTAACCGGGAACATTTCCTTTGCTGATATTTCCATATTTCACATGGTTTTCTACTTTTGGGTTGTTCTTTAAGCATACTTCACATCTATTAACTACAATCTTTAGAGTCCTATATAAATTTCTAGCTACAATTTGAGAGTTGTATAAGGCTTCAGTTCTGCAGTGAGTTTTGTTGTGCTCTGTTTTTATAAGTTACCATAATATGCTAAAGAGAACTATTATTCTGTTATCTTTCAACAGTGCCCATCCTGATGGGCTGATTTCAGCTCCTTAGTTAGTGACCAGCTTTTGATCCTTTTCATCATATTCAATTGTTTCAGGTAGTGGCAAAGATTTTTCAGGATTTATCCTTAATACCTCACCTTGTTCCGCAGCTCGCCTTGCCTCATAATCAGCCAATTTATTTCCCACTTCCCTGTCAGTGTTACCTTTCTGATGTCCTTTGCAGTGCATAATTGCCACTGCTGATGGAAGTTGTACAGCGTAAGTTGTATCAGCTTGTTTTATACTTTTCCTTTGAGCAGCCAAGAGTCCTCATTCCTTCCAAATTGCTCTATGGGCGTGGACTACACCAAAGGCATATTTTGAATCCGTCCATTTACTCGCAGCCCTTCAGCCAGCTCATACGCTCTCGCTAGGGCAGTTATTTCAGCTTGTTGTGCAGATGTACCCTTAGGGAGTGACTTTGCTTTCACCAGTTGGTCTGTGGTGGTTACAGCATATCCTGCCATTCGAATTCCATTCTTTACGAAACTGCTCCCATCAGTATACCACGTTTGGTCGGCATCCTCCAGTGGTTCCTCCTTCAAGTTTGGTCTGCTTGCATATACAGTCTCAATAGTTTCTATACAATCATGCACGACAGTCTTCATTTCCTGTTTATTGCTACAGCTCGTTTATAAGGACCCAGCTTCTGGGCCAGAATTCCCAGAGTCACCCCTTGCCTTTACATCTGGTAGGTCCAAAGCTGGAGCCTTCATTAGCTCCAATTTCGGTTCCTTGCAACCATAATTGGCACCAACCTGTCATTCCCAAAAAGGTCCGAGGCTCTTTTACCATGGTCGGTCCTGGAGTCCTGCAGATATAGCTTCCTTTCGGTCATTCCCGAGCTGTCTTTGTCCCTTAGAAATCACGAATCCCAGGTATATCACTTCCTTCTTCAGGATTTGGGCTTTCTGTAATGAGACTCGATAACCACTTAGTCCTAGAAAATTCAACAAGCTCACAGTCCGTTCCTTACAATTTTCATCCTTTTCTGCGGTTATTAAGATATCATCCACATATTGCAAAAGAATCCCATTTCCTGGGGGCCTCTCCCAGGTCTCCAATTCCTTAGCTAATTGATTTCTAATAATGGTAGGGCTATTTTTAAATCCTTGGAGTAGCACTGTCCAGGTCAGTTGGGTTTTTCGTCCTGTATCAGGGTTTTCCCATTAGAAGGCAAATAAATTGTGGCTTTCTGGAGCCAAGGTAAGGCAAAAGAATGCATCCTTTAAATCTAATACAGTAAACCATTCATAGGTTTCTTTTAAACTAGTCAGCAGAGTATATGGGTTTGCCACTACTGGATACAAATCTTCACCTATTTGATTTATTGCCCGCAAATCTTGCGCCAATCGATAAGTTTTGCCATCAGGCTTTTTGACAGGCAGAATGGGAGTGTTATATTCTGAAGAGCATTCAGTTAATAGTCCAAATTTTATAAACTCTTCTATAATACTTTTGACCCCTCGCCTATCTTCCAATTTCAAGGGGTATTGCTTTAACAAACTTAAAATTTCAATGTGATTTTCATCTGGTATTTTAAATTCAATTTCCTCATTTCTAAATTTTATTTTGGCATTTAGTTGTTCTAATAGGTCCCTCCCCAGTAATGGTCTAGGAGCCTCAGGCAGGTAGAGAAATTTGTGAATCCCCACACTCTTCCCAATTCTAAATTTTAATGGCCTCAAGAAAAAGCCTTTTCAGCCTGTCCAGTTGCTCTCACATCATTAACATTTTGTTTAACAAGGTTTGATTCAATACAGAGAATGTGGCACCTGTGTCTATTAAAAATTCTACAGGTTTCTCTTCCTTTTCCTAGCTGAACTTTTACCAAGGGTTCCACTAGGGAGGATTCCCTGGTCCCCGTCAATCATTCTCTTGCACTTCTGCCACAGTCTTCAAATTACGTGTCTGCTGGGGGGCATTCTTTTCCAGTGTCTGAACCCTTTACAATAAGCACACTGATTATATTGCAAACTACCCCTTCCTCTACTGTTCATTCCTCTCCCTATTTTCCCAGTTCCTCCTGTTTGCATTCTTTCCAAACTTTGCTGAGCTAACGCAGCCACTGTCTCCTTTCCCAGTTTCCTTCTGTCCTCCCCCTCCCCATTCCGATATACTCTCCACGCTTCCTCCAGTGACTTTCTAAATTCCTTATATCTGGTTCCTTAAGTTTCTGAAGTTTCTTTCTGATATCATTAGTGGATTGTCCCAAAACCAGATACACCAACAGCTGCTGACTCCGGTTCCATAGTAATAAATCTTCTCACAGCAGCCCGTAAGCCATCTAAAAGCTCTGTGGGCGTTTCAGTCTGCCCCTGCTTGATAGCATACAGAGCAGACCAGTTAACTGCCTTTGGGCTACATGAGCTTGGGCTGCCTTTAATACAAGCTGCTTCTCAGTTTCAGTCATCATCTAGCATAAGATCCACATCTTTCCAATCCGGGTCCAAATTCTTAGTAATCCACTCAAACCTTTTCGCAATCCCACTTGGGTTCTGGGTTTCTCTTTCACCTTCAAACACCTCTGTCCAATACTACATGCTGAACAACATTGCTTCAACTTCCCTAACTCTTTCTGATTTTCCTTTTCCAAAGCCAACACCATGGGATCTTGGGGAGCAAAATTAAAACCACAATCTTTCTGCCACTCAGGGTGATTTCGGAGGGTGAAAAACATATCTGCATACATAGCTTCGTCCCATTTTCTCTCCCTCCTTAAAATAACAGGAGTTGCAGCAAGACATTATACTTCATCATCTAATTTATACAATGGCCATCACTGATTACAATTCTTAGAGTTTTCTTATTCACATTTCCTTCAGGAGGACCCCCTATGTCCTTCCAGCGATATAAAATACAACCTAATGGAGATTTCTTTGGTATCTTTTTACTTTGCTGGGACCCTCCCATTTTATTGGTCCCAGTTTTCTCCTGTATTCCCACAGTATCTTAACAGTTAGTTCCACGGTCCACACTTTACCACTCAGAAGGTTACAGAATTACTGTTTTACATCCTTACAACCTTTTTCTTTCGCTTCGTCCGTCTCCGGCCGTTTCCCTCGCGGGACAACGAAACCGCGGATCAGGACTCCGCACTCACTTCACAGCGATGCTGTGTCTCAAACACACACACACACACAAATTTTTACATACAATACATACAATACATACAGTACGAACATATAATATATGCAATACCCGGGTAAATGAAACAGATAATTATCGCTCCAGTTGATATCCCTTCAGCAGCTGCAAAGATTTAAATACTTTTTGTGAGAGGTCCGCTTACCCTTCTCCTGCTTCTTATACAGTCATTAGCAGGTCCGTCCTGGCTCCCGATACCGGGATGCAGCGGTGACCTCAAGATTTGCTCGATCTACCCCCAAGATCGCTAGCGGCCGCTCTATCGGTCAGCAAATCTCCTTGGCCGCTCTATCGGCCGGGGTACCCTCCTCCCCTACGGGGACTATGCTGCTCGCCAGACGTCTCTGCGCGGTTTACCAGCAGCCCCGGCCAAGCGTACGACTTACTGGCCCTTCTTGTCAAACATACCGTTTAATCCGCAGCTTCAGGAGGCTGTTGTCTGCTCCCGCGGTGAGCGGCTGGCAGCGGAGGCTCCTCCGAGGAAGATGCTCGGGGCGCGCCCAGGAGCGTCCGCTCCGCAGTCGGTCCCGCGGTGGAGCAGAGACTCTCCTGCCTGGCTCGCCAAACTGACGTGCGGAAACAGACTCCACAACCCGTAAGGTTGTAAAGTAGGTATGTTTATTCAGCGCTGGGCAGCACGGGGGGTCATCCCGCCAAAGTCGTGCGCGCCCACGTGTTGGCTTGTCGTGGATTTATACAAGAAAGTGTTACATATACATAAGGTTTCCCAATACGCCTATACATATGCATTACCTGTCCCCGCTTCATATTAAAATTAGCCCCCAGAGGTCATTTCCATAAACCCCTCCCAAGTGCGCTTGCGCGATGCCTCCTGGTGGTGGTCGCAGGGGGTCGTGGGGATGAAGGCTGGTGACTCTTCTTCGTCGCCGCTGGTAACCCCTTGTTCTTGCGCAGACTCAGTTGCTCCTTGACTCTTGTCCAAACTGCAGGGTCAGTTTCAGCTGGTTTTTAGGACAAGTTTCTGTTCTTATCAAGGAACTGTCCTTCGCTGGGAGATTGCAAGACCCCTTACTTCAATAGTCTTTTGTATAATAGTTACAACTTTTATAGTTACACTCTAAAGCCCCCTTTCAGTTTAATCTTCATGTTTGTCATCTTTTACTGGGAGGAGGTTGCCCGTCTGCCGCGTGGCATTTCCCAAGGTGGAAGCAGTGATTTCGTTCCAGGGTGAGCGAAACTCATGGAGGTCAGACCTGCGTTCCTGGAGGAGTTTGGCGAAGGTGACTCAGAGGTGAAGTTGTCAACGCGTTTCTGCTTTGGAAAACTGCCCTGATTCCTCTACAGAGATGAAATGGGATGCATCAGAGGATCTCTACCTGAATTTAAATAAATCGAGCAACGATGCTTTCACCTCTTTCCTGCTGAGATGATTATCCAGTTAGGCTGACTGTGTCTTTAGGGGATTTCTTCCAGTGTTTGGAAGGAGTTTCCTTTTGGCTCACTGGTTTGTTTTGTGAATCATCTTAAATCATAACCTTTTAATAGCTATGCTATTAAAGTATTTAGAGAAAGGCTATCCTGTTGTCCTCTCGGTTACTTTTTCCTAAGCTGTGTTGATTTGGTTTCACTGTAACGATACCTCCTGGCTTTTCATCAGCCACAGTTGCCTCTGCCATTTCTTTCTGTGGTCTAATGAGTTTCTTTGTTTGACATATGATAAAGCAAGTAATGCTTTTATGAAAACGTTATCAAGGATTTTATAGAAAATGATAAACTATGATAATCAAATATCTTAAAGAATATTAAAAGAACAATCTCTCTCCTATTGAATTTCAGGTTAAGAAAAGAAAAGCACAAACATCCTATTACATACTTACATATAACCCAGTGGGGTTTCCTTCCTATTAAATACTGCAGGACTTTTCCACAAAGCAGGAGAACACGACGAATAACTTGCGTGAAGTGTAAAGGATCGTCATGTGGATTTCTCAGGTTATAATTTGTTTTGTGATCTTAACATCGCTTCTTATAAAATCGAAACCGCTATTCATTTCTCTCCTGTTTTGGCTTGACTGGCAGTGTTGATAGGTTCATGAAAAGAGAGGTAATTAAAGAGCATATCACAAGAAAGCGTCAATGACTGCTTAATTTATCCCATTAACGCAGAGTTGCAATGTCTCTCCCAGTAGCCATGTAAACATGGCAGCAAAGCTTTTCTAATACAGCAGTAAGGGAAGACTAAAGAGCAACTTATTATTGCAACAGCATGAAAAGGAAAGCCTGAACACTTGTTTGGAGTATGTACAAATAATTTTCTCCAGATTTTAAAATAGTCTAGGAACTATTTATTTCGAGTAGTTTTCATCTTCTCCTGTGCTTAAGAGTCTCCACTTTTGAAACAAAACCCCTTCTTTTCAGAAGTTTCTTTCTCCATTTTCTCTAATTTCTTTTCAGATCTCAATGTGAAATTGTTTCTGCCCCCCCCCCCCCCCCTTACTACTTCCTTTTGCTATTTTTCCCTGCTATTTTCAGTACTTGAGCTGGGGTTATAGCTTTTCTGAAGACTGCTAGACAAAATATAGCTGTTTTTTTAGTAGTACTTAACTTTTCAGTCCCAAATTAATTGGACAATTGCGCAGTTGGAAGAGTGCTTTTTTTCTGTGATAAAAATGCTGTTTTCCAGTCAAATGCCTTACATACCAAACCAGTCAACTGCAAGGAGCACAGGAACAAATAGAAGTTGGTCTGAATGCTTCACAAAACCAAGGCTGATTCTGATTTCCTATTTCCAGAGATCCATGATGGTGACCTAAGATTCCCTGAAAACAGCACAGCTCGGAGAGCTTATCACAGCATATCTGTATGTTGTTACCTGTGAGCAATTTAATAAAAAAGATATTATAGCAATATAAAAAAGATATTATAACAATAAAAGGAGGCTGGAGAATGCCAGCTAATCCCTGAACAACCTTATTTCAGTCTATTTAAAGTCAAAGAGAGACTTGAATTCCAGGACCTAGCAGATTCTGACATAAAACAGATGTTTTCGTCGTGTCCCAAGCTGGTGACTGTCTAGCAGGTCCGGTCCGTCACAGGGAGGAACCACAAGCCATAAAGAGCTGATTTTCAATACTTTGCACTGCGTTCCTGCATCAGTTACACCTGGGTATATCTGCAATAGCTGTGGATTTTAGTGGCATTACGCCTTGATTTATCTTAGCATCACTAGATTTGACCCTTCCTTTTCTAGAAACATATTCTTGCGTCTGAATTAGGAATATAAAAGCCCCAAGCCAATATAAAAAACTTCGTATCCGAGGCAGTGATAAGTCAATCATCTCATCAATAAAGCGTGTCCGATACTCTCAGTAATCCTAGTGATCAGCTTTGTTTATGAAAGCTAGAGATATTAAATTGAGCTCCTCGCCGCTCTGAGCAGGGATGACAAGTGGCAATTGAAACTAATGTTGACAGAGCTAAAGGAGCACATGCTGAGTGCAACAGACGTAACACAATGGAGAGGGAACAAGGCTAAACCAAGCTGGCGGGGAAGAAAATTTGGAGGTTGGAACAAATCCCTCGTCCCACGTAACTCAACGAGAAAACACCACTCATAATTTGCTCGGTTCAGTAACGCAGTTGCTGCTGCGCCTGTATAATCAGGAGGAAAAATTGGCCGATGCAGAGGAGCCGTGGTACAGGAGTTACAAGTCCGAAGGATGCAAGGAGAGCATCGCAGAGAGCGAACTGAGGGCGATTTCAGCTCCCAAAGTCTTAGTACCTATTTCTTCCCTATGACATCTAAAGGCATCAAAGCATCCAAAGCAAAACCTCCTTTTTATGATGCACTTCTGAAACAAGGAAGCACGTCATGCAAAACAAGGAACCCTGAAATACAAGCAGGTACATAGGTACCTGGAAAATAAGAAAACAGTCCGGGTTTAAAATGTGTATTTCTGGTGTAATTCTACAAACATAAATGTTTCATTGCTTGGTTTTGAGGCTAAATTCCCACTACCAGAATCAAGTCTCTATTTGGTTACTGTTATTAAAACTGCAGTTACTACCACTGATTAGTCAAGAATTGTCCTTTCTGCCTCTGGTCTCATCCAGTTAATAGGCTTTATCCCGAATTACACGTTTTGGAAGGAAAAAGATTGTTTTCTACACATTTGTGCTACATCTCCCACAACAGATTCCCACTCTGCTCAGTCTGCAAGTGCCACTGCATGATCGTTTTTAAATAATAATACTGTGCTGAGAAATGTGATAAGATCTTCTATTTCAGAAAGAAAGATTTAAAAAATGACCAAAGATGAATGCTAGGTTTGGGGGATTCACTGACGAAAGCAAATGTACTTTTTCCAGTGTTTATAAGGACTCAGCTGAACTTCTGTCAAGGTTTCCATCCACACAAGAGACAGCAAGAGGAAGTCCACCAAACAACAGCAAGAAAGATCCAAAATCTAGACAGTGTAGTTGCAAACAAAGATTGAAAGAGATGAGCCTGTTGAATCTAGAAAACAGAAGATCTGGGGAAGTGGGAGTAACTGCTCAGATATATGAAGGCTTGCTGCAAAAAGAAACAGAAAAATCTATTCTCCATGCCCACCGAGGGTAGGTCAAGAAGCCATTGGCTTAGGCTGGCTTGGATTGTTGGGAGAAGATATGATTTAGATATGAAAAAATACTATCCAATATGAAGGATAGTAAAGCACTTGTACAAACCACCTGGGAAGGCCTGGATTTTCTGCTGCTGGAAGTTTTCAAAACCAGATTGAATGATGAATCATCTGTGGAAGCGTTTTATGTGATGGTTCAGGTGATTTGGGGGATGAACCAAAAGATCTCCTGAAAACCTCTCCCAGTCCCATGTATTCTGTGATTTGGCCAATTTCGGGGAGGAGGGGCATAATCATTAAGCCTATGAGAAATTAAAAACCATCATGTTGTAACTTAAGAATTAAAAAAAAAAAAACAAACCTCAGTGTTGTTTCAGACCCAGCTGTGTTTAGCCCATCTCCTTCTACCAGCACCCATAAGTGGATGCCAAAAAAGTAAGCCCAGGGGAGATGTTTATGACTGCTCTACCAATCTCCAAATATTCTCAGCTCAGGAGTTTCCTGACCCTGTTCTGGTCCTTGCTGGTTCCTTCCTTCAGCTATCCACACAGATTTCAGTCCATAAAAATGTTAATTCATATTTTTCGTGTCTGCTACTTGCTGCACGAAGGACCAACTTCTTTGTTTTATTTTGAATCCCGTTGGCTTCATTTGAAGACATTAGTCCTTCCGCTAGAAGAAACTGTATTGTTGCTCCTACTCTCTGCTTCCTATCTTTGAAAAATTATTTATATTGGTCAAGACCAAATAAGAGGATAATCTTATCCCATGGCTGCTTATTTCCTTTAAACACCTTTTGTTAAAACGTTTTTGGAAATCCAAAAACATTTTATTTACTGGATTATTGATACCCACAAGCCTGTTAACCCATTAAAAAAATCAAGAGATCCGTAGGTTGCAATTTACCAGAAGTTGAATCTTTTTACCTTCCTTCATCAAAGTTTCAGCTAATTTGTCTGGTTCAGATGTCAGGTTTATAAGCGTGTAGTTCCCTGGATCTCTCTTGGATCCTCTCCAGTCTTCACACACCAGGGAATTTTTAAGGGAAACCTTGCACATTGGTGTTAATAATTCAGATATTTAATTTTTTATTTTCTGTAAAACTCTCGGGTAAATATATCTAGCCCTGCTATTTTGTCTGTGTTTATTCTGTCTTTTTAATCTGTACCTTGAGTTCAATTTCAGGCAGGCTTTTTGCTGAATCCTCCCCTCAAAGAGGGTCTGGGATGTTTATCACCCCTGTTTCTTCTGCAGTAAACACCAGTGCAAAGAATTCACTGGGGTACTCTGCAGTGACCTTTTTCTCTGCGAGTGATTCTTGTATACAGTTGCTATCAATTGATCTTACAGGCAGGCTTTTCACGCCTCATGTGTTGAAAGAAAAATTTAATATTAGTGTTGTTCCCTTTCATTGGTTGCTCCTCAGTCTCCTTTGGCCTGCCTCGTTATATTTTTACATTTAGTCTGCTAGAGCTCCCGATTCTGTTTGCTTTTTTTGGATACAACTTTAGCTTTTTGAAGGATGCCTTCTTATTTCTAATAGCAGCCCTTACCCTTCCGTTCAACCGTGCTGGCTTACTTTTTTCTTCAGGCTTTTCTAAGAGAAAAACAGCGGTACCCCCGTGGCATGTTTCCTACTCAACACCCTTCAGTACTGTCAACACCTGTAAGGATTTAATTCATTTAGCTTCCCCTTTTAACTTTTTTTAAGAGCTTATTTTTACACAGTCCCACTGCTGAATTTGGTCAAAGCTTTGGTGGACTGCTCGGCTCCTGTTGCGCCCACAGGGATGTTGGCGCAAGATACGCCGTGGAATCTGCTGCGGGATGTTGACTTCATGATGAGATTTTGAACCAGATTTTTATATCAACACAGGGGTTACATGTCGTCTTCTGGGATCAGTAACCAGCTTCTGCTTCAGGCTCGGACGTGGCCTTTGCTCAGTCTCCATGGAGGTAACTGAAGTCACCCAATACGCTTGTATTTCCCGCCTTTCCTACCTGTTTTTTTTCCTGTTGGCGTCAGTTAGTGCTGCTGTACTGGTGAGCAGTAAGGTCCATTGACCCAAGGCTGTATTGTTCCTTCTTGCCCTGGGGTTTTAATTCATAGAGATTCTTGATGACATATTTTGGTCTCTCTTTCCAGCATATGGCTCGTCTGGTATAGCGGCCCTTTGATTGTTTTCCTTCCACCAAGTTTTTGATACATGTATATCCATCTCTTCATTCAGGCTCAAAAAGGCCAGTCTCACTGTCTTTGTTTCTGAGGTTTCCAGCATTTGCGCAGTAACACACGTACTGCCACTTTAGTTCCTGTCTTGACAACCTTTTCAAATGTCAATCTATTTGTTTTCCATTTTCTGTTTGATTATTTACTTCCTGTGACCTATTCTTCATTGAGGGCTACCTATGTTTGTGTCTTCATCTTTAGAAATGTCATCCCAAGCCATATGCTTTTGTGCACTGGTTGGCTTCCCTCACCCCTCACTTTAAAAGCTCACTCACAGCCTCCTTAATCTTAAGTGACAATGCCTCAGATGAACTCCGTCTCTCCTGTACTGGCTTTCGGTGCTTTACATGTGTCAGACGAGCCTGAAACTGTCTTACATTCAAACTCTGCCTCTCCACCACTCTCCCTGGACCTGGAAGAGATAAGGGGGCATTTCAGAGAACATTACCATAGAGGTCCTTCACTTCGGTTTCTTTTCCAGGAGCCTAAATTTTGCCTCCGCAGACAAGACCTCCCTTGCCTGTGTCAGTGATACCCATCTGGGACATGACCACAGGCTCCCCATCGCTTGCTTCTGCTAATCTTCCATCTGCCTTTGCATGTTTTAACAATAAATGGTATTGTCTTATATTTTTTAATACCTTTAATAGGTGATAACTTCTTTCCTTATTGATCCTCCAAGCATCTTAGTTTTGCTGTCCTCTTGAAAATGGTCTTAATACCTTATTGATGAGGGTTTCTATATGATTTCTCTGGAGGAAGTGGAGAGGGGGCAAAAAACAAATTCTAGAAAAAAATATTGCATGATAATCAAACAAGAACCTTTCAACGCGATTTAAACTTTGTGATGACCTGGAAAGGAGACAAAGCGAGGGAGATTTAAGGATATTCAACTGCAAAGCCCAAGAGCATATGCTTTAATTAAATTTAGCAGCTTGAATCAACTCCTCCCCTCCCATCTGAATGGCTGGCAGATAGTCTGTGATCATGGAAGCATGCTTTCCTTTGCCCTTATTTATGTTACTAAATCTCTCCTAAAATTTCTCAGTGTCGTGACTGCATATAGCAATAGTGGGAGCAAGAAATAAGACAACAAGATATCACATAGACCCACACGAAGCACTTCAGCTAACAAGGTGCTCGTAGTACAGGTTGCCAATACTGACTGGATCTCGTTTCTTCTAGCACTGGAGATGAGATCCCCAGTAAGAAATTTTAGCAATTAGGTCCTGTTTCCCAAGGAATTTTGAGATGGTTACTCTACAAAACTATCTGCGAAAAGATTTCTTAGGATTTTTAGGCACCTGTGTCCATAAATGCCAATGCTTTTGCTGTTAAACATTAGATATCTAAAATTTTCTCTTGTGCATATCTAGTGGCGCTGCTGTCTCAGCGGAGCTGAGCAGTTCCTTCCCAGCACTTCGTGAGATTCGTGACATTGGCAGCCTTTTCTCAAACACCCCAGCGAAGCTGATCTCAAAAACATGTTCTGGGTCCGTGTAGTGATCACCAATGACACTGTCCTGACCGTCTAGTAATGCAAAATCTGTCCTTTTTGTAATAAATAGGGATTAGCTTGCTTGCTTAGGAAGTGGGTGGCTTGGGCTCAAGTCTCTCAGGTTGGGAGGTTTCCAATCTGCCATTCCCATGTCCTAGAAAAATGTGCTAATCATGCAGCTGGGTTAAAGCTGCTTTCTATCCTGCTAGGCAAAGCTGTGCCTTTGTGCAGAAAAAAGGCCTTCCAGCTTCATAAAGGCAATGAAGGAACAGCCAAAAAGAAACATGACATTGTAGCTCATTAAAGAGGGGATCCTAGGCAACCTCTTGGAAGAGAGGGTAGAAAGGGTGGAAGGATGTACTGCAGAGGACCTTCAAAGTTAAAACAAAACACTCATATTTGACGTGATAAAGAAGAAGGAGTCAATGGGTGGAATTTGCTTGAATTTCCCCAATGCTCATTTGGAAGAGCTTTTTTCCTAGAGGGTGTAGCCCACCAAATAATAGAGGTGACCTCCCTTAGCGGATGCCCTTTGTAATATTGCCGCACCTCATCCTTGCTCTGAATAGATTGCTTAGGGATTGTAAAATTACTTTGCCTTTCCTCTTAAAAATGTGTTTTTACTAACTGTTGGAGTGAGCTACAGCTGTGTGTTTTATAGGAGAGGTTTTATCACTGATTCTTTTCAGACTGAACATCCTTTTTAATAAACGAAATAAAGGCTAAATGCAAATAGACCCTGCCTCTCATTATGACAGCTTTGTACTTTTTATTATGTGAGTGGGAGAGATGAGTACAGGTCTATGCAGTGCGTCTAACCGGAGAGGACATACGGTAGCACCAAGACCTGGCCTTGCAAACTGAGGACATTAGACCCGGATTTGTGCCGCAGTGTCTGGGCATCTTTTGTACCTCATACCCACCTTTACTAAATTTACTTCCTTAAAATGTACTAGTTATTCAGCCATTTCAAAGCTGTCGTTGACAGCAGACCTCCAAGGAAGAGGCTGGATGCTGCAAAAAAGGCATCCACGAGGTAAACTTTCCTCTGCTTCAGAACGGAACGGATGCTCCAGTTTGTGGCCAGGAGAATACTACGTTACAGAGAATCTCTCCCTCCTGAATTAGTTAAAACTCCTCATCACTTGCAGTCAAGAAGGACAGATGAGGATGGTTAAGAAAGGGCATCTTAGGCTTAGGCTTAGGCCAAGTAACAAGCTGAAGGGTTATATTCTGCCTGCTTAAATTTCACCAAAAATTCAAATCGACGAGGTAGCTCATTAAGATAACGTGTCCCAAAGTTTTACATGGCGATTGGCGTCGATATGCGGTTGAATAGCCCCTCCACCTTTGATCAGAAGTGGCTGTACTTCAGCAGGGGGTCACCTGCGTTTCAGTCCTGGTCCAAGGTTAACGTGAGGTCAATGGAAGGACTTCTGCCGAGTCACTAAGCTTTGGATCAGTTTCTTATGGCAGTTCACAAAGCGCTTTTGAATAATTTATGCTGAAGGCTTTATGTAAATTGAAATTAGTGTTTTCCTCTACTTGCATATCATAAGAATAAAACTTTTTTGGGAAATTGTTGTACTTAGTTATTTATCTGTTTGGAGATTGGAGCTGAAGTCTATTGATCAGCCTGATTAAAGAATGTGAAATCAGAGTGCGGCTGGCTCCCTCATTGTAACGAGTTAGTGTATCCATTTTATTTTTCTCAGACGGATTTGATAAAATGAGATACTAATCTGCACACCTGCAGGCCATTGAGATAATACAGTACTTGGGCTAGGTACGGGAAGAGAAATGGTAGTAAGGATACGTGCATTCCTCAGGATGATCTATACAAAAAGGGAGAATGATTAACTTTGCAAAATGTTTTTCATAGGCCACATAGCTTAAGATATTAATGAACCACTGCTTGAATGAGCCAGGTCTCTTGACCTTAAAATGATATCATTTCAAAAACAGGAGAAGCAAACATGGGCCAGCTGATCCATTTATTTAAAGTATTTTAAATGCCCCTGATTTAGTGTCCTGATCTGCATTATAATCTGATCTCCGTGTGGGCTGCACCAGAAGAGCTGGTCCTGCTCCTTCCACTTCTCACCTGCCCCTGGCTGCGTATTCCTATGCCTTCCCATGCGTTTGGCTGAGCAGTTATGTAGGTGGGGGTAGCAGAAAGAACTGGGATCACCTCTTTAGAATCATGGAATCATAGAATCATTTAGGTTGGAAAAGACCTTTAAGATCATCAAATCCAACCGGGAACCCAGCGCTGCCAAGGCCACCACTAAACCATGTCCCTAAGCACCACATCTCCCCGGCTTTGAAATCTCTCCAGGGATGGGGACTCCACCGCTTCTCTGGGCAGCCTGGGCCAGGGCCTGACAGCCCCTTTAGCAGCAGCCTGAAGCTGGACCAAGTTAGGCACGGGATGAAACTGTACCCCAACATTGGCGATTTGCTCTGAATGGCACCGTAGCCCCACGTGATTATGGCCAACTTCAATAATTAGATCTTACATGGTGCAGTGGTAATTTATTTCAGAAGCAATAAAAAGTGATATGTTCATAAGTATGAACAGAGGTTGCTTTCTATTTGTCTTCAAGCTGATGCTTGCTACTGAAATAATTAATTTATTTTAAACATTTGTATTAGACTTTAGTGAAATATAGGAGGTAGTATTACAGAAGAGGATGGAGGAGATGGGTCCCATTTTAGGCCAACAATTACAATTACAAATCTCTGTCTCCTGGCAGGTGAAAAAAACCAACCGTAGATGACCAACCTGTGTTTTGCAAAGATGAAGATCGTTGGGCTCCTCAGAAGGGGGACGGCTCCAACTGAAATCACCTTAGTAGAAAAGTGGGAGTAAGCAGAGACGTTACAAAGAGCAAAAAGATCAGTAGAGGAAACTGCATTTTAGAACTCAAAAAATGCAGGGATAGCACGGGCATTGCTAAAAGTAAATTCAAATTAATCCTGGCAAAGAAAATTAAAATAGGGAGGAAGGATTTCTTCAGTATTTAAACATGAAACCAGAAAGAAAATGTGGAATAAGAAATATAGGGCAGACATTAAAGATAATGGAAATATGACCCACCGTTAAAGGTCTGCTTCAGCTTGGTTTTCTGTGAGGACGTAGAACTTGCTAAGGGACGACAAGATGATTAATGGGAAGAGGACTCTGCACATGGAAATTTCTATTACCAAAGTGGAAACAAAACTCTCTAAACTAGTTTCATTTAGCTAGGGAGAAGGGAGGAGATATGGAGCTGGGTAATCAGCATTCTTGATATTTGAAAGAGCTGGCTCAGGAAATCAGTGCTCCATCTCAAAGCTCTTTAATAAATGTATGAAGTGGGGGGTGGTTCCATCTGTATGTCAAATAATAAATATAATGTCCATACTTGAGTGCAGAAAAGCAACCACCCAACGCCACAAATGTGCAAGCTTTAGAATAAATCTTCAAGAAAACAAAAATGAATGAATAATTAAAGAAAAGAACCGACCACAAGGAGGTGAAAATAAATCAAGATGGGAGGAAATACAGATTTATCAAAGGCTGTTTGTGTCTGATATATTTCCTTAAAAAGGATAACCAGTTCTTATGGATGGGAAAAATGCTTTAGACATAATCCACTTAGACTTCAATAAAGCAATATCAATATTGTGCCACATGGGATATTATTAACTGGAGAAAATGTGGATCATTTCCAAAATACTAATGTGGTAAGTAACTACTAAAGAGAAATGACCCGGGGTTGTGTAGAGATGAGAACTTGTAGTTGGCAGGGCAGTTTTTCGTGGAGTTTCACAATGCTCTGCCTTCGGACTAATCTTATTTAATGTTTCCTTTGGTGACCCTGACTTAAAAAACAGTGATTTACTAATGAATTTTGTAGACAGCACAAAGCTGGGAGGTATAAGCAATTCGGAAGAGGCTTGGTGTATTAGTGAGGCGAATTGGATGGAGAACTGAAAAATATAACGGTACAAAGAGTAAGGTCGTGCATGTGGGGATTAAAAACAAGAGAATCGGCTCTAAAGCTGGAGCTTGTCAGTGGAAAATGAGGGAGAAAAAGGGCATGTTGTGTTTGTTGATCACAGAATGATACAGCCCTGAAAAAGCAAACATCCTAGGGGTGCCGCAGCGGAGGTGTTCTCAGGAGAGGTCTTCGATGAGACTGAAGTGATGCCTCTTGCAGAGCAGAGCGCAAAATCCGTGGCTCCCACAAACAAGAAATGTGACTTCAAGCTGGTGCCGTGAAGTTCAGCCGGGCCCATCAGTGGCATGGGGAGGTTACCAGATAGGAAAAGCCTAGAAGGGTTTGTGTTCCGTACAGCCTAGGAAAATGAAAGCTGAGAGGGTATATGATTATTCTTTAAATATAAGTGAACTCAAGGAACAGAGAAGGACTCTTTAAGCAGAGGGAGAACACTGATGCAAGAATAAATTGGTATACATTGGACATGGATGACTTTAGTCGGGAAAGTCTTAAGAATTAAGGTAGAAGGGTCTGGGACGGTGTCCTAATCCCAATAATGGGAACAAAAGACCTTACTTTCACATAGATTTATTAAGAAACTAAAAGATATCCCCAGATATGACACCAGCCGTAGTACAGAATGGGTTTTGATGGCCCAGAAAGATTCTGGATACACTGAGCTCAGCTGTGTCGCCTTCAGGCCTGACCTGGGATGCCTGCATGACGCTGCTCTTACTGATCTGTGTCTGACAGCTTGGCGCCTTTGCATGTTCTCTGTTGCATGGTACAAACCTATCTTAGATCAGTCATGAGTGAGACTTTGAGGTCTACTTTTGGTTCCAGGCAGGAAGGATTCTACTGATCTTTAGGTGGAGATGTCTGTGAGGTTAAATGAGCTGAGCCACGCTCTGAAGGCAACTCTTTTTCTACATGGAGACTCTTGGGAGCCCACGGTGATTCCAATTTTCATTGAAACACTACCATCAGATCAAAAATGAGCAAGGATGAATCTAAGCAAAGCCGTTAATGCCCAGGCTAGGTCTACGTAAGTGAGGAGAAAAATCTTTTGTTTGTATTTTGTATTTCTACCTGCTGGATTGAACCTAAGCATTACAGGCAACCGCAGTTGCAATCAAAGGACATTTGTCAAACAAGAGGGGAGGAGGTCATGTCCTTGTTGAGCTGTCCTTTCCTCTTCCAGTTTCTCTGACTAAACGGTTCAGCAGAACGAGAAGGGTTTCAGTGTGAGGCTAACCTGCTGTACTTGCACAAAACAATTTACACGCTCACTCCCATGATGTTTTCAAAGGAAATGTTCAGAACCAGTCCGGAGACCTTACTCAGCAGTGACATTGCACTCTCGTTGTTGTAAGGGATAATTTACTCAACGCCTTTCTCAGTTTACTGAGTTACTGAAATACAATATAAGGTTAAACGTCTCACCTAGAACCATATATAACCTCCTCACCGCCCTTCTGAAATTACAGAGAAGCCCTACATTGATAAGGGGAAAATGCATTTCTTTACGCTGCTGATAGTTCATTCAACAGTCAAAGAATGAACAATAACAGACAATTTTATAAGAGAAACGTATTTCTTTCTTCTAGGCAATCTAAACTTGGATCTCCGTGTGCTGCAGTGTCTTATCCACATCAAAGATGTATTCCACAGGTTAGTTAAGAGGAACGTGTTTGTCCTTGCTCTTGACAGTTCATCCCACTCAGGGAGTGCTCCTCACATGGGATCAAGTGTGAAAAAGCAAGGAGAAATGCTTTACCCCATGAGAGAGATCAAAATGTCATTTTTTGAACCATTTTGACAAATACCCTGTGGTGTTTCCAGAGACATCTGGAGGAATATTCTCTCTCTTACGGTTGCTACACGCTGGGTGCCACCAGGTCACCGTGACCCAACGGTCACAGTCAATGGGGGAGTCAAGTGACGGAGTGACAACACAGTCATCCTGGGAAGATTTCAGAAAGGTTCACAGAGCAGTCAGAAAAGCCGGATTCATTTTTGACATTGATTGTGAAAAGGCAAATACTAAAAGCAAAAGTAATAAATGTAACTTAATATTTACATATGATTAATGTTTTTCAGAAACCCACATTCAAGTGACAGTAAGTGATATTGAATTCTACCAGTACTCGGGCCATGTCATGTGAAAAACAGTGATCCACTGAACAGTCAGACTGAAAAAATTGCAGAACGTCAGTCCTTGTTTGGAGAAGAAGGGATGTGGAGGAGAAAACCGTCATAGCTCCCTTGTATTCCCATAGTGACGAGAGAGGACAGTCCTTGTGGTATCCATGGTGTGTGTAAGCAAGGAATATTCTTGATATGCAAAAGGCTGAAAACTGCTATCAGAGACGTTTAGTAGTTTAAAGGGAAAGCCAGCAATTCAAAAGGAATTAAAAAACTGTACACACATCTATATTTATTCTCATTTTGGTGAGTCAAGCAGAAGGATGCTCTGTGGTTGGAGGACTTGAGGAGCACAACTGTGTGCTCCCCTGGTTCAGCTCCAAGGTGGCACCTGGTTACAAGCCAAGAATTCCATGCAGAAGACCGAGAGAGGGCTGAGATTTAACGAAGGAACCAAAGGGATGTTATGAAGAAAGGAGAGATTTTGCCAGTCGTGGAATCAGGTGTAGTTCGAACATGATGCTGCAGCATAATTGAGACTAACACAAACCATGCCTTTGACCTTGCTAACTTTGAGCTGATCTTTAGAAGGCAGTGACGGATTCTTTAAATCATTAAAATAAAGCCAAATCAAAACAGCATCTGAGCATACATTCAGAGAAAGCTCTCTTATAGTGCCAAGAGTAGTCTGCATGCCAGAGCTCTAAATAAACAGTCTAAATATACAGGTTCATAAATCTTGTGTGTGAAATTAAAACAAGGGAAAGGACTTTGATTTATTATATGTTTGTTTGAAAGCTTAAGACTTAGTCTTTAGTTATAATAACGGTGCCCTCCATGGTCTGTAAGGGGGCAGAAGTGCTTGACTTCAATTGTGCTTTCCTTGGTTTTGGTAATTGTAAGGTCAGGAGGAAGTGTTCCCAGAACAGCAATCTTTTTGGCCCCACTTTTAGGTTGTTTCTAGATTCCCATTAAAATTTCACCACTCAGTTCCCCAAAACGAAACTGACCTCCTGAACTTGAAATATAGCTCTTGTTTCAGGGAAGGGATTTTGTGGGAAATGCCATAAAAATCAGGAGAAGCATTTGAGAGCTCTGCAGTCAGATTGTGACCGATGTATATCACATAAGCTTTGCTTCTTGTTATGAGTTAATGAAGCAACAGTAATTTTACGCCAGATGCAGATATGCTCTGGTGTATTAGAAAAATGTCTTCTTGATTATTCCTGAAAGTATGTTGTTGGGGTTTTTTTCCTCTTTTTTTCCCCCACTTGTAGTGCCTCCATAACCTCTAGACTTGGGTAGCTCCACTGTGTCTTGTGCATGCTGTGTGGAGAGAAGGGGATGTATGGGCAGGATGGCTTTTCCTTTTCATACTACTCAAAGTCCTAGCATGCTGGATTGAGCAAGGCTTGAAGATACCAGTGAGAGTAAGAAATAAGGAGAGTAAGAAATAGGAATGGAGGGGCAGATAGTGGGTGTCACTGAGGGTCAAGCTTCCCTACTGGTATGTGCTGATGGGCTCTACGCTGTAACACATAAGCAACTCTCGTGTAACACATGATAACTTATCAACATAGTGGCTGCTTGCACTGTGGAAGGGTGGCTTCATCTGTAGTCCTTCATTTGGAGACCATGTGGCTGCTAAGATTCTCTTTGGGATGTGCAGAGTCCCAAGAAGTCAAGAAGGGCAGAAGTTGGCAAAGTTTGGCTCCATCTTCACTCCCTACAATCAAGGACAAAAGAAAGATGTGGTGAGTGGATGCACAGAAAAAAAGTTTAAGAATAGGACAGGTGTAAACTGAAGATCCTCTGTCCTCTGGCAGTCTGTGACTTAGGGAAATCCTGAGCCAGGATATAATCATGTCTTTATGAAGCGTAGCCCTCAATAGACCTTCCTTACATAAATGCATGATTGCATTTGAATCTACTTTCATCTATGCGACAGCTTGAGGTGATGATTTCCACAGTTCAGTCATGTAGTGCATGAAAAAAATATTCCCCTTAACTAGCTGGCTGTTAAAGAAGGGCAAGAGAGGAGGGATTGCTATGCGTGCATATGGGAGTACTGTTTATGGGAGCTATGCAAGGTGTATCCCCTTCCTCTTCTGTGGCTCCTCATCCTCTGGGCCCTTTGGTATAGTAGCTGTCCTGTACCTTCCTCTCCAACCGCTTGAGTGAAGTTCCACCCACTCCTGTAGGTTTCATGTTTCTCAGAGTAACGGGAGCTCATTCAGGCTCTGCTACCAGCGTGCAAAGTCATTTCACAGCTAGCTTAGGCAGAAGAGCCCCGGGCTCCTCTGTGGCTTCTCAAGGTGCATCTCCTCCCCAAAAGTGCAAGTCAGGACATGTTACAGAAAGAACCGTTTGTACAATCAGCCTATACAAGCCAAATGGCTGATTCCAGAGTTTCCCAGAAGCCTTTGCTTCCTCAGGCAGTGCTGGCGCTCCTGTGTCACAGTGGCCTCAGCAATGACACCGCAGGAGCTCCTGGTCACGTCCTTCACTCCTTGGGTGACAGAGGAGGTAGGAGATGGCAAGATGACTGGCATTTTCACACCCTCCCTATTTCATGTAGCTCTGGTGGCTCAGAAGTCCTGGCTTTGGGTCCTCTCCATAGCCATGCTGCTGGAGGAGACACACAGTACTCTCTGAGGGGGCCCTGATCCCACCTCCCCTGTCCTTCTTGCTGCCCAGGGATTTCCTTACCCCATGCCAAACTGGGTATGGAAAGAAGTCCCTACCTCTCACAAGCCCCTGGGGGCTGCTCCAAGTCCTCTGTAGGGTCTCCCCAGACCTTCCTGAAGGTGATCATTTGCTTTGCAAGCATCTGCTGCCTTCAGCTGTCCCAGCATGGTGGAAGCCCAAGATAAAATGGCCTGACCTCCACTTCCCGCTGATCCTTCACCGGCTTCCAGCAAGGCTGCAAAGAATAACCAGTGAAGGAGGTCCTGCCCTGGGGACAGGAGAAGGACAGGGCTGTGAAAGCTTCTCTCTGCACGAGGCCATGGGTGATGGGTCTTCCTGTAGAGAAGGTGGCAGCTCCCGCTATCTTTCTCTGGGCATCCACCACCAAGATGCAGAAGACCTGTTAAATAAGACAGCTGGGGAGAGTGCAAGCTCTGTTGTTTTGGCCATGTGTCTTGGCTTAATTTCTTAACTGTTTCTTAGTGACTGATTAAATGAAATTTCCCCTTGCATCCGTGGCTTCCTTCTTGCCACCCCTCAACAACTCACTCAATGGGGGTGTCAGAAAGCAGCGAGTGTCAGCTGCTCCCTAAGGCATGGGGAGCTGGCAGCTGAGCTCCATAACACAGCTGGCCAGGCAGGAGCTTCATCAGCCCCATCCCTCAGCAAAGTGAGCAGGACAGATCATGGCCAGGTTCAACCAAGTGTCCAGATCACCAGGCAAGTTTATGGGGATGAAGCAGGTCCCACGAGCTGGGAAGTCAATGCCCGGGACAAGGTCGGGATCCGGTCTTATGATCCCTGGTAGAATTTTTTTATATTCACATGTAACCTTTTCTCCCCAGCTTGTCTTAGGGTCTCTGCATGCCTGCCTTTGGGTTTCGCTTTCTTACCGTTGTAACCTACTCCCCTTCTATGAGCTCCCTCCACCAGAAAGTGTGCATCATTTCCTGCAGTCCCTGCTTTGTGTAGCAGTCCTTAAGCACGAATATGATGATTAGGTTATGTAGTTATAGAGCCCCAAAGGATGTCCTACTGTCCAATCTTTTGAAAAGTAGGAAGAAGGACTGGTTAATTCACAGTTCTGCCTTACTCACATCCTCTAAAGGGTTAAATCAGCTCCCTACATCTTCATGAATCACAGCCTTGCTGTCCTCTGCAGTGAACTAGGAGCTGTCCTCTGAATTCGAGATGTAGCCTTATCTTCCAACTCTGTCACTTTTCATGATCTTTATCTCCCTAAAACTTTCATGATCCAGATGTTCCCTATTGGCTTAGATAGCTGTGCTGGTAACCATCCCCACTTAGTACTTCCTAATGCTTTTGACACAAGTCTGTGTACAGTAATCAGAGAAAGTAAATAGTATCTGCAGAGCATACTTGAATTTAATTAAAAGTATAATAATATCTCAGACTTTGGCACACTACATCACCATTGTGGGCTTGCTGCCTGTAAGACAGTCTCGCAGAACAGCTATTGCTACTGTGCATACCTGTAGGCTGACTGGCTTTACCTGGCTTATGGTATGCACTTCTGAGGGACTTAAAAATAAGAAATATTCTGTCAGGTTGGAGGAATTCAGAGAAAAATTATCTAGAGAAGGAATTCCCTTAACATCCCCCCAGTGTCAGCATCTGAGAAGTTTTAGGAGACCATCTTCATTGCTTTAAATAGCATCATACTAGATTGATACCTTAAAACACTTGGGACACGGGATTTTATTTTTTTTTTTCCAGATGGCTGAAGAAAAGCTTCATGCCATCCGTGGACAGATTTTTCTGTCAAGATGTTTGTAGTTGTTTTGTTTTGTTTTTTTTTTTTCCTGAGGACAGGGACTGCATTTGAAAATCTCTCTTCTCAAACTAGCCTCCTTTTACATCAGCCATTATGGTTCACAAAAGACACTGAGAACAAGAGGCAGACTTGAGCCAGCAACCTGCAAAAAGCATTGGCCATGCACTGGACTCTCCTATCCTCCTCTGTCATATCTCAAAGGCAGCACTAAACAGGATGCTCTAGAAAAGATACCTGTCTTGAAAAAAAAAAGGCCGCCTATTTTTGTCTTCAAAATTTTCTTCGATTCCCCTTAGTATTTCTTCTAAACCTGGATTGCTAAGAAAAACCTTTATTTCCCTGCAATACAGCTTGCCTAAACTCACCGTGAGACGACGCTTCTGTCAGCACAGTGGCAATGAATACACGTTTCTGGTTTTGGCAGTGGCAAGGATGTTGCATTTGACTTTTCCTCTTTAAAGTGCTTCAAATGGGCAAGGCAATGACTTTTTCTCCCATGGGTCGTAGGCTGCCTCCTCAGTCTAGAGCAGAAATGGGGCTGGGCTGGAGTGCCAAGTAACTCTACCATCCACCCAAAGTTTGCTGGTGCCCAGCAGGGAACTTGAATCTTTGGTCAGGTGCTATGAAGACTGATACTCATGTCTCAGTGCAGCTGTTTTGAACGTGATCATCAAAATGCAGAATAATTCCTTGCATTAATTGACCTGATGGCCCAGATGACTGCTCCGTTTCACATGAGACCCACCTCCAGGCAGCCTAAGACCACAGATCATTGACTTTCCAAATCCAGCAACTCCCTTAACAAAGACAACCTTTCTCCGGGCCAAAAAGTCTCCGCACAGAGGCCTTAAAGGACATAAGCATGAGGAGGATCAGAAGTGATCCTCACTGAGCACAGAGGGCACTGGGAGAACAAGACCGTCATGGTGAGCACCGGGTACTGCCCGTCCCTGGGGTGAGGGAGTCTGTCCACCTCCCAGCTTTGCTCAGGTTCCTCGCTGGAGAGGGGCAAAGAATTTACCCAAGGCTATTGTGCTAAGGGGACGGGACAAATTGATTTCTAGTGAGTTTGGGGGTTCATTTCTCCACAGTTTCAGTCCAATGTCCCTACTATGAAGCCCTCCTTTGATGTCCTGGGGAGACTTAGGTTAGATATTAGGAAAAATTTCTTCATGGAGACAGTGGTCAGGCATTGGAACAGACTGCCCAGGGAAGTGATGCAATCTCAGTCCCTGAAGTTGTTCAAAAACCATGTGGATGTGGTGCTTAGGGACGTGGTTTAGAGGTGGACCTGGCAGTTAGGTTAATGGTTGGACTTGATGATCTCAGAGGTCTTTTCCAACCTTAATGATTCTATGATTCTATGATCATTTTTCAGGCTTTTCAGCAGTCTGAGCAAACAGATAAAGGAGCGGTTAGGCCAGCGAGATGAAATTATCTTCTTTTTCCTTAGAGGTGATTTCTAGGAGTTAAGCTCCAGAATTGTCCAGAGGTCAGTATCCCTTTTTTCTTTCTTTCACTGGATAATGGAAAGCCACAGACTTCAGAAATCTGATGAATTTCAGCAGTGGCAGCTCCCTGACAAAAGGCACAGTAGAAATCCAGAATGTCCACACGTACTGAAAAACCCCTGGAGAATAACAGTGAAAATGAGAAGAGGATGTGAAAACAACATGTGACGAAAAAGTGAAGCAGTTGAATTTGTTTGGCCTAGGAAAGGGAAACCTAAAGGAAGCCAGGTACATGTGCTTCCAACAAAGGAGAGGGAGAGTAGGGCGATCAATAGTTCTGTGCCCTGGGTGACTAGAACAACAAGAAATCTGTTCCACTTCCAGCAAAGAAGAGAAATTAAATGCCATAAAAGAAAATGAAGAGTGAATGTTGTCTAGAGAGGCTGTGAAAATTCCTTGAATGTTTATTAGAAGACCTGAGGCAAACATGCTCCGGAGGGGTGTAGGTATCCTTGATTCTGCCTTGGTGCAGAGGAAAGGACTAGGGCAGAGGTTCACAAACTGGGGACAAAGAGTGTACCTGAGAAGGAGAGAAGCCCCAGAAAATTACTTTCAGCCTTGGTGTCTCCCTTGTTCTTTGCCGCTTCCATCCCCAAAAGCTATCTCTTTGAAGCTATATAAAAAAAAACCCAAACCAAAAAAACCTCCACCACTCTTTTCTTTGAACCAATGCAGACAGCAAGATGAGAACAAAATACTTTTCAAAGGAATTTGGGAGGGAGAGTGAAGCGGAGGGGTTACTCATCTATTCTAGAAAAGAAAGATAGCTCAATATTAAAAAGTCCAAAAGCTTTGGGAGTCGATGACCTTTAGGTCCATTGCATCTCTTGGAAATCCACTTCTAAATAAATATTCATTGCTGACGCATGCTCTAATAAAAACGGCATATTGCAGTCATTTGCTGGTTGGTGCATAGAGTCTTGTCAGCTCATTCATAGCACATTTACTGCCAAATCATTCCTTTAATCATAGAATGAGAAATGTTACACACGCCGAACAAATCTCCCTCATTAACTTGAGCGGGTTACTACTGCAGTCTGTTATACTTCAGCTTCTATTTTCGGAGAAGGTCTTGTAACCTATTGTGTGTGTGAGTCACAGCTGTCCCTACCAGGCTCTGCCAGGATGAAAACTACAGGCTAAGACTCTAATCGTGCTCGATGCCTACTCCTGAAGAAGTCTTCAGTATCTCTGCCCTGGGACAGAAATACCGGCTCTTCATTTTTACTGCGTACAGCGATCCATTGAGTGGCACTTTTTATCCCTAGCAGTCTCACTGAAATAATTAAAGTCCCACTCAACCTCGGTATAGTGTCGGGATTTGACTCTTTATAATTGTCAGATGCTGGGGAAAGTAAAATAAGAGGTATGGCTGCAAGTGCCCCTGGTGCCCATCGTCCTCAGCCTGCCTTCTGAAACCTCAAATTTTCACTGTCAACTTTTGTAGTGGGAAAATAATTCAAGTTGCCATTAATAGGGAAGGAAAGTTAGATAAAGCCTAAGGCCTTTTATCTGTATGGGCTATGATTTACCAATGCACATAAACGCATTTTTCCAAATTAGGGCCCCTTGCAGACTTTTGCAACCAGCAAAGTGAGAGCAGAAATTCCCATCAGCTTGCAGATGCGGTATGCTTTCTTCCTGGGAGACACTGCACTCAAAAATTAAATGTACTTGGAAAATTTCCTGGGCAATAAGGGCAACTGGTGCATCACAAGCTATCTCTGTGCTAGGAACCTGTTTAGATGCAGGGTGGCTGCATGCAAACTGCCAAATGGGCATGAACCCTGGAACAGCGTTATGCCTGAGCTGTGCCTGGGAGGTGTTTGGAGAGCCTCGTTGGCACGTACCAAAGGCACGCCAAGGACCTCTCCAACCTTCTGCTAATAGAGATGGATCACATTCTGGTGCCTGAGGACATTCCCAGACGGTGCAATGTACTGGTACACAGGCATCCAAAAATGCTGTCCCAATCTCATGTTCATCTTTAGAACTCTAGGAAAGAGAAAAGGTTTTCATTCCAGCACATGCCATTTCCTGACAATTAAATCATCATCATCCTCATTTTGGTGGGCTTTTTTTAACAGCCTCCCTGTCATCTGAGGTCACCAAAGAAAAGGCCAGTCACTTATTTCATATTTAAACAGCTCAGGCAAACTCACCTCAAGAAAAAAAGAATATAGAGGTTGCATTGGTCAAGCTGAATAAAAAGCAAAGGTCTCTTTAGTATAAGGTTATCCCATAATGCTACCAGCCTTGGCTCATGGTAATAAGTGTTATCGCACCGTTCAGTCCCTTCTGACCCTCCAGTCCAGGTTGCCATTTTCCACGTGAGTTAACTAGTTGGCTGGAAATCCAGAGGAAACTGAACGTATGCTCTAAATTCCCTTTTCCCCTACTTTTTTAGAAAAGGTTGATCTCTTATGGGTTTCTTTAGAAAATTTTCATTCTAGAGAACACAGGTAGGTGGTGATATATATCATGATGACATATTCAATGGCGAGATGATGTCAGTTAGAAAAAACTTGTGGAACACGTATTTTCATCTTTATAACTCACATTGTTACTATGCTTGTACACTATTTGATGATCTTAAATTTTATAATCAGGTTGATTCTGTCCAGTACAAGCATAGCTTTTCAGCACCTGACAACCTTTTTATTTCTCATCCTAATTATTTGTTACATGGATATCAGCTTTATCTGGGGTGCAATAACACATTTATACCAGCCTTGATATCTTATACGTTAAACCTTACATTGCCTTGCTTACAGTCCTTCCCAGTCACTTCACTTAGCTGTGGAAATCTTGACCCAGGAAAGATCTATCCAAATCCAGGTGGCTACCACCGCAACATCAATCTGCTAGAGAGATCTCTTTTTTTCAAAAAGTGAGGAGTTTCAATCCAAATTTGGGATCCAGAAAGACACAGAATGGGACATTCGATCCCGAACCACAAGAAGTCAGACCTTTCTCTTTCACACTATGAGTAAGAGGACTGTGACCAACATGTTCTGTTTAAATACTTTTTTTTAACACTCCTTGCTACCTGAACACATTATCTGTGGTTTTGAACACCTGCAGCTACATTGTTAAGGAGAACTATGTATGTACTATATCTCCAACACATAAGTTAAAATATAAATACATGCATCCACATTTTTCTTAATGCACGGGTTAAAGTGCAAACAAGAAAAAAGAGATTTTCATACTGAGACATACTTACATTTGTGCATATATTTAGTAAATTTTATTTTATATATGTTTTTATAACAGAATTACAATAAAGAGCCATTAAATGAAAATTTTTAGATTAGTTAAGTGATCTTTTGTACGTGAGAGACATTAAAAACCCACAGATGAAAGGCTATATTATACATGCTCAGAACAAGAATAGTGTATGATAACAGTGTATTTGCTTCTATTTTAGCTTGTTAAAGGGATCATAGTTGGTATATGAGCTGGTTTGTTGACAGAGGGAGGAAAAAAACATGAAGCCAAGCCAAACCATTCCACCTACAATATTAATTAGCTCCAATATGAAGAAACCATTCAGTTTTTCTCCTTCTTTCAAAAACATATTTAAATAAAAAACCAAAGACCAAACCACTGTTTCTTAGCTCGTTTGAGACAGTTATACCATCAATGTATTAAAAGTTTAGAGGTCCTGCAATTTAAATGTTCACATTCCCCATCCGATTTGTGGATCTGATCCAAAACAGCCTAAAGATTCCCATTGAGTACCGGGGCTTCTTATCAAAACATTGCCAAGTGTCACGATAAAATCCTGCCTCTTGTGAGATTTGAAAACAAATTATTCCATACAGGTCTCAGCTTCTATCGAATAAAATAAGAAGAAAAATTATAATTTTCATTTTGGGGGAAAGATGCTTGAAAGTGGGACCTGAATTCATCTAAACGCTAAAAAACAGAAGTTGAATGTTTATCTTTCTGTTGTTTTTTTGATCATGGGGTTTTAAACCTCTTGGATGAAAGTCACAAATGCTTCAGGTCATTCTAATCTTCATCCCCACCTTCCTCTAAAGGTCAGTCATAGGAGGAACTTGGCAATGCCTGTAGGTGGTCTGCAAGGCACTATGGCATATGGCAATGGAGAATCATAGAATCATAGAATCGTTTAGATTGAAAAAGACCTTTAAGATCATCAAGTCCAACCATTAACCTAGCACTGCCAATGTACAGATGAACCCATGCCACTGCCAGTGCTGCCAGGGACTCCCAAATGTAACAGGAACTGCTGAGATAGACACAACCAGGACTGCATCTGTGATTTAGTTTCTTACTAAGAGGTTTCTTGACCCTACTTTCCTGCTACTGCAAGAAATGCGTGGGAAGCTACTGCTGAAGAGGAATGTTTAAGGAGGTCCTACAGAGGACAGCACCCTCAATACCCCTCCAGAGGAGCTGTGAACTGTGAGGTTAGCAACTAGAGCGAGTGCCCACAGAGGTGGGACTCTGATGAGAAACAGCCAGGTATAAAGCATCACATAGAATCATAGAATTATAGAATCGTCAAGGTTGGAAAAGACCCTTAAGATCATCGAGTCCAACCGTTAACCTATCACTGCCAAGTCCATCTATACCATGTCCTCGAGCACCACATCTATCCGTTCTTTAAATCCCTCCAGGGATGGAGACTCAACCACTTCCCTGGGCAGCCTGTTCCAATGCTTGACCACCCCTTCAGTGAAGAAATTTTTCCTAATATCCAACCTAAACCTCCCCTGGCGCAGCTCGAGGCTGTTTCCTCTCATCCTATTGCTTGTTACTAGGGAGAAGAGACCAACCCCCACCTCGCTACAGCCTCCTTTCAGGGAGTTGTAGAGAGCCATAAGGTCTCCCCTCAGCCTCCTCTTCTCCAAACTAAACAACCCCAGCTCCCTCAGCCGCTCCTCATAAGACTTGTGCTCCAGACCCTTCACCAGCTTCGTTGCCCTTCTCTGGCCACGCTCCAGCACCTCAATGTGCTTCTTGGAGTGAGGGGCCCAACACTGAACACAGCACTCGAGGTGCGGCCTCACCAGTGCCCAGTACAGGGGCACCATCACCTCCCTGGTCCTGCTGGCCACACTATTCCTGACACAAGCCACAATCCCATTGGCCCTCTTGGCCACCTGGGCACACTGCTGGCTCATGTTCAGCCAGCTGTCAAACAACACCCCCAGGTCCTTTTCTGCCAGGCAGCTCTCCAGCCCCTCCTCCCCCAGCCTGTAGCGCTGCCTGGGGTTGTTGTGACCCACGTGCAGGACTCGGCACTGAGCCTTGTTGAACCTCATACAGTTGGCCCCGGCCCATCGATCCAGCCTGGCCAGGTCCCTCTGCAGGGCCTTCCTACCCTCCAGCAGATCGACACTTCCACCCAACTTGGTGTCATCTATCATAGGCTGGTAAGTCTGCAAGTCCTCCAAGACAGATTATATTTGAGAATAAAAGACAGTATTATAGACTTAGGGAGCCTTTAGTTAGGGAAAAGTGAAGAAAGACATTAACTTGACTAACCATCCTGTTTTTAAAGGGTTATCCTTATTTCTGGAAGACCTCCCTAAAGATGGCAAGCTTTCCCTTGCTTTAAATAATAGCTCTATTTATTTAATTCATTTCCTCTAGGTAAATAAAAAATCAGCTTAATCATCAACCAAACTTTTGCAGAACAAAACTAAGCAGAGTAGCTGTTTATGGCACTTTTCAGTGTAAAATCTGCCTTGAGAAACCTTTTAACAAAAGTAAGCCCAAGCCTCTACAAATTATTTTAAGAAAAGTCCATTCATGTTGTCCTCGGCAGTACTGAATTACACTCTTGAAATAAAAAATAATGGACTTTGCCTGTCAAAATGTGATATTACTCCATAAAGCCGCTTTTGCACTTTTTACTCAAGTAAAGAAATTGCATGCAAGGAAGCAGATCTGTGAAAGGCCCATTAACAGCTTGGTAGGCAGCAGCTGCTCACCAGAGATGCAGACCAGAATGTCTCATTGCAAAGATGCAATGAGGTTATTTGTCGGTTAAAGCCTCAAAAGGTGGTGGCAAGTGAGATCTTTCTGATGCATCCTAAACAGTTGTGGGTAGGAGCTTTATCACAAGTCTCTGGAAACGTTCTTCAAGCCCAGTAGCTGCTGGGTCTTCACTCTAGTGTATCATGTGTAGCATGTGTAGCATGTGTAGCATGTCTGAATCCAGCAGGAACGTGTCTGAACTACAAGAAGAACTGATCTGATTCCAATGTAGGAGAAGGTCTAGCTAGAAGCTCTGAGATGGACAATTTGAGAAAGGCAGGACTGAGAAAAGTCTCCTTACTCAAACTGCACAATGGAGTCAAACGTCCATTGGAGTAAGAGAAGCCCACAGGAGTGTGACCTGCCTTTGCGTGCTGACCATAATCTTCTGCAGGGTGTGAAGGTCACTATGAGGCTAGAGGGATGTGTTGGGGGGTAAGATCCTGCACAGCTTGAGGGCCAAGTTCCACCATGTTTGGCTCAGGACTGAAGGAGGTCAGAGTTGTCAGGGTAGCAACAAGAATAGGGCTGCTCCACAAGGAATGACAAGTTGGAGGCTGGAGGTGACAGCAAGACAGGCGGAGACCTCTTCAACAGGGGGTTCAGGCCCACAGGACCGAAGAAGGCAAAGAGAGCTACCAGTGACAGTCACCAGGTCCAGCTGAGAGCCCAGATCACCAGGCAGGACCACAGTCATGAGGCAGGTCCAAGGACAATCATTCAGGAGCAGCAACAGAATTTCAGTGCAGCTCTTGGGGCAACAGCAAGAAGATGTGTGTGGAGGCCCCAGGCAAAGCTCTATGAAGTGTATTGGTGTATGCAGGGACTTGACAACAGTTTTTTCCAAGGCTGGCAGTGTGATCCTCGTCAACAGCTATGTTTAATTATTACTTATGTGTGGATTTCAATGAATTACACAGACCATGACTTGACAGTGCTTTAAATGGTAACACTCCTCCAACAAAACGAGATTTAGCATCTATAAAGAAGAGACTTTACGCTCACTGGAGATACAAATTTGCATGGATCATCAGCAGTAGCGATTATTACTATGACTACCGTAGCTGATGCAGAAGACTTTTCTTAATTGTTCATACCTGACCACCAGATGTAAGGCAGCATGCAAACAAAGTGACTTATAAAACAATTTTTGTACAGGGTCTAAGCACTTGAAATGTTTTCCCTGATGAGGATGTGAAGAAAATGACACATTCTGGCTTTGACAGAAGCGACTTATGTGCCACAGTAGTATCTACAATCATTCATATGGGTCATTAGATGGAAAGAACAAATTAAATAGAGTTGTTCTGCAAAATTCACTCATTGTTAAATAATACATCTTGGTAGAATAAAAGCATTACATATTTCTGGTAATATGCTAGCTCCATTTTCAATCATAAGAATCATTAAAGGCTTGGTTGAAAACGGTGTATTTTTCTCTGTGGTCACTGATGCTTTAAACCATGGAAATGTTAAAATGTTTCTGGCAGATGTTCATTCCTGTACAGTAGAAAGAGAAGTGATCTATTGTCTGCTTAATTATTTTCAATACAAGAGTAAAAATTCATTAGAAATGCTTGAAAATGCAAGAAGTGTATTAAAGTCAATTGACTTCAGAATGTGTTGTCATTTGCAGATGACAAAGCTAATACTGACTTTCATGGTACGAGTAATGTTGTTGGTCTGTGGTCATCTGAAAATATGAAGTAAGCGAAGTTTGTAGTGAGAGATAGTATCTTTTCTTAGACAATCTGATATCACTGAGAAAAAAAGAAACAAAAAGCCCACGAGCTTTTAGGCACACAAGGTCTTCTTCAAATATAGAGTAGAATCAGCAGCCTTTCAAGCTAAATAGAAGTGGGGAATCATTATTCAAAGTTAAACTCACTTATATTAACTAATTGCAGAATATGACAGAAAAGCTAGGAAGCGTCTGTGGAGCCAGAGTGATACGGAAAGCGGGAGAGGTGATAAAGTGGTAGCATCTCCTGGACATAGAGAGAGGATGTTATTCATGAAAAATAATGAAAGCCGAGATCTGGAAAATTCCTAAAAAGTGAAACTTTTAAAGATATGGGCAACAAATAGTATGATATGTCTAATGAATATTCAACATCATTATCTACTACCTTTATGAAATTTATCTCAGATTACTCTTTTGAGAGTTTTGGTTTTAAAAGCTCTTGCCTCCATTTCAGACTTGGATTGCCAGGGAATGTTGCTTGGAAAACACTTGTGGAAGGCACCTAATACAACCTCCTGCCTGAAGCAGGACTGTTGCCAACACTAGATCAAGTCAGCAATGACTTCTAGCCAAGTCTTGAGACTTCTATGACCTCTCTAATAAACTGTTCTGGGGTTGCACTACTTTTCTAGTGAGGGAGTTGGGTTTGGTTTTGGTTTTGGTTTTGGTTTTGGTTTTGGTTTTGGTTTTTTTCAGATGTCCAACCAGTTTGGGGACATTGACTTCCATTATATCATCTAGCCCTGCCAAGAATAGTTTCTCTTCATTGTCCATATAACTGTAGTTATGAACAGCTACTAGGTCACCCTTTAGCCACCTCTTAATCAGGCTGAAAAAAACCAGCTCTCAATCTCTTTTCATAGGATCTGTGCTGTAGGCCCCTGACTATCATAGGAGCTGTCTGCTGGACCCTCTTCACTTGCTCCACATGGTTTCGAATGGAGAATCCAAAACTGGATGCAGTATCCCGAGTGCAGTCTTACCAATGCCTGGTAGAGGGGGATAAAAACTCCCCTTCATCCTGCCGGTGAGATTCTTCTCAATTTAGTGCAGGGCACGGTTTGACCACTTGCAATCAGAGTGCGCTGTTAGCTGATGTTCAACCTGGTGTCCATCATAACTCCCCGGTCCTTTTCAGTAGGGCTGTACCCAGCCAGTCAGGTCCCTGCCTGTACTCAGCTATGGGATGATTTTGTCCTGGATGCAGGACTTTACACTCTCCCTTGCTGAACCTCATGATGTTGGTCCAGCCTGCAAGTTTATTGCTTTTATTGCAAGTCAAAGTCCTGCTACATCTCTATGTCAATCCTTCCTCTTAGTTTAGTGCCATCCCTAAATTTGCTGAGGGTGCACTGTGTCATCATCCAGGTCACTGAGGAAGATGGAAGACAATATCAGCCCCAGCTACTCTTGCTATGAGCAGCCAGTCAGATGCTCAACCATTGATTGCTGTCCTTTGAGCAAGGTGGTCCAGCCAATTTTCAGTCTACTTGTCAGCCTGTTCATCCACTGCTTCAGCTTCCCAATGCAATGGGAAGTGATGTCTAAAGTCATATTAAGCACAAGACGTACGGCATCTACCAATCTTCTCTCACCCACCCAGCCAGCCATCCATTCTTTCATAGAAGGCAATTAGGGCCCTCAATCACCGTTTGCCCTTGCTGTTGGACTCCATGATTTTTCCAGAGATGGAGGTGATGTGGAGTGACTTATACTTCTCCTTATTACTGTTGGTGTGGTGTTTTGTTTTTTTTTTTTGTTGTTGGGTTATGGTTGGGTTTGGTTTTGATTTTGTTCTTTTTTTAAGATGCACCTTTTTTTTTTATGGTCAGCCTTTTTCCAGTCATCAGGGATCTTCCCTGACCACTGTTGTTTTTCAAAGATGATAAGCAGAAGCCTCACAATCACATCAGCCAGGTCTTGAATGCTGTAAAATAGTTCTTAATGACCTTTCTCAATCCTCCAAAAGGAGTTTAAAATTTACAGGAGATATTTCATCATGTGGTTCTTGAAACCAGGAAAATGTTTAGGCACATCCACAAAAGGTGGTTTTCTTTATGCCCTGCATTACAATACATTTAAGTGTGTTTTCCTGCCGTAAACCCCTTCTTTTTTATGTTAGGGGACAATTTCTCAATTTCAATTTCTAAGTTCTTTAAAGAAGGCGAAACTGCGGAGGACAGAGTAGCTTACAATCACTGAGTGTTAATGTGTCTTTTGAAATGTGTTAAAAGTCTGGTTGGTTTTCATGATTTAACATATAGCTTAGAATAACCTGATCTTCTTGCGCTGAAGTTTAGGCATAGCATAGTAACTAAAAGATGAATTATAATAAATTATTATGAAAAATTGGTCATAAATTTATCTTTTACCTAGAAAGAACAATAGCAAAGCAGAAAAAAAAAGTTTTATTTAGCAACATAAACTACTTCTGAAATACCTGACACTTGTTTTCATGGAATGCAGGGTTCTTAATCTGATTTATCTATGTTCTTAAAAAAAAGTTAACTTTGTCAGCATGTCGTAAACATTATGAAATAAGTGGGATCAGCAAGAGGATAGGATGAAGCGAAAGATTAAGTAGACTGTGTGTACATGCCTCAAGAATCATGCATTCAGAAATGATCAGATGTTTTTTCTTCAAATCCCATTTTTTTCCAATTTTTAAAATCTTGTGGAATTTGTTATATCCATTTTTATTTTCAAGGCAGCTATGAAAATAATCTTTTCTATGTGTAAACAAACAACTTCCAGAAGCTGATAAATACTGATTCTATTAAGGTTAAATCCCTCACATCTGTAAAAAAAATGTTTTAATAAATTTTAAAATTAATGTTTTATGAAATACCTTAGACAGAGACCTTTTGTTACTTAGAAAAGTGAAGCTTGTAATAATTCAGTGGTATATTTGAGAGCAATATAAGGTTCACTTTAGAGAAAAAGACATGATGTATTAACAGAAACAGTATTTCCCTAAAATACCTCTTATAATAAAGTATTGTCCTTTCTTCTGTATGCTTTGCCTGGAGCATTGATTAGTACATGTAATTACAGAAAAGCTTTGCTGAAATCATTAATCACAGGCTCTGTAGAAGCTGTGACCGATAGATGAGCTGTCTACGCACCAATGTGCTAATGAGGAAGGGAGGATGGTACGTGATGAGCAGTCCTGTAAAATCGTATAGGTGGGTGCTGTTGTGTCTGTATCTTGCCATGCATTTTAGCACCTTGGCTGCTAAATCATGAGCGTTACGGCAGTTCCTTACAGTCAGTAAACTTGGATGAGCCTCTGCCACTGAACTGAGCCTGCGGTCGTTATTCCCTGGAGTCATGTGGACATCAGATTTGCCAACCCCGTGGCAGGGGATTGTTGTGCTGACAGGACAGACACATGACAAGAAACAATTTCTAACCAAGAAAGCTGTCCAGATAAGAAATGAAAATATTTTTCTTACAGATCAACTTCTTAAGAGTCTGCTGAGTCCTAGGAAGCATTAATGAAAGGTACAACCATGCTTTCCATTTGTTTCATCTGTATCTCATGGCTTGTCTTGAGCAAACTCCCTGATATCTCTCCTGCCTGTAACTTTGACTTACACTGGGTTGTCTGAATGATTTTCAGCCATTTAAGAAATGCTTAGTTTTTTGGATCACCTCCTTTTTTAGGTGACTGATGTGAAGTATCCTAAGTTAATGCGGTTGTAAGAAGGTGGGACCTCAGAAATGATTTAGCTCCTTTGCAATACACTTCCAATTCTGTTCATTAGCTCAATCTTGGCCGATCTTAGTAGATACAAATATAGGCCTTTTGAAGCAAACAAACTCAACTGTTTTGCTGGATGCTAAGGTGTCTGTAACAGCTCATGGAAAGTAACGGCCCCTCCACATCTTGGGTTTTGGTTTTTTTTTACTGCTCAATGTTTTCCAGACATTTTTCTAGAAACCAGGTGTATAAGGGATGCCATAAACAAGCAGTGAGATGCTCAGAAAATGGAAGGGTGATCCTGGTCTTCAGGAGTTTCTCATCTAAATGCAAGAGGACCGATTGCAGAGAGCTAGGTCAAACAGTCCAGGAGAGCAAGGTAGCAGTGACTTGGCAATGATGAGAGTAGTTAAGTGGTGATTATATGTAACAAGGCTAAAGATAAGCAACCTTAATAAAAATTATAATTTCCAAGCCATTCTGCCGTAAATATCATAGTCTCGCTCTTTTCCTTCTCCAAGACTTGTTATTGTCCCCTGGAGTCAATGTCATCTTCTGCTTCCTTCTTTCACCCACCTTCCCCTTCCCAAATGCTGACACATTGTTTCTGTCAGTGTTTTCTTTTTTGTTTCTTTTTGTTTGTTTTCGTAACAATGAAATAAAAGCCTCTGAAAACCCATTTTTTCTACAGTTGTCGTAACTGCCTTCATTAATGATACTTCTCTTTGTTAGGAGTAGCTGATTCATTTTAGTATATTTGCCAGAAATGTATCTGGAAGAAAAATAAACTGTGAGAAATAGACCTTATCATGCCATGCACGCCTGACTTTCAAACTGATTTTACTGGAAGCTACATTATGGGGACAAAGCTGATGCACTGGCATTCTTCTGAAGCTCAAAGACACAGTGAATCTTGACAATCCTCCAGGAGAAACTCTTGAGCTAGCAGTGTGTCCATTGAAATTCAAGGAAATGCCTTCCCTTTCTTTTCTGTCTTCAAACTTTTAAGTTCACAGACATGTTAGGCAAGTCTTTTGCTTTGAAATGATCTTAACCTCACGAAGGTGTGAATCACCTTGGGTACTCAAGCTCAGGCATTCAGCTTTATCATATAGCTACAGGACATTTTTGTTCCAGGAGAAGAGCTGAGCAGACTAACGATATGAATGATGGTCTCACCAGCTGTCCATTTCTACTCATCAGAAACTGCAAATCCCACTGGAAAACATCTCTCTTTGCTTTAACTTAAAAAAAATAAAATAAAAAAAGAGTGACTGGTTAAAGATGCAAGGCTGCTTAGAAAAATCCCAGCAAGGGCTGACCCAAAATAAAACACAAGCACTGAAAGCTTTCCATCCAAAGGTGAATCTCATCTGGGTTCAACAGGATTATCTTTAGAATAAGAGTGAGGTTCGAACATCCCAAATCATCTCTGGTCAATGGAGAATGCTGGTGATTGTGCTGCTGGGTCTTGTGTCACTGACAGGTTTCCATTTCTGTGCGGATTAACCTCATGATATTGCTGATTTGGAAAGGCAATCTGCCACCAAATACAAGGATTTTGCTAAGTCTTTCCAAAACCGCAACCCAAGGTCTTTGGTTTCCCACTCCTCTGCCTCCAGTCCCCTCTTTGCATACATATCCACCCTTTAGTAGCAATCTACTGAGATAAGCCTTTTCTTCTAGAAAACAATTTCTGCACTTTCATGGTCAAAGGGAGTATGCTTAGGAGGGAGATAGGATTTGGATTTTGTTTTCAGCATCACATTGCTTTTAGTTCTCACAGGGTTTGCTGCGTGAGAAAAGCGCGTGGAAGTCTCAGCCAGGGTCCTGGATAAGACGCTGCCCACTTAGGAACTGGTCTAGAGCCATATTTAATTTTGAACAGTAATTGAGGAATGTTTGTTTCTGGTTTTGCAAATGGGGCTTCAATGTGAAGTTTAAATTTCATGTTCAAAATCCCCCAAAAGGAGAAAGGAGGTTGGATTTCAAGTTGTTATTTGAACATTTTTAAGGATGATTTCCTATAATTCAGTTCTGCGTTCTAAATTATTTCCCACCAGCTTCCTGTTATTGAAATCAACTTTAATTAACACTGCCTTTACCACGTTCTTAGCATTACCATGACTTTCAGCCATGACTTTTATCACTGTCTTTATTAACTCTGATATATTTCAACATTATCACTCTAAACCAGAAAATTAGTCAGTAAGAAGCTGTACCAGAGCCAGGCAAAAAAGTGATTCACCTGTTCCGCATTGACTCAAATACAAATAATTCGGAATTTTTTCATGGGTAACTAATTTCCAATAACACTGTTATATGGGAGCATGATTCTTGACTAGCCTTAGTTGTCACGGTGTGTCAGTGATGAAGCAATGACGAGATTCAAGTAATATTTAAAACTAGTTGCAGCTTATAGATTCAGTATTTGCTCAATTTACTTTCTAACTGACCACCATGCAGTCATCATATGGGCTTTATGTTTCGTGCTGGGTCATGTCTACAACCAGCACAAGAGCTAAAGAAGGTCTGCATCTGTACTGGTGAGTTAAATGTCCCCATGACCAGACACCAAGGACCTCCCCCTACCAGTGAGCTGCTGAGCAGAAGACTGACAGTTCCATTACCTTCTAATTTACTTATTTATTTTACTTGAAATTAACTTGGAACTTTGACCAAGATTCATAAAGCTTTTCAGCGTGACCAAAAGTGCAATGGGTAATGTGTTGGGGGGATAAAGAATAAGCAAAAAGTCAATCAGCGAGTAAAAAACTAAAAATAAAATAAATTAAAAGAAAAATTGGCTAGTTCCACTTACAGTGTCTGCAGCGTCCTGCACACCAACACCTCTAAGTCTGAACCTCCAGAGATATTAATTTGTACTAATAATAACCAGCTCTGTATCTCTACTGCTCTGTGTATTCTACATGTGCGTAAGATATTCATTGCTAATTTGTCTGTAGAAAGGTCTGAAATCCTCTCTGAAGATTTAAATGTCTTACAAGTTTTATTTTTACATCGGAGTTGCCGAAGGTGAGCCCAGTTACACCACCCACGCATGCACTGAAAAAAAAGGCTTCTAATTTGCCAGGAGAAGGTCCTCAAATCCCCACCCACAGGAGGATGGTATTTTAAATTCTCCCAGAAGAGCTGATTATGGTGAGACCCTTCGATTACCACCTACATCCATACACCCACCTGCATGTACACTTGGGTTTCTGTAACATGGAGCCCTGGAAAATTGACTTTTTGAGAGATCTGAATGTAGATTTCTACGTGTTTGTTGACAGAGCAGAGGTGAGAAAAAGAAGTCTGCTTGCAAGCTCTGCACTGCAGCTATAGTTACAGGGGAGTTTTCACCCCTAGAAACCTATGTCTCTTAACAGGCTGGAGCTCATCTTCAAACTTTCACACCTGTAACTGTTTCTTTCTTTGGATTCAGCCTGGAAATTAAGCTAATTTTCCGTGCTGCTGCCTTGTATCACGATGATGTTTCAGTCTGGACAGATGTTATGCTTATCCATTCAAAAAACAGAAAAAGAAAAGAAAAAAATCACGTGGTCCTCACTCCCCACATCAGCTGGAACAGGGTAGCTGCGAATATGCACGCCACAGATTTCAAGGTAGCGGATCCAGCATGGTGTGAGAAGTGTTGGCACTCAGAATAACACTGAGCCTGTTGATAGACCATTTCATCGGGGGGAATGTGAGCAAGTGAAGGTCCCTGTGAAACTGGTGCCATCCCTCTTTGCCAAGCAGGGGAGCAGAGGCACAGGAGAGATGAATGCCCTGACTGATTAATGCTCACTAGCTCTTGCCGTGACAGATTTAGGAAGAAATGCTAAATCTCCCGATTAGCAGGTTCCTGTCTCAAGTACTCAACAGTACTTCTGCATATTTTATCCCCTCTTGTCTCTCTGGGACACTCCTGCCACCCTCTCCCTACTGAGCTCTGATCTTCTCCCAGAATATAATCCTGCAATGTCTCTGCACTCTTTCCCAGCCACGGAAGTCTATAGGTTGTGGTTTTGTTTTGGCCCCAGGTCACCTGTTAGGTTTCTTGCTGGAACCATATGACTTTCTGTTCCTAAGCAATACAGCTATTTCCCTAGACCTCCTCTCCATGTCTCTGCATAGTAGCAGGGATCCTGGCTAGAAAGGCCCACTTTCTAAAAGCAAATGAGGTCATTAAAGTCCCAGCTGCGATTCTCAATATGCAAAAAAGCTAGGGCATTGAAAGATGTTCAGCATCCTCTTAACTGCAGTGCATTATATGTTGGCATTTCAAAACTCATGCCTGGATAGCATGCTCATAAATGGGCATAGCATGCTCAAAAAATGTGGATGCAGTTGAATGAGAGAGACCTTGGCTGTATCAGGACTTATTACTTTTCTATATGAACACATATGTGAGAGACCATTTTTTTTCCCCATCTGTTTCAAGTTAGAAGCCAAAGGCTGATTGCAAAAGTATAGAAAGGGCTATGAAAAAGCAATGATGTTATGGCCCCATGTGCTAGGTCTGAGATTTGTCCTTACGGTGGGATTCTCAACAGCTGAGCAAAGGGTATTAGAAATGTCAGACGCTTTCCAGTGTGTTTTCCCAATGTTGGGTATGCAAAAGTGTCCAGAATTACATAGAACATCTCTGGATGGTGTTCAGCTCCTCTTCTCCACTCCAAGGAGGTCCAGAATAGCAATCAGAGATGGATGGAGAGAGGAACTCCTGCCATTGCTGGCAGCAGCTATGCTGGGAAAGTAATAATGCAGGCTGAGCTGTCTTTAAGGCAGCAAGATGCAGTAGCATGAGGCTGTAAAACTAGAACTTGGTTGAGAAGTACCATTTGGCAGTCAGCTCACCCTAATGCATCCAGAACCGACTTGGGTTTTATGGTTCCATGGGTAGGTTGAGGTCCTGTATGTCCATCTCAGTGTAGCCCTTGCCTCCTCCTTGATAACACTTAAGAGTGTGGCCAGGCCATGGTGGTTAGAAAGGGACCATGTCTCGACATCAGTGACAAGGTGCCTATAAGAACAAACATCCCCATGAGTGAGACTAATTGGGCTCCTTGCTATGAGGCTTATCAATGAACTTCCAGGGATGAGCAGCCCTTGTTCTCCAGGACTTAGGCTTGTGAGCTTGGAAGAACTCACAATGAAGTTTCTAAGGCTGGTACCCTTTCAATACTAAACAAAAATATCCACCTGGTCTCAAATTCCTTGTGGGAAGGGGAACATTTGGAGGAAAAAGAGAAGTTATGGAATTGCCTAGGACTTAGCGATTCTAGTTAGATTGTGGCTGAGCAGCTTCTTGGTAAATGTGACCTTTCTTTTGCTCCCTTTTCCTCCTAACTTTTCAGAGACATGATATTATCTAACAGCCAGTTTCTCACCTCTGCAGGCTATGACTGACACTGTAATGAACTGAGGGAATACATCCTGCGTTCTTTTCCTCTTTTGATTTGAAGTAGGAATAGCAGATCTCCACTATATGCATGATTCAGAGTCATGGAAATCTTTGCTGTGCTTATTCCTGCCGTGTTCCCCAATTGTATGAAATGGCCTCTGGTCTAGAAGACGTAGTAGATGGGATTTATCCCATCTCTTTCATAACAGAGAAAGTGGTAATAGAAGTTCCACGTCTCAGTGAAATTAGCCCAATTCATCAGATTTTAACCAGGCTGGAAGTGGCATGGACGGCGGAAAGACACATCTTCTCTCATCTCTGGGTTTTAGCTTCAATTAATGGCAGAAAAAAGGGTGCACACAAGTACCCAAGCAGATGTCTACCCTTTCAACTGAGTGAAAGTCTGAGCCCAAATAATAAACTAGGAAGCTCCAGTTGGGGCATGACATTTTTTGGGTGAGGACCCAGGATGTTTGGTGACTCAGAACATCACGTGCGAACCCTCTGAGCCTGAGCCAATGCCAAGTAACAGCCAGGAGGGAAATGAAAAGCTGATAACTGCGTACACAATGATCCGCTCTAAATTAGCACTGAACCCTCAGGAAAGAGCTCTTGGAGTCATTGCAGATAGTGCTTTCATATGCCGTGCAAGTGCTCAGCACAAGCAGAAAATGTGAGTAAAAGCCTAGAACTTACTAGGAAATAGAAAACAGAGCTTCCCTTTAAAACTGTGTATATAAAACCCTAGTGCACCTAAATCTGGGACACTGTGTGTATTTCCATTCATGCCATGTGAAAAGGATGTAGTAGACTTAGAAAAGGTAAAAAGAAGGATGATCAGAGACGTGGAATAGTTTTAAGATGATGAATGGCTAAGTAAGACTTCTCATTGCAGCAGAGAGCCAGTCTGTGTGCCAGTAGACATCTACAAAGTGATGACGAGTACAGCAAGGGTGAGTAAGCAATGGTTATTCATTATTTCTCACACCATGAGAACCCAGGGCACTAATGAAATGATCAGATAGCAGGTTTAAAACATACATAAAGAAGTTCGTTTACACAAATTATGGAACTTGTCACAGGAGTTAAAAATATTACTTTTTTTCATAAAAAAACCATGATGGCAAATTTATAGCAAGGAATTAAATGTTCCTACACTCACCCTATAGCCTAGTTTCCTTCCAGTGTGGCCTTAGCCAGAGCACCTTAAGGAGGTTTAACCTCAGTGATTTCCTAATTAATTTCACTAATGTGGATCCAGAGCTGGGAAGAACTGATCAGACATCAGTTCTCAGAAAAAAAGAAAAAAAACCCCACATCTGGAGGCTGTAATGAATCCCAACCTGCCCCCAAATCAACACATCATGCTGTTGTGAAAAAGATGAATGCTGTACTACGCTGGGTAACCTGCCAGCGATGCTCTGCTCACCCCTGGGAAAGCCTCGGTCAGAGGAGAGTATATAAAGTGGGGCACTCCATTTCCAGAAAGATTTGTCCTACTTCAGAAATATCTAGCGGGAACCACAAGAGCTGCCAACAGGGAAAAACTACCGGTGGGAAATACTGAAATCATTATCTCCTTCAGAGGGAAGAGGACCGAGCAGAATATGGTAGCACTGTCCAAATCCATGAAGATTTTTTATCAGAGGAGAAGAAATCTGTTCCTCATGTTCACAGTGGCTAGAAGACACAATGGGTTTAAACTGCTATGGGGAAGATGGTTGTTAGATATTGGGAAAGATTTTCCAATGGTCAGGACTGAAAAACACTGGAATGAATTGCCTGCAACGTCTCCATCATGGGAGGCCTTGAAAAACCAGTTTAAACAAAGATCCATCAACAGTGACCTAGAAATACTGTATCTTGCTTTGGGACAGGAAAATAAACTATGCAACCTTTGGAGATCTCTCCCAGACCTATGAATTTGTAATGCAGTCTTAAACCTCTCCCGTAGGCTTGATAATTTGGGTGAAAACACTTTGGGTGTCTTGAATTAATTACGCAGCCTTTTACTAGGCTGTGGATTGGGACTGGCAATGTCATTTCAGCAAGGTCCATGAAACACACAGCTACTTTAGCTTTCTATTGCTATAGCGAGATCTTCATTTCTCCTCCCAGCAGCAGGGTTCAAGAAGTATTCAGGCTTTGCTGGGATTTTCAGGATAGAAACTGGGGGAGAGACGTGAATCATTTCATCCTTATTTCTTTAATCACAGCCGGCAGGAGCACGGTGCATGGTTTCCCTGTCCTGGCTTCTGGTTTTTCTGTGTGAGTTAGCTGAGCTGACCTTGGGCGGGCGAAGATTTCATTGTCACCCACGAGGAGCTGTTGTGGGTGATTAGAGAGGAGAAGGCTCTGCCACAGAGGTTGTGGCAGAGGTTGCTCAGGGCAACACAGCGTGGGAAGCAGCACGAATGGATATGTGGATGAATTCAGCCACCGAAGAGCAGGACTGGGCTCTTCCAAGCTCTCCAGCCTAGCAGAGGAGGAATTCAGCCCTGTGCTGCACGCCTGTTGCACCAGCAAAGCCGAAAGGCAAAAGGTGCTCTTACTTCACTCTGCACCGTTGCAAATGTCTTTGGATTCCCCTTTGCTGTGGATGACCTGGAGGCAAAAATTTTTGTGGTGCAGGGCTCAGGTGAGCTGCTCTCTATCATGCATTTACGACTACTGCAAGCCCCACGCAGATGCCACCACCGAGTGATACCTTGGGCAGCTTTTGGCTCACGCTGTGGTCCGTTCAGCTCGCAGGAGCTGGAAGAAGGAGGCATGAGCAAGAGCTTCACATCTCTGTCGTACCACGGAGATGAACATCTCCCATATGTCTGCTCTGGCTATATGAGACGTAAATGTCAGCCCTGTTCGTGACTGAAATCAGCAAGAAATGACTTGGAGGCTGCTGGCATCAGCGGGGAAATCTGTGTACTTTATGTAACTAATATCGCAGGGCCAGTGCCTTATACACTAAAACGAAGTGAAAAAAATATTGGAAACTAGATGTCGTCTTGTTTATTTATCAGATTATCTCTCAGCCCGCCAGTGCAGACGGCAAACATTTACTACGGCTTGTAAAGAGCAGTCAGCAAAAGTTTCTACAGTCTCTGGAAATTCATTCTTTCTCAAGCAGAAACCTCTGGTTGGAAAAAGCTTTTTTTCCCTGCTGCTTACATGTTTTTTTGTGGGGTTGCTTGGGATGTTATCTGAGAATTGTTCACCAGATGAGCAGATTGTTTACTCTACTCCCTGCCTTCAGCTTGTGCTGTGAGCCAGGGCTGCTGCAGTCCCCTTTCCATGATGTCTCTCTGCTGACTCTTCTGCCTTGCGTTGGCTTTCTGGCATGACTGCAAGGTAACGGGGAATATATGGTGAAAGAGTTGCCTGGGGAGACCTGCCCAGAATGAAGTTCACGATTCACTTGGGCTTCCTCTCTCTGGACATCACCAAAACCCCTTTGTGAGCTGCTTGGCTTTGGCCTTCATTTGAGAGGTGGCATAAATGTCTGCAGCAGTTCCTCTCTGTCACTACCCACCCCTTGCCTCCAGACTGAGTGAAAACACTTCAAAAACAGAGCAAGGAGCACCCAGATGCTGTGCGTGCAATGCTGGGCGCCGTGACATCCGATCCATCCCAAGGCTTCACGATGCTGCAGCACCAGCCACAGCAACTTGTGTTTGGAGGCACATTTCCACTGCACGGGAACGGGGAAGGAGATCATTTAGACACAGCAGCCTGCCGTTGTTGGCTCTGCGTCCCTAACAGCCTGGGATGGGTTCACATCCAAAACGTACCCCATACTGTATTTTAATTAAACTGAACAAACAAACCAATCATGAAGCCATCCAGCAGTGCTAACTTTGCGTTGTGGCTGAGCTGGACCATGCACCACTACGAGGAGGGAAACTAGATATTCACACAGCTTCTTTCTGAATATGTGCGGCCAAGAACTAGCGTATACTTTCTTACAATAAAAAAGTTGCTGAAAAGAAAAAAAAAAAAAAAAACAAAGAAAATGGCTTCAGGACTGTTCCCCTCTTGCCCGTATTTATTCAAGCTGTCTTCCTCTCTCTGCAAATTTGGCAAACAGAGTCTGGCATCCCAGCTCAGGGGACACCTGTTAAATAAATAGGCTCAGTCTCTAACTGCTGCATTCATGGCAGAGTTTCCTCGTTCCCTTAGGCAGCTAATTTTTGTTGATTATCATACAGTACAGAGGGATTGTTTGTGTTTCTGCATCCCATCCAGGCACTGCCGCTGGTAACAGGCACGCCCACGTGACTCAAGTCTGCTGCCTGCATGGAATAAAGGATGATTTTTTATTCCGATATTTAATGTGGATCACGAGGCAGGGAGAAGCAGCCAGGTGGGGTTCTTGCGGACGTGAACTGAGCCCCAGTTGATTTGCTTGGTTTTCCTGTAACAACGCCTCTTCCAAGAAACCAAAGAGCTGAAACAAGGCTTAACTGAAAGCAGAAGCCGCTGTTGCCTGAGGCAGAGACACAAACAGCTTGCTAAGAGGCAACTAATGGGCTGGGAGGCCCTCAGAGAAGGACTAAGCAACAGAGGGCATTGAGGAGCTGGGTTTTAGTATTGAGGGCTGTAGGGTACACATAGGAATTCAACTGACCCAGGACATGCCTACACACAGAAGCAGACCTGCACAGCCTCATACGTCATGCAAGCCAACATGGAGAAGGCATGGAGCCACACCAGCATGGTGCTCTCCATCACCTTGGGTCTATTTCCCCTGAGCTGGGCCTCAAAACTCACATACAGTGCTGGGCTAGGCAGTTTTCAGGGGTGAACTTGTCCCTCATCACCTTCAAATACAGGCAGGGAGAGATGCTTTATTCCCTTGACTGTATAGTCTGGATGTCTGGCATAGCCAGCTCCAACAATCCAGAAATTTGTCTACGTAGAGGTGTTAGGGATTTAAAGTAAACGTAATAGTTCATTAGTGTCGCAGTGGTGCTTTGTAATTGCAAAGGCTTAGGGGCATAAGAACATAGAAATGGTTCCTTTAACTTGACTTCTGCCTTAAGGGCTTCTCTTCACTGCAGTTTCTTGACTGGACTTGGACTGAAGCCTAAAACCATTGGCTTCAGAATAGAGAAGACTCACATTTGCAATGCTGATCGCCACACCTGGGACTTCAGGCTTTAGTGCCCACCAGCTCTCCTTCAGGTCTGAAGTTGAAGCAGCAAATTTCAAAACTAAATAACCAGCTGAGGGTGTGAGGTTTCCTGCCTAATTTTAGGAAGTAGATGGCACTGTTCGGTTTGGCTCCTTTCTCCTCCATGTCTTGTAGTCCCCATTTATAACTCAATATCTTCCATAACGAAATGATAGTACTTCTGGCGTATCCCAGTAGTACTGGGATATCCTTATCCATGTTGTAGGCAAGACACGAGTTGTAGGTGGAGGAAATATCCTTTATTAAACCAATAAATATATTGAAAACAGTAGAAATGTATGTGCATGTATACACTTTTTTTTTCAGACTAGACTGCTCTGCCGTCCCCAGGAGGATGCAATCGAGACAGAGGTGGATTCGCTGCAAATGCCATTGAATTAGGGGTGGGATCTCTGCCAAGAATTTAACTGAGAGGAGCAGACCATCTATTTCTGTGCATTTTGGACTCCTGTATGAAGTCGTAGTCTTGAGGGATCTTCTGTACTGGCTAGAAAGATTCACAGTTTATTTCTGAGCACGGAATAAACTACGTCTATCTATAGATTTGGCTCAAAACTGGAACTCCCTGAGAATTCCACGAAAAAATCCCCTCTGTTTTCTTTTTAGAGATAATTATTCTGAAATGGAATGAAACTCAAATCTCCTGTGGAATGGGAACTCTCACACTCAGTTTAGATGAAGTTGTGAAGGGATTCCCTTTAAATCTTTTTGAAGCGAGTCTGAAGCTCACTGAGGAGCCTGAAACCTCATCTGCCAGCTTTGGAAAAGATGGGAGCCTAAGCAGTCCTGAAAATCCCGCATGAAAGCCAAATACGGTGTTGCAGCAGAATATAGAACATTTTGGGCAAAACTTAATTTTTTTCCCACAGGAAAATAATTGATATTCCAGAAACTCAATTTTCTCTGAAAAAATAATTGCAGTGAAAATCTCCCAGTTAGATATCTTTTTTTTTTTATTTCTAAACCAGTGCACATTAAAGGGAAATGATGTTGCTATCCCCTATATGAAAGGCTGTGAAATCCCACTTTTTCTCATAACATGATAGAGTCCAGCTTTCCAAAAGGAACTATAAAAAATTCACAGCCCTGCCATCCATGACTGTACCAAACACACAGAGAAGGGGGAAGAAAACTCACTTTTTATGTCCGCGCATGTGTTGAATAGGAGACACTCACCTGACTCCTGCCATGCCTCTACCCAACCATCCTCAAAACAGAGGTGCCCATCTACACTCCTGGCAATAGGCCTAACTTGCACGTGTGGCAAGGTAAGAAAAAAAAGCTTGACAGTGAGCTGCCTAAAAAGAGCAGTTTCTTTATCTCATCCCAAACAGAAGTGCAGGGTGCTTTGCTTGCAACACACGAACATGGATGATCCAATTCCCCTTTTCTTTCAAGCTCCTTGATCCCCCCAGCTTTTCAGGTCCTGCCTCACTCTTCTCAGTCTGCTGTGAACCCATTCCAGTTTATCAACCCCCTTTACAGTGGGGGACAGCAGGAGCAGACACGGTATTTCAGAGCTGGTTGCATTAATAACTCTCTCTGTCTCCACTCAGGGTTTCCTTGGTTAGACATCCAAGGCTATATTTCCTATTTTAGCTTGCTGCTGTTCAGCAGGACTCTGCATGCCTGCCTGAATGTGTTTTGGAAGGTACAATCCCCTGCCCTGTCTGTAATTTCCATTCTTTGTTAAAACCCGACCTTGTACTGAGATGAGTTGAAACACGTTGTAGTGGGATAAACCCAGCTTGCCTGGTTATTCACCGGCTTCAGTCTCAGCTGCAAGGACCCGAAGCAATCCTGTGTTTTCCTTGCATTCATAACTGATCCAAGAAAGATAACTGCTTAGCCTAGCTGTACGATAGAGTCTTAAAATGCCGTTGCACCCCGGGTGTCTTGTTTGTTTTGCTTGAGGTCTATCAGCGGATCAGTTAAGGTGTATCTGAGTAGCAGCTAAATTCCCCGTTGCCATGCAGCCTCCACAGAAACTCAGGTACTGGCAATTCTTTGCCCCTTCCTCGCAGAGCTGTCCAATTCTCCTTCACTGCGATTTTACCTCTTTAATCATTCATTTGAATGGGAATTTTTTTTTTTCCATTCACATTGATTTTAATATGCATATCAACAAGTTTAATATACTTCTGATTCAGCACCTAAAAAAATAATATATCCTAACCTGCTTTTTTATTGGTGTCATTTATCTTAATTCTAACAGGGACAATATCGCTTACAGGGATTTTGAAATATAATATACTAATTTTATTTACTGTACACCTGGTAAATCTGAAATATAACAACACTTTTTTTCATCGTATTAGAAGAATGACACATCTGGATAACTATAACTTACTAAGTCATCTCTGTGTTTTAATATCTGCCATTCATGCTGTACGGTATATGCAGAAAAATTTAAATAGCAGTAATTACCTAGCAAACATCTTTGTGTTGGAATAGTTTGCAGCATAGTTTGGCTGTCTCTCCTGAATGAAGAGTGATGAATTTGTGGGGGGAAAATATCTCCCTAGGAAAAGAAACTCCAGGTGATTTCTAGACATGTCTGTTATTCCATAGGGTTGTGTCTTGCTTTGCTTCACCTCCTATGAAATAAGTTTTACCCACTGAAAATTGACATAATTTCTTTGCTGGAGTGAAACTGAGATCAGAAATCAGGCTGTGTTGTTTATGAACACCAGTGACAGAAGGCAAAGAAAGAGGCGAGACATGAAACATAACTCAGGAATATTGACTAAGCTCTGGTTCACATCCAGGTTTGGGGTCTGTTCCTAACTATGCTCAGACACGTCACCAAACTACACAGATGAGGAAGTTTTTGGAAGCCACTAATTTAAGAGCATGTTTATTTAAAGCTCTTTATTGACATTTTTTGGACCTATTCAGGTGAGAAAAATTACTCAAGAGTTCACTGACTCAGGCTTTGGTGTTGCTGCAGTGGTTTTTTGAGCACTGTGGAGCAGGAATGGCCTTCTTCAAAGCCTGCAGATGTTTTGAGAGTCTGCTCATCCGACCTTTCTTCCACATCGCTGCAGGGGTGGATGAAGCACTCCAAGTACATCTTCTTGATACTTTTTGAAGCTGGATCGTGAAAGATGCTCCATGCATATGAGCTATTGTTAGCACCGGTGTCTTTCCACTGCAGTGTTTGTATCACTCTGTGCCACCCAGCAGCTGCTTGCTTCCACATGGGTGACTCAAGAAGCTGTAAAATAACTAGATAACTAGCCTGAGATTCTCTCCCTTCTACACTTCCAGAATACAGCCTAATCTTAGCTGCTGCTTCCACGTCAAAGGATGCGTATTTTAGATGCATTGGCTTCTCTGTATCATTTAAATGTGCCCCACAAGTAGAGGGGGTCTGGGGAAACACTTCCAAATGGACAGGAGAGGTATCAGGTGTCGTGGGAGTGGGTATTCTGTTCTGAGCACGGAAAAACTGATGCTAAGGGGAGGAGAAGGCATGATGGAAAGACTGGTTTTGAGACTGCATGGACTGAGACATTGAGGAGTGGGATGTTACATCTAAACCATTTTTGTTACTGGTCTAACTATCAGCAAAGTGAAAAGAAAGTCTTTCCTCTGTCCATTCTAGTTTCTCCCATCACTAAAATGTGTGAACAAGGAGGCTACAGAGCACAGGAGACAGACTGGAGGCTGCCTAGTTTTTGATGCTCTTCAAGCTCTTCCCACATCTCAGAGGTGGTAAACCATTGCCCTCTGTCAGGTACCCTTCTCCTTGTGATATACATTGCCTACAGATTATTGCAGTCTTTCTCTGGCCTATGCCCCTCCAGCCATCATTTGTGAAACAGCTGGCAATTGTGAGTGCCCAGATTTGGACGGTCTTTCCAAAGATGGGATGGTGGGGAGGATGGTACAGCAATTCAAAAACCCCTAATGATTCTCTTGAAAACCTGGAGCCTGTTTTAACCACAGGATTTATTGCAGGGTAGATGAACTTCCTAGAAGCAAGAAACCAGTGCCCAACTTGCTTCTGGAGGGCTGTGGATGCCTTCTTAAAGAAGCTGATTATAGAAATAGGATGCAGCTTTCATTATAATCTCTATCCTCTTCCTCAACCCTTTAAATGGCCTTTTCAACCCAAACTGTGTCTAAGCTCTGAAGCAGCAGCCCTGCATTGTATGGCGCTCAGTCCTTGTCATCTCACTGTCCACACGAGAGGAGGAAATTGAAGTGAACTGTCCTTCTTCCACATCTAGGTTGGCCTCCAAAGGCAGCCAAAGGTGGCTTTGCCCCCTGGAATCACACCTAAGATCCATGCTCCCACTTCAGAGTGTTTAGATCTCATTGAGAAAACTCCACAATTGCCCATTTCTGGTCTCATTTAAGTTTTTCTGTTAACCAAAACTATCAGCAACCTGATGAGGGTGAAGTCTGGCACCTGAAATCCCTCGTGTTATATAATGATCTGGCCTTGGGCAACAGAGGTGGACAAGACAAGCTTCCTTCAGCCACTCTTTCCTGTGATCATCCCAAGTAGCAGCTCTCGTCAGGAGTGTTTCCATGGTTTCAGTGTCTTGAACAGACTGTGTGTGGTTCCATCCCATGCATTACTCATGATAGACACTGATGTTGGGGTGATTCAGGTGGGCTTTGGGAACTGGGAGTGATTATCTGAAATGATTTTTTTTCAATATACATTTTGAAGTGGAAAGCCACTGGGAGCAGAGAAATCATGAAGAAAACAAAAGCATCATTCTCAAGAGCAGGACAAAAATGATGGGAAAGCTACTTGGGGGGCCTGCTTTTACAGTGACCCCTGAGGGAGTCTGCAATGTGAGTGCTCACCCCACTGTTGTGGGAAGAGCAGGTGGCAGGTTGGGGTGAAATATTTGCAACCTGAAGGCTTTCCCTACTCAGGTGGAAAACTCTGGCTGAAACAAATGTCCAAGCTACGATGATGTAGCCAGGAAGCGCTCCTCGTCCTTTGCATTTTGCTTCATGTTGTGGTATCTATCTTTCGGACAAGAGCACGCTGTGTAGGTGTGAGGCAGAGAATAAAAAGCACGCCAGTCTTTAGGTACGTATTAAAAAAAATGAATCAAAAGACAGAAACTCTCAACATATCTCCCTGCCTCAGAAACCTAGCATGCCTCTCCTCTGATGACAAAAAATGAGTAAATGAAGGACTGTGTAGATGGAAATGGAGGTCATAAGTTATTTTCTAAGATCTGCTGGAAATTAAAAGATAATTTTTCCCAATGAGATGCTCAAAAATATCCCATGAATATACATTACTTCCCTAAGTAAGTAATTTTACAAGTCGCCTTCTGTCCTGCTTGATATTTTCTATTTTTTTTCGTTTTGCTTTTTTGGGGGTGGGTGGTGGTGTTGGGTTTTTTCCCCCCAGCAGTAAGAATATTGTCAGTGAAAGGATTTTACAGGACTTTGTCTGTGGGTCCCAGACCACAAACTTCTCCCTTCTTTAGACATCAGCCAAAAAGAGATGTTTGAAGAAATGTTTCTGAGAGAAAATGTTAGTGTTTGCAGTGACTTTTTTCCCCGAAAACAACCCCGAACACCAACCAAACAAAAATGCTTACCTCAAATCCCTCCCCACCTGCCTAAGAGTTTTTTCAGCAAAGGGCCATCATTTTCTGATCAGTTCAGTTTTTAGCTCTCATAAGAGCATCAGACAGCTTCTACTTGGCATGGAGAATGACCCCATTTCACTAGACTTGGATACTCTGACTGAAAAAGGCCCCTACAGCATCTTTCTTCAGGACAGCGAGGGACCATTAGCAACTTGAATTCAGGCAGGCTCCAAGGGCAATGAGGAGGCAAGTTCTGGTGTGCTCTGGGTTCCCATCTTGGTTAGGTCCAGCATAGTATAGACATAAACCAAAGGAGGGTAATAGATGTTCAAAGACAAAGTCTGTCCTTTGTAATGTTCTGGGCTTAAAAAATAAGCTGCCCAAAGTAAAAATAGTTAGAATTCGTATTTGTTGTCTGAGTTAATCCCTTATTGTGATGACCGGTTAGTTGACACCCCTATGGCTCACTGCAAGCTCAGATGAAAATATCTGCATGAGATGTCTAATTTGTGTTTTGAGGCTTCCCCCTCACACCTGTTGGCATTAAAAATGGATGTGGCTTCTTGTTGTTGGGCATGGAGGATGGCAGGTTGAGAGACAGCTGCAGGTTGCACACCAAGTACAGAGACCAAACTCTATTTGGTTCTCAGCAATCTAGTATTTCTTTTATGTGGCCTGAAAACACTCCTTTCATTCTCTTTCTGGTTAGTAGGGGTAAATACTCATCTCTGATTGAGGCTAGAGCTTTATGCACTGATTTTGGTACCATACACAAAGCATTGGTGTTGTCATATGTTTCCTGCTAGGCTGGATGCAGCTGAACGCATGACTGCGTTAAAGAAGCATAACCAAGAGGAAAAGAGAGCTCATTTTCTGCTGCATCTCCTGATCTGAATGGAACCTCGTGATCTTTAATGACCATCTGTTGATTATTTTTCTCCTGAAGATTGATGGATGTGATTCATGGCCCTATCAAAACAGAGCTGCTCCCTGACAAAAATGTGAAAGCCTTTGTGAGCATGACAAAAGGGGGTGACTTCCAAAGCAAAGAAGGAAAGAGTGCCAGATCCAAATCTTCTGTATCTTTTCACAGGGGGCCTTTGGGCAGTCTTGCCAAGACCCCTGGACTCTTACTGGGGTCTTCTGCCAGATTTTCCTATATTCTCTTGAGCTATTCATCTGACAAAGAGTTGCATACAGTTTTTGGAGCTGGGGCTGACAGTGCATTGCAGGACTTCTCCAAGAGGCTGGGAGAAGGGCAAGGAAAGCCAGATTTTCCATAGCAATGCCAGAAGCTTCCTATGCCTGAGATCCTGGTAAGGTGTGGGAAAAATCTCCCCTTGCTGGAATCTAGTCTGAGCCCATCGTTTGGGTCATGTTGCGTGCTCTGAGCTGGGACTCCAGAGAAGCAGCTTCTCCTCTGAGCCCGCTCGGAGACCTCCCCTGGGACTTTATGCAAGAGATTTCAACTACCCTTTGCCACACTTCCCCCTATTTCTAGAACAGAAACAATACTTTCATAAATCATTGAGATGTTACAAAGGTAAAATTGCAAAAGAAAATTGAAGGAGAAAATTGAAAAGGTGAAACTGAAAGGTAAAGTTGAAAGATTGGCTTTTCTGAAAAAGAGAGGAAAAAACCCACAAGTTAATTGCTGCAGAAAGTAACTTTTTTGCAGCTCAGGCACATGATGTCTCTGTTTACTCCCAGAATGGGTGGAGGATCAGCAACAGCCGGATAATCTGGAAATTAAGGAAAAAAAATCAACAAGTTGAAATGATGTATTGTAGTCATTAGTACCAGCATTGTAATAACCCAGTTTTCAGCACATTTCCAACTGCCCGTGTCTGTATGCACTTTCTTATAATAAGAATAATTTTCCTACCTCTTCTACCAAATCCCTTTAAATGGTGCTGGGGCAATGTTCTTCTGCTTCCCCCGGGGATGAATCTTGCATTATTCCTAAAGGGGGGACAATATGAATATCGTCTTTTATAGAAGCAGATCTCACAGGCACATTTTCCCCACAGAGGGTGCTCTGCCCATTGCTCTTCCAGTGCGTGTGCCTCATGCCCTGCTAACCAAAGCTTTTCACTGACCTGCTGCGTGAAGAACCATTCTGTAATCCCTTCACAAAAGAGGAGTTGAGCGCTGTTAACACCTGTACCTAGTAAAGCAATCAACATAAAGACTGGAAGCGTGGACTGATGCGTATCTCTAGTAATTTGCCTTCACATTGGGCAAGCATAGTAAATATAACAGCCTTTGGCTACCTCTTCCCATTTATGCAGTCATAGCTCCGTTCTGAATTTTTGACACCAACTAATGAACATCTGAAAAGAAGCACTTGTCAGGTCAGGAGAAGCAAAAGGTACTCGGTTCAGCTCATGCTGCCTTGTCAGCATCTGCTGGCTGTCATCTGCGGAGAGGCTCCCATTCATTAAAATGAGTGGCAGCACTGGGGGCAGGACTGAGCTGTCTCCCCAATGTCATGCAACCTGCGTGGCTACTCAGTGCATCACTTGAATAGCTGTGCCCACCCTGATGTGCAAACTGGCCCCCAAATTGTGGTGTTTACTCTCCCAACCACAGAGATCTCTGTGGATAAGCTCCTGGAGGTCTGGGGGTTGCTGTCCTAGATCATGAGGGAAAGCTTGGTTGTACCTTGCTTTTAGCATCCGCATTTATCTCACCTACCACCTTTGCAGACAGGCCTACCATCATTTGAAGCGTTTATCTAAACTTCTGGTGACATCATCAACCAGAAGACATGATGCACAGTTCTTCTTAAAGGATTCTGAGGTCCTGAAAAAAGCCCTATCTTAAGGGACTAGATTTGTAGGGGCAAGATTTATAGGTAACTCTTAATCTGGCTGCATGGAAGGATTTTAAAGTTGTCTGGGGCGATGAGTTGGGAGCATTCAGTTTTTCTCTGTAACGCTCTGTGACATGGAGAGTAAACACAGCTACTAAGACACTTTAGTAAAAACACAGGAGGTGATCTGGTGCATCAGACACTTCCCATTGAAATGAGAAAATCACAATACTACTTTATCGCTGTCGGCTGGCCAGTCTGTAAATGCTTGATTAGACTGCAAAATTCAAACACCCAACTTTAAATAAGGCTGTGCTATCACAAAAAAGACAGAGCGGTGTGTTTGGACCAGAAAGGATCAGACTCCAGCTCTCCCCCTAAGGGATCAGTGAAGGGGCAGTGAATTTTACCCAGAAAATCTCATATATAGGGAAATTACTACACCTTACTGGTGAGGTCTCTCCTTGCCTTGCTGTCGCCTTTGGGTCAGCCCCACATTTGCGGCCTCCTGACACCATCTGTGAAGAGTTTGGGCATTATCTTACTGTACTGGATGGCTGGGCAATAAAACATCAAGTGAAATTCAGTGGCGTTAAATACGAGCATTGCAGACAAGGAAAACAACAATTCTAACTCCGCATGCACAGTGATGGGCTCTGAGCTGCTTGTTGCTACTGAGGAATGACATTTGGGGTTTATAATGGACAGTGGAATGAAATTATGAGCTCATTGCTCTATAGCAATCAAAAAAGGAAATTGAATGTTAAGGGTTATTAAGGAGGGAATAGAAAGCCAAACAGAAATCATCATAATGTCACTGAGCAACTGCATTTTGGACCTGCATCTTGAGTACTGAGTGTGGTTCTTGTCCTCCCCTCTTCAAAGGCTCTAGCAGCCCTGGAAGAGGCTCAGAGAAGAGGACAGAAGGATGGTAAGGAACAGCTGCAGTAGAACAGAAAATGATTAAATAGATGTGCACACTTCAGTCTTGAAAAGAGACATTTTTGGGAAGGGGGTCTGTCAGGCTAAAATCAGGATGTGGAGGCAGTGACGGGGAATGGAGTAGGTTCTTCACAGGCAGCATGTGGTTGAGTTGTGACACTCCTTGCCACAGGACAGTGCTGTTTCTATGGAAAAATTCATGGGAAAAAAAATCCATTGAGGGTCATTAAGATCCTGGCCAGTATCAGTGTCTCCCTACCTTGTTTTTGTGCTCCTCTATAACCACTCTCAGTCAGGACATGGGCTGAAATTGTTTTTTGATCAGACCCAGTATTTTTATTTTAATGTACTTTTATTTAAGTTTTTCATGCTGAATTCTTAAGATTTATGCAGTCACAGCTGACTTTTCTGTACTAGGTAGGAAAGGAGAGGAAAGCCTCATTGAAACCACAAAAAATATTTATTTGGTAAACAGCAGGAAACAGAAATACAATAGAAAAGTCCTAAAACGAAGACCGACCTGCATAGATAGCTTCTAAAAATGAAATTATTGCTATGAGAGGACATCATCCAATCTTTTGGACAATAAATAGGGGAGAGAAGAGTTGATGAGAATGTCAAAGTAAGCTTCTCCCTTGAAAAGCTCTAAGGAATCGGTAATGCCCGTAATATGAACTGTTGCCAGGCCTCTGCAGCAGAGCCAGCTGCAGGAAGAATAACCTATTTAAATAAAACCCCCTCTTTTTTCTCACTTTGCGGTCTGTTAATAATAACAATAATCATTCAGGTTGGCTTGGACAGGCTTAGAACCAGTGAAGCGAAGATTTAATAGAGCTCAAACAAGTCTAGATTTTAAAAAAATGTACTCTTTTTCTGCAGTGTACGCAAGGCTGTACTGCTGGTGCACCCTTTTAATAACACCTTACATATATGGGAAGGTGGGGAAGAGCAGTTTCCTAGACACTATGTCAACCTCTCACCTTAGCCATCACATCTTAAGGCATGTTGTAGCCCAAAGGATCTCCTTTTCACTTGCTCCCCCTTTTAGACTTTCTCTTCTGTTCCCACTTGAATGCCTCTTTCTGGAATGGCAGAGCTGTACTCAAGGTCTGGGTGTTGTCTCGAGTCTTTGTGCAATGGCATCAGCACTTCTTTTTGTCGACTGAAATAAAGGTTGGTGAATGACAGTTTGAGGAGGCTGTTACGGACACAGATGCGTACTAGGTTAGTGGACACTTTTAGCATGCATGCGCATGGATAACCTGAAAGGAAGACATATATGAGTGCTTTCTTGTTAGATTATCCCCTCTTTGATTAGATGATGCTTTTCAGATTGATATGCAGTTGCAGATCTGTTTGCAAACAATAAGCATGGAGTGTCAAACAGCAAATTAATCTTCTGCTGAAATATACTGCTAAGTGGAAAATGCTTATTTTTCCTTTCTTTTACACGGTTTTATGTCTCTTGCAATTTGCGGTTGGCAGTGCTAGTAGCTTTTGTTGCTCATGGCTCTAAAACCAAAGAGTTCAAATCATAATCTCCTTTAATTTCATAAGCGAATCAATCAGAAGACAAATTAAAACTAAAAAAAGAGAGAGGAAAACAAGATATGCTTCTGGCAACAGAGTTGTGCTGTGGTGGATTTCAGTTAGATGGGAAAGTCTGCTGGCTTGCTTTGAGCAATGACATTGCAAACCCTCCTCTTGGGGGAAATAATATTTTTTTGCACTTTTATAGAGCTTTTCATCCATCAGTTTATGAAGGAATAAGTACAAGCTATTGTTAATGAAGATGGCTGGGACTAATTTGTAGACTAGACATTTAACAGACAAATTAGAGAGCAAGTTCTGTGCTGTGAAGAATTTACAATGTCAAAAGGCAACAAAGATGAGGGATGGGTGGTGACAGAAGCCAGCGGTAGGAAACAAACTGTGATGGTGTAGATCCTTTATCCACACAGTAATCATCACAGCTAACTTTGTTCATTTATTGACATGCCCACAAGGACTAAGGAGCTTTCCAGTAGGGCCTTAAAAGTGAAGGGGCTACAAGTGTGACATTTATGGGGGAGATCTGCCATGTGACACAGAGGGGACATGAAAACCATCTTGCCATTGCACCCACTAGCAACTTCAGCCCGAGGTGAAAGTGGTTTGGCACTGTAGGCTATGCAGACAGACCCACTGCCCTCCCAGAAGACCAACTCCTACTGCTTTACCTGCAAGACACAGCTCTGTTTCCCTGCGTTATATCAGAATTATTCTGCCCGATCTATGCTCACGGAGTCCATACAAGATGGATGTGAATGCAGATTGTACAAACCAAGCTCTCCCAGACAGTACATGGTCTAAGCTGCCATGCATTGCAACAAGGTTTAAGAGCGTAGCCTCAACTCGTGGGGACCTTGCTAAGTTATGAAATACCCTGACAGCAGGAGCAGGAGAGGGATTTTTTCCCTCGTTAATGTCTATCGTAATAACCATGGGAATGCATGTCTTTGCCAAGGTTGAGAGAAGCAAAATGGATGCATAAGGGCAGATGTATTCTGTGTGGGTGTGAAAAGAAGACGGGTTAAGTGAGTTGAGCTTGCTCAGGGCAGGATTTGCATGACTAAGCATGGGTGTCTATACTGGAAGTGCTGATATCAGAGGCCATCACTGCTGGCTCCCTTTATGGTCAAGGAGGAGTGAGTCAGTAGAGCCAGGGGTTCTTAGGACATTAGTCATCTCGTCTCCATCCTTATTTGATCAGACAAAACCTATCCCATATGTCGGGTGAGATGAATCCCACCTCAGGACAAGTCTGCACTGCTGCCTCTGCAGAGGAGTGTACCAAAGTGGCCTGCTTAGATGCAGAAACTGATACAATAGATGCAGTGACACTTGCTGGCAAAACTTAATTGATCTTAGGTGATTAAACCCACACTGAACTCCCTGCTACCACAGACACACTCCTGGCTGAACCCAAGTGAGTTAATTTAAAGATATATTGGAAATGTCTTCCTGAGCTGCAGTGGAAACCGTGTCAACATGTGTAGCTTGTGTCTAGAAAATCCTCTAATTTTGGTTGCACAAGTATTTTTAACCAAAATTTTCACATTGGAAAGGAAGGACTTGCACTTGTTTGTGCAGGGAAGACCTGTAAGTTGCTTGTTTGTGTACACAAATAATTAACTGAAAAGGTTCCCTTGCATGGCATATGGGCAACGGTAAGGGCTGGTTAGGTGACCATAGCATGGCCATAGGGGTGTGTTTCTCCCTTCCCATTGCACTCATTCTGGATGTGACAATGCTATCCTAGACCTTGAACTCCTGTAGCCAGCAGCGTTGGAGAGCTTTGGGGCCATTTACAGAAGGGTGGTATGACATTGGGGAATGTATTAGGAAGGCTGGCAGACCCCTCCTAATGAAGATTTATTGTTTGTGCCTGTCCCTTGGCTATTTTTTTCCCCCATGTCCAAGTGAATTTAGGCTCTGAACGATGTTTATCTTGTGTCTTGCAATTAGGTGGCACAACCAGCACCTGGAACAACTGATTCCACTGCCCTTACACCCAGAATTAAATCCTCAGCCTGTATCACCCACTGCAGAACCGCCAAAGTAAGGGCAATTTCAATAATGTGGGACAACCAAAGATGCTCAGAAAACCTCTGAGGCAACGGTCAGTTGCAATATACAGCACAGGACATCTGAAATAGCAGGAATCCTAATCACTGTGATCATAGGTCTGATGGTTTCCACCACCTCCTCCAGAGCTTCCCAGATTTACTTCTCTAGTAATGTCACAAATGTGAATATTTACCGGTTTTAGATTATGCTGAAGTGTGTGATTGGACTAAACTAAATATTGATGAATAGTTCATGTTTCATTATCTACCAGACATCTACTGAGTGATTTTTTTTGCTGCAGGATCTATGCTGCCTTCATGTCTGAAACTCATTTAGTCTACCTTCACGTAGTACTGTATCACAAACTTCAAATGAAGCAGATTAACTTTCCCAGGGTCACTCGGATCATTTTAGGCCAGGAGTAGAATACAGAATATCCCACAAACTCAATGGGCAATTATCCACTGGCCCAATAATTTTCTGTCTTTTAACCTTTAAGTAAAGTGAGCTTCCAATTTGCAAAAGAAAATATCAAACAAAACCAAATACATTCAAACTTTATCAGTAAAATAAAACTGCTGACTCACATTTTTTTCAGTAGAAACTCAGTTTAATCATTTTGTTTTGCAGGAATGGGGTGTAATTAGAGAACCAGTGAGCATGTAACTCTGTGAATTTATTATGCAAGCAGCTATGAAAATGACTGTCTTCAGCACAAAATGATTGAATGTCATTAAGAAGAGTGAATCCAAGGGTGAGACCCCAGTGGGATGCCCTCACATGGGAAAGCATAATTGGATAAAGTAGCATGGGGCCATGAAAACCCAATTTGCCTCTTTCTGATGCTTACATGGACTTCCTCCCCATATCTTCATCAGCCGTGGAACTGGGAAGTCAATGAGATAGATAAATCATTGGGATGATCTCTGCCATATGTAGGCAAGTTATTTTGGTGCAAAACAAAAAAAAAAATGCAGTTAAAGCCAGCATATTGATGCTAATATGCCCTTCTGCAGCTACCAACTCATTTCAGCTGTTTTGGCGTTGTTGAATCAATTGAGTGCTGGTGAAGATAAGGGACCTGGTACAGTTAGGAATTACCGATTCCTTTACTGAGTCACATTTCAGCATCTGCTGCAACTCTATATGGGTATGTATCCACAGAGATAGCAGAGGTCCCTGAGCAGGGCTGGTCCTGAGACCCAGGGGAGCAATAAGCATATGAGCTCAGCTGCAGTACCTGTTTTTGAGTGTGCTCTTAGCCAATACCACTGGGATTTATTTTGATTTAGCCGCAGTGAACGCAGAACGCATACAGACGGATGGTTACCACAGCCCAGCTGACAGGTGGGAACATACTGAAAGGACCACAGATCTGAGCCTTATGTTTCTCAAAAAAACCTAGTTCTTTTAATTGTGTGTGTTGAAGGAGTAATCTCAGCCGGTGCTGTCCATAGATGAGCATCAGCTTGTTTCTAGCCTAGCAAGTCTGCAGTTATTAGACATCTGAAGGAATGAGTCTGACCAGTTATTAGATTAAATAAATAACAACTTTCTTGAAAGAAGCTCCCCTGTGTTTGAACGAGTCCCGTATTTTAAGGAAGTCATTGACTAAGTTATTACTATTAGAAAAAGATGTTTCCCCACGGCCGTGCGGCTGCGTGGCAGTTGTCTGAGATTTTGCATTACTGATTTGTGTCTTTATCCCGGGATTTATCCTTACCTGTACATGACCTTGTGAATGCATTTCTCGGGGCTTATATGTGTTCTTATGCAAACATTTCAATATCAGTATGCATGCACTCTTCCATATGAGTGTGCATTGATGCTTGTGAGCCAAGGTGTGTGAGTGCTTCTTAGTCTGCAGAGTTTAATTTACTGCTGAAAATAATAAGGTGATTTTCACTAGCACATAAATTCACTGCCTGCTTGTTGCCTTTCCTGCAGAGTGAGGACACAGACACTTGTTAGTTTGAGCTACTGCTCCGAACTGTCAAGTTTCTCTCTGGTCGAGCAGTAGGCAAACAAAGCGCCTCCTGAAAATGCTGCTTTTTCTGAACCCAGACAGAATGTTTTGGCTGATTTAAGACATTGATTATTCAGGGCTGGGGGCACCTTGTAGCTTCATTTTATATCACTGCTGTCTTATCTTCTCTGCTCTACCTGTCCTCTCTTTCTTCTCCTGAAAGTCTTTGCCTACCCAGGAATATCAGGTGGAGAAAGCTATCTTGAAGGGGGTTGAGGGAAGAGCAAAGATAGGTTCTCCCTGGAGAACAAGTTTTGGTGCTATTTCACACTCCTCGTTATGCCAAATCCTAAAAGTGCAAGGTCAGTGCTTCCCAGTCCCATGATAATCTGGAATCAGATCAGTCTTCTAAAGACCTTTTATTTCAGGTATGAGAAAGTTGCCTGAGACCCCATCTGGAAAGAACATAGTTATTACCTTTGTGGAGAGAGCAGCTGGAGCATAATTGACGTTCAGCAATATGATAAAACTGGTATGGTATTAAGCTCTTTGGGGAAGGCTTTGTCCTTTAGCAGCATGTTGATACAGTGTCTGGATGCTACTGCAGTTTGAATGCAATGAATTAATATAATAGCAATGTGATGCAATACACTTTTTTTTCATGCAGAGTGTACTGGAAGAATATTTCTAGATTCCAGTTTGCTCCTGGAATTACTAATTATAGCTGTTCTGGCGTAGAAACACTCACCTGTGGTACCAAGGTGTAGCTTTATAAAGGTACCAAACGAGCCTGGGACAGGCTGCCCAGGAAGGCGTGGTTTCCGTAGAAGGAAAGTTGGTTGCTGCGGTGCAATAGAGAAAATAAGCAATGCGGAGTGTGCTCTGGAGGGGAAAATCATATCTCAATAATCAATGAGAATCCATTGCAAAGGGCTGTGAGATGAAATCCTGGTGGATTTATTTGGATCTGCAAAAAAGCCTTGAGATGGTGTCATACACGAGGCTATTAAGAAAATGCGTGGCCATGGGCAAAGTGCTGCAGTGCTGTCACGGGCTCAAAGATACTCAAGGGACTGAAGTCAGATGAGTGTGCCCAGTTGTGAGTGCTGTGTTAACAAGGGGTAGGTTTCAAGAATATGGATGTATGTGGTATGGAAAAAAATAGGTAGCAGCAATGTGACAAAAATATGACAGTTGTTCAAGTTAGTCACGATGAGAAAACTGCGAGGAACAGCAGAGGTTTGAATGTTTTGCTGAATAAATGGCTATTCAGTAAAAAGAGGCTTTTCTTTACTTTTTTTTTTTTAAAATAAACAGGTAAATGAGCTTTCACACTTAAAACTACTGAATAGTTCTGCATTCTGATTTATGAAAGATGATCGTAACTGGCAAATATTAACAGATAAAAGTTTTGAAGATATCATATGGGATTGTCTGGAGCAATAATTCTCATTAAACTTGCAGTTAATTTGAAAATTTAGAAGCAACAAATGACATTTTAAAAATTATTTTCTCTCATAGACACTTTCACAGGACGGAGGTAATTTGGAAAACAAATTTTATTGGATATTTTTAGTGGGAAACTCTTTATATATAAAAAAAACTTAAATCATTTTTAGCAGGTAATCATGATATCAGGATATTCAACTATTGGTATTCAAGGAAACACATAGACTGGAAGAGATATATCTCCTAGGGAACCCACTAAAAATACCTTTAGGATTATTAACGTTATAGATAAAGAAAATTAAAAGAGCAGTGACAGAATGAGAGCAGGTGGTGAAGAAAGAGGCCCAGTCCCTGGTGTCTTTTATAAAAGATTTAGGAAATGACTGATTTGCTTCGGTAGATCAGACTATGTGGGTCTGTCAGGGCCTCGAACTTTCCCTTCCCTCCGATTGCCAGCCTGAATTTCTGCATTGCTTGGGCTCCCATCCCTAGCCAGAGCACTCATTGTTGAAAGCAGCCAATATGAGTGTAACAGCATCTTTCACTGGTTTTTAAGCTCCACAGAAACCCCCGCCCCCATCTTCTCTCTCACTTCGTTTTCCATCCCCCAGAGGAAAGAGGTGTGGCCACGACAGGGTCATCCCTGGTTCATCCCAAAAATGTTTGCCCTGCATCAGAGGAATGACACTTTTTTCCTGGAAAGCTTCTACCTAATTAGTTGGCCTCTTTGCTTGCAATTTTGGGTCTGTTGCCCTGGGAGAGAATGTATGCTGGTTAAATATTCAGTTAAACATGTTTGAGAAAATAGGACTGCAAGATATTTGCTTTTTTAGATAGTCTTTCTTAGGCTTAATATTGCCTCTCCTTTTTTTCTGTGAAAAACCAAGCCTGAAGAGCAGAGTTCCTGAGACCAGAGATCTGAGACCCCAGGATCTCCCTCATCTCCTTCGTTCTGAAAACATTTCTTTAGAGGTTTCCCTTGGTGATGTCCTATGAGCCACAGATGGCGAACCACATTTGAAGGGCTCAAAAATATGTCTGGATTAAACTCTTTTTGACATAAGACCTTTCTTCATAAAGCAGGGCTAAGCTCTTCACGGAGGGTATGGGAACACTGGTGTTTTCACACCAAGGTAACACTGTTAGAAGGCCAAGCATCACATGGCCAAGACACCTTGAAGCCAGCTTTCTGGCATTTCACTCTTCTCCCTGCTCTCCCCTAACCAGCTTTTGCCAACACTCCACATTTTTTGGATTGTGATGCTCAGAATTGTGTCTGGGTGAGGGAACTTGCTAGCGCTCAAAGTAGTCGATAGGTAGCCTTGGGCAAAGATGAGTGTGTGTCTTGTCAGCTATGCTCCTGCATGTACATCTGAGCAGGCTCCTGCAGGTTCCTATTAGATGCATGCATTCATTTTGACAGCGCGTCACCCATCATCACTCTGCAAGTACCCACATTTTCATGTTCATCTGCACCGTGCTTCCTTAGCTTGCTTAGGAAAACATCATGTGAAACACTGACCAGAGCCTTTCTAATGCCAGGATATAACCTCTGCTGCTTCTCTCCTGCTCACAAGATGCATTACCCTGTCTTGGGAAAACAGCTGTAATTGTCTGACATAATTGGTTCTGATAAACTGAAGATTTGGAGCTAGCACAGAAACCAAGATAATAACACAAGTCTGGGAACTAAGCAGGGATGAGAGGAAACCGCAAGGGATTTGATGTAGCAAGCAGAGGTTGAAATAGTGGGAACTCCTGGACAGTTGGAAGGTAACTAGGCATGCTGTTCTAAACAGAGTTATGGAGACCACCACAAGGTCGCATGGGGCAACCATAGTTGCAGGTACCATGGTCTAGCTGGCATGACATGCTTTTCTTGTGCTTGTTAGAAAGCCTCAGCTGGGGAAAGCTTGAATAGAAATCAAGATAAAGCAGGATGGATGCCTGTTGAAAGGAGACCCTTAAATGATTTCTCTGACCGATCAACCTTACCAGTCCTCCCTCCTCCCTCCTCATCTGTTGCTGGGGTCAACAACAGTTTTGCCATAGGGCTACAATTTCATATGAGATGCCCCAAAATGATTTCCCTTGCAGCCATGCCCCATCTTTATTTAGAGAAGAGAGTCCTGAGTCAGATAACGCTTCACCTTGCCAACTACTCCATCACTTTCCAAATAGCAACAACCAGACACCCCCCAGCAATCAATCCTACTGCTTCCCCCTCCTCCACCAACCAATCCGCTTGCCAAGAGCAAGAAGAGCTTCCCTGTTCCCAACGTCCTGCCACTCTAATTTAACAGGTTTCTCACAAAGTCTAGACGTTTCCTGAATTGCATGTAAAAAGCTTCTGCTCCACTTCAGCTCCATTAATCCTGCAACTCCAGGCCCAACAAGGCTGATGCTCCTCCATCGGCTCTGAGTGAATTACAGTTTAAATGACAACCGTGCAACTCCTTGGCAGTGACTCTATGCCCTTTGTTCCTGTATTTTTCTGGATGGAAGGAAAGAAATGATAAATTCCTTTGAGGCTGCTAGCTGCTCCATTGCAGCAGAAATTAACTGGGCTGGGAGAGTTCAGTGCAAATTGGATAGCTTCTACTATAGCTAGTTGATAGCATCATCCTGCAAGCAAGTAAAAAACCCTTTCTCTCAGACTCTCAGGGTGCCTGTGTTGATTGTGCCATAGATGTAAAAGCTGAAAGAAGGCTAATGGGGCAATTATAAAGTCTTTTGGTGCCTCATTTGCTTTCTACAGAGTCTTCCTTGGCATTAAGTTCAGTCTTGCTCCCAGAGTCCTAAGTAGAGCTATTTGCAATATTTTCTTTTAAAGTTTTCTTTTAGATAAAAATTACTTTTTTCCTCAAACAAACAACAAACCCCCATTGTTTCTAATTGTCAAACTTTGCTGGTTTTAGCAGTATCTGGAAAAGCCTTTAGAAAAATCCATCAGCATTCGATTTGCAATTGTTCTGTCCTTTCCCTCTTTCTGCTTTTCTGCATTCCTCTTTGCCTGCTGACAAAAAAAAAAAAAAAAAATATTTTTAAAAAAGAGAAGCAAGAGAGGAACAGGGGACATCAATAAAAGTTTTATTTATTCGTATTCACCACTCTGTAAAACCAAGGACTGAATTAAGTCTTTTTGCCACAGCATTGCATTGGGATCTCATGGTCATTGGCTCATCCAGCGGTGAAGGTAACTCTCTCCAGGGCTGGGCATGCCCTTCTTGATTTACCAGTTCAGTGAATCAGATCCCACATTTTTATTAACGCTGTTGTTGGTGCACATTCTGTGTAAATCAGGTGTAGAAATCACCCCTCTTTATCCCACTAGAAACACCTCTTTTCCCCACTGATGACGAGTCATTAATAATTTAGCTATTTAATCTATTTACCATGTGCTTTACCAGTATCTCCAACTGCTAATTTTGTCATCACTGCTAAATCAAATGCATTGGGAAGGTTTGCTGCTCTCTAGTAAAGGCAGAAGAACGCACAAGGCAGCTCTGCAACACCAGATCAGTTCAATTCCAGTTCAGCAGAGACGTGACATCCACACTCCCATGCATTCTGCATTTTCTCTCACATTTGAAGATTTCTCAAAAGCTGACCCCAAAAGGTAACGCAGTCATTTTCACTATCTTTCAGAATTTCAGGGTGTACGTCACCCTGCCTAAACATCCAATGTATTTTTATCAGTAGATATGCATTACAATGCTCTTGGTTTCTGAATGACTGCAAAAGGCTTTGACACCCAAAGGTGATATTAATTTTCCCCTATTATTGTTATTCCAAAGGGATAAAAAGAAATAGATACTGTACACTTTTTCTTAGACATTATAAGCAGGCCATCTCTATCTAGCACTGGGCCCTGTATCATTGCTATTTTTTTCTTTCTATCCCAAAGTGCACGGCCTTTTAATTGGTGTCTTCAGTTTTTCCTGTATGGCTTCTCAATACTTCAGATATCATTGTTCAACTCAGTTGTTATCACTTTCCTTTTTCATCACAAGTTATTACACTGCTTTTGAGTTTTTAATCAGCATTTTCAGATTGCTCACAATGTGAAGTATATTGTGTTTTACCGAACATCTAGTGCAACAACACTGACTTTTACAATCCTGTGTCACTGGGGAAAAAAACCAGACTGTTACCTGACTTGTCCTGCATTTAGGATTGATCCTGACTCCCAGCTCTGCAGCCTTTCCTGGACTGCTGTCTCTGCCTCCTCCAAAGGGAGGTTCTGGTGATGCTCTGCAGAGACACTCAAGCTGGGCCCTTCACCACGCGTCTTTTTTCACATGAGCTCAACACCTCGCTTGTAATGCTTGTGCAGAACACCAGGGACTGTTTTTTCTCATATGTCTTCCTCACTGGCAGGCTTCCTGACAGGACTTCAGTCCCTGAGAAGTTAAACCTATTTTGTTGTTTCCTCCCTTGTGCGCGATGTCCTTACTGATTTCTGACCAGTCTCCAATCCACAATGGCCATTAGGATTCTCCGACCTCTTTCTTCCACATTGCTAATAAGGCTGTTAAGCAGATTGATCTGACATTGATCCGCGCTGTGATCCAAGTGACACCTCCGTGTGACTCACACGTACCTTATATCCCAAAGTAGGACACGCTGCTATTAAGGCACTGGATTTGGATTCTGGACATCTGCATTTTGTCTCTCATTTATCTTCTGGATGTGTTTGCACAGGGTACTTAGTTTCTTTGAACTATTTCTCCCTTAGTACAGGGAGGTTAACAGCACTGCCCTTCTGCAGGGGAGAGTTTTCAGGACACATTTATTAAAGTTAAAGTGGGTGCTATCTTACCTGTGGCCACATGAATAGATCTGTACTGAGAAGTGGAGCCTATGGTTGGCTGATCTGCTGGCCAGTTTGGAGTTGACTCTGTGTATGGAAAAACAGAGGTTTCATAATCCTGTGGTTTCTCAGGAAACAGCAAATTAGAAATTTTGTCGTCTCAGGTACTTGTGTGCAGCACCTCATTCAGTCACTAGAGCTAATGGGACCGGAGTTGGGGCTCTCCATCAATCTTCTGCTGTAACTGTTGCCTCCGTCACCAGGAGAGGGTAAATGTTGCAAACACTGTGTACAGTGAATTACTTTAGATTCCTGGGAGCTTGATTTTTCTGTGTTCTGGTTTAAAAAAGAAAAAAAAAAAGCAAAACAACCCCCTGTTCTTTAGTACTTAGTCAAAGATATTATTAATGCTTTTGACCAAAACTAAAATTTATTGTGAGAATTCTGTGGGTATACACTAGCTTGGATAAAGGTTACTCTTTGTTTTCTATGCATCCACCAATTTTAAACTCAGCAGTCCTCTCAGAGACAATATCAATTAATATCATGAGCAGTACTTTGTGAGAGACTCTTTCAAATGCCACATCATTAACTGGCATATTAAATCTGCAAATTTCCTTTCACCCAATAATTTTATAATTCTGTCAAAGAAAGCAATTTTTCATGCTATAATTCCTTTCACCCCTTTGCATCCATCCCCTGCTGCTTGCCACTCGTAATGTGGTGCATTTTATGGTGTCTTTATTTCCCCCACCCCACACTTCTGTGCATGAGGCTCTCATCAGAAAGGCTGGACTGGTCCTGGCCACAGAATCATCATAGTGTGGCCTATTGATGAGTGAAGCTGCCCCCTTCTTCCTTCCAAGTCCCACATCCCGAGGAGTCTTCAGATCTGAGCTGGGTCCAGCTCCTGGACTCCCCTTGCTCTTTGGCTGGTCGGCTGGGGAGTATGTGTCATGGGAAGGAGGAAGACAGCTGAAGGATGAGGAGTTGTGACCATTAGAAAATGCACTAAGATCTTTCCAATCTTACTTTGGAGATCAAAATAGACCTGCAGGGTGATCTGAAGTGGGGATTCCCACATGGAATTCTTCCACATGGTGGAAGATCCCATGTCCCCGCTGCCAACAGCTGGGACCTTTAGGCTCAGATTCTCTAAAGATGGTGGGTAGCAAACTCCCAGAGGATTTATCTGAATTATAGTAAAGCCTTCTAGGGTAGGTGGCCTTGCTATGCTCATGTCATTGGGAAAAGCAAGCAGAGATAGTTCAGTGAATGTGTGATCACCACGTGGGAAATCTACAGCTATTGTTGGAAATGTCTTTTATAAGCTGTTGAGAGTCTGGTTCTTGTTTTGATTTGCATTGATAGAGGGCAATTGTGGAAATGGAAACCAGGATACTTGTCTCTGCTTCTGTACAAAGCTGGCATTGTCTTTCTTCCAGTCACACTCCATTGGCATAATGTCAGTTTTCTAGCCTCTATATGTCGAGGACCTGGCCAAGGAATGTCATTTAAAGAGGCCTGTAAGACCAGCTCTGGTGGATCAGCATGTCCATCAGCCCAACTACCCTGTCTGTGACAGCTGGTGCTGATGAACACTTAGGGGAAGAGCATGAAATGGGAGGTATAAAGAGGTAATTTCTTACATTTCCTGGCTTGGAATATATCTGATTAAACAAACATCTTTGTCAAAACAAATGGGGAATAAATTGAGTTAGTAAATGGAGAGGTAGTCAAGACAGACAGTGGAGTTCAGGACATGATTCTGAAGCAGATTTATAAAAAAGGTGAGGTGACACACTTCTTAAAAATGCCTGTATCTCTCCATTAAGTGTAAAGACAACTTGCTTTGACCTGTTCAGCCTTGGTTCTGTAGACATCTACAGCTACATGGCCTGAGCCAAACTCAAGCTGGTTGGTTACTTCTTGAAGCTGGAGAACTGCAGAAGGTTTGTTACCGTCTTAGATATGCAACTGGTAGATGATGTCTGGGACAGCACAGCTTCGTGGATTTGATCATCCCACAAACACTTTCTTACCTATTTTCTTTCTAAGGGAGATGAAAACATTTGGGACAAACATCTCTGATGTGCTCTGGCTACTAACCAGAATATTTTATCCGTCCTGAATGCGTTCTGGACCTTGGATAATCTTTGAATCCGGTTCTTTTGAATTTTGCAATTCAGATCCCTGTGCACAAACACCCATGTGTGACTGCCACTCTGTCCCAGACATAGGAAGTTGGATATTCTCTCTCTTGTAATATGTAGTAAAAATTTCCTTGTTTCAACACATTCTTTTGTTCTGAACCTTGGAGAAGAGTCTGGCCCTATGTATGCTATCATGTTCTGTTAGGTAGTTGAAGACAACAAAATGACCTTCACCTTCTGTTTTTCAGGTTGAAAAAACCAGCTATCCCAGCCTCTCCATGTCTGTCATGTGCTCCATCCCCTTGACCATCTTGGTGATCTCCACTCAACAAGTATGTACATGTCTTGCACCGCGAAGTCCCACACTTGACGTGGTAATCCAGGTGCAGTTTACTGAATTAGAGGAGAAGAAGCCAACTGGCCATCCCATGGATTTCATACAGCTGACCACTGCGCTTTGAGCCCAATGGTCCTGTCAATTTTCTACCTGCCTCTCAGTCCACTTCTCTAGTCCATATCTCTCCAATACATCTACAAGAGTATTATGGGAGACTGTTGAAACCCCTGTTAAAGTCAAGGTAAGCGACACCTACCGCTCTCTGTTTCCTTGGAGCTAGTCGTATCTTCATAGAAGACAATAATGTTGGTCATGCACAGTTTACCTTTGATAAATTAATTCAGGCTGTTCTTAGACACTTGTCTTTCATGTTTCCATAGTTTCCAGGAAGATTTGCTCTGCAGCCTTTCCAGAGACTGAGAGTAAGGTGGCTGGCCTGTAGCTACCTAGATCCTCCTTTTGCCTTTCTTTAAGCTGGTTGTGACATTTGCCTTTTTTCAGACATCAGAAAATCCTTTGATTACCTTGACCTTTCATATATGCTAGAGAGTGGCCTCACCGTGACATTGGTGAACTTGCTCAACACCTTCAGTTGCATGGTCCCACGGACTTGTATATATCCTATTTGCTTATATGGCCTCTAATTCTGTCTTCCTCTACCATGTATACAGGAAACTGGGAGGTCTGATGGTAAACCTTTAAGTAAATTCTAAGCCAAAGACAGCACTAATTAGAGAGGTTTTATCACCTAGTATATGGGATAGAAGAGGGAGAGACAGTTTTCCCAGTTGGTAGCTTCTCTAGTATTCCTAGCAAAGTTCATCCCGTCCTTGCTGCCATCACTAATACTGTCCCCCTGCACAAAAAAAAAAAAAAAAAAAAGAAGTAAAAACCTGCGCCATTGTATGAAAGAAATAAATAAAGGTAGTAAAATGAAAGAGATAAGATCCTCACTGTGAAAAATATATTGCCTGTATTGCCTGTAAGTGAGGAACGAGCTGCTCCATGAGTATGCTGAACCACTCCAGCTATATTTCACTCTTCCCCGTGAATGCTGCAGAGAACAGAGCTGGGGCAGGATGTCAAGATCAGCATGTAAATGAAAAGTTTGGCAGCAGTGTGAGACCCAAGGAGCAGAACTGCATAAAGAAAACAACAACAACAAAAAAGAAAACCCTAGGCCGGATCTGTTTCAGTGGGTGACAGTTGTAGGGCTACCTGATAGGGCCAGTCACTATGTCCCGGTGTGGCACCTTGAATGCGAGGAAGGATATCTGAAAGGCAATAGCTTCCCCTTGCTACAAACATGGGGCTGGATTTAAACTGCTGACAGGGAGCCAGAATATTCTTTGGGCTAGTATCTCTTCTGGCAGAAATGGACATGGCTTCGCTGACCTCACAGGGAAGGTGCTTTATGGCAAAGGTGATTTTGGCAACTTCTGTTCCGATTTTTATCCAAATATGAGGGAATCCTTTGAATCACAGAGCTACAAGTGTGGAAACAAAGGCTATAGCCATCCCTGTAAGTGATTCTTGTAAGAGTTCAGGTTGTTTTGGCCATAAGAGGTTCTTTTTAAGGACAGAGGAAGATTGTTTGCAACAGTTGGGGCTGGAAGTATACTAAAATGCTGTGGAGAGATTCAGGATACTAAACTAACACTTTGGAGACAGGTCCAAGTCCTTTTTGAGGCAGGTTTTATGCATGACTTGTCTCTGTGTCTTCTGAGTCCCTGCTGTGAAACTTACTACTCAGCCCCACGATGAGAGTGCATGGTTAAAGATCATCGGGAGCAGTCATGCTCATGTAGCCACAGATGTATCCAGTCAAACAGAGATATCCAGTGGAAAGCACAGAAGGAATTATCCAAGGCATAATGCAATTAACTCCTATGGCACCAGGACACCTAGACCTTCCTCTGACCAAGGCTTTATGCACATGTGTAGCTTTACATATGTATATGTAATGCAGTCCTGTGGAGGAGGACTTGGAGATACTGGTGGATGAAAAGCTGGACATGAGCCAACAATGTATGCTCTCAGCCCAGAAGGCCAGCCATATCCTGGGCTGTATCAAAAGAAGCGTGGCCAGCAGGTCGAGGGAGGGGATTCTGCCCCTCTTCTCTGCTCTGGTGAGACCCCCTCCAGAGCCCTGCGTCCAGCTCTGGAGTCCTCAGCACAGGAAAGACATGGACCTGTTGGAGCAGGTCCAGAGGAGGGCCACAAAAATGGTCAGAGGGCTGGAACACCTCTGCTGTGAGGAAAGGCTGAAAGAGCTGGGGTTGTTCAGCCTGGAGAAGAGGAGACTGCGGGGAGACCTTATTGCGGTCCTCTACTGAAAGGGGCTTATAAGGAAGATGGGGACAGATATTTTGGCAGGGCTTGTTGTGATAGGACAAAGGGTAATGGTTTTAAACTAAAGGAGGGTAGATTTAGACTAGATAGAAGGAAGAAATTTTTTACAATGAGGGTGGTGAAACACTGGCACAGGTTGCCCAGAGAGGTGGTAGATGCCCCGTCCCTGGAAACATTCAAGATCAAGTGGGGCGGGGCTCTGAGCAACCTGATCTGGTTGAAGATGTCCCCGCTCATTGCAGGGGCATTGGACAAGATGACCTTTAAAGGTCCCTTCCAACGCAAACTGTTCTATGATTCTATATAGCCCCTGTGGAATTTAGGGAGAATACTGCATCCCATGGTTCACTCGAAAACCAAGTCTTTATGGTCCATGGGCGCTCAGGAGCCTCTGTGAACTATTCATAAAATGCTGACATAATTTTCTCTGAGAGAAGACCATGCAATTCTGAATTGTGAACACCATCCCTAGTACCTCCATTTATTTCCCTTCTAAGTGTCTAAACACTGCTTGGTGTTGACTGTGTGATAAAATCCTATCCTGAAGGGGTATTTTATTTTTCTTCCCCTGAAGTCTTTAAAACTCTGTGCTTGCTCACCTCTCCCCACTCATTTCAGAAGCTGAGAACTTCGGGTTATCTTTCCAGAGACTTTCAAAATGAACAGCACAAAATTGTAATTTAATTAACAACTTGCCACCATCAGCAAGAGTTAGTTTTAGCACAGACCAATTCATTTTGGAATTGGATATTTCTGTTACAAATAAGGTAGCAGTGAGCATGATCTACAGCGCTTGTAAATTTTACTGGTAATAATTTTTAGTATTCTTTGAAAATCAATTCCAAGTTCTATTAGTTTACTCTCCTCTTCCCCCTCCCCCAGCGTTCAGATTTAGATCATGGTACTTGTAATAGTTTTAATCCATTACTTGAATAATTCCAATTATCATTCCACATTTCTTTTATGGCCTTTAATTTTACTGCCTTTTTTTTTTTTTTTTACCCCCCCAGTTAAAAGATAGAGCCATTGCCATGGCAAGTTAAGCAAGGAAGTGGATGCTAAGGAAGATTTCAAACCTACCCAAGTGTGGACAAACCCAACTTTTCCAGCTGCCTCTGTTCAGCTACCTCCATCTATCTTTCTCACCTGTCCTTCTGTCTGGTCTTGACAGTACCTCTCTCATGCAGGTGCATGGGGAGTTTGCAGGTGGAGGCGATTGTCGGGGGAAGGATATCGGACAAGCAGTGCTCCACCTGCTCTGCTTTCTCACAACAGGAGACCAGCCATGCGTGAAGAATGATAATTACCTGTTGTAAATCAAGAAAAGTCAGTTTGATGTACTGAATTTTTATTACCTCTCTCTCTGCCTTTTTTTCCCCCTCTTCTTTTGGCAGGATTAATATTCATACATATGTATATGGAGACAGGCAGAAGGAAAAAAAACTTTTTAGTAAGACTGCAGGAAATTGGTTATGGTTGTTATTTATAACATGGTGCTTGCAGGACCCCAGATGAGATCAGGATTGTACTGCGCTACATACTGAAGTAACCCAGAGCATTTCTAATCTGAACAAGCAGGACAAAGGACATAGGTTTATACTTGTTTAGCAACTGGAAACTGAGGCAGAGAGTTTTTGATATGTTAAGCTGATACTACAGAGGGACTTGGTGCCACAGCCATTAAGGGCATGCACATCTTTTTACTCCTGATCAGGGCCTTCAATGACAAGAACATTATTAAAGACTGTTCTCAAAACTACTTAAAATATAACCAACGACATCCGCATCAGGGACCGTTTGAACAACAGGATGCTGATAAAATCTGAAAAATCCGACTTATGTTTGTGGGGAAATTTCTGCCTTGTCCTTTGCCCAAGTCCAGCCATTATTCCAGAGTCTGGCACACTTCTGTGGTATCAGTGGTTTTCAAAAGGTGAGGTACGGAATAGAAAGATGATGCCTGTACCTGATCGCGCTTTTATTTATTTATTTACTTACTTCAAATATGTATTTATGATAAGAGATTGGAAGGCTTTATTTTATTTGCTTTTCCAAAAGGAAAAGGTGCTTTATTTGTTCCCACTCATCTCCAACCTCCCTGAACATTTGTTTTCAAGGTGTGGAGCTCCTCTCTGCCAATTCCACCCAAGCCTCTGTAGTCCAATGCCTGCCCCAAGCACTGAAATGACTTTTTCAGAGATCTCCAACGACCTTTCCCAAGCCAAAGCTAAGACTCAGCAGTGCACCTTGCTCTTCACTCCTCATGGACTCTTGTCCTCTTTTCATTTCCGTGACTGTTGTCTTCTACCCCTCTCATGGCTCTTGTGAAGGATTCTCCTTATCCTCCAGCTGGTTGGGGATTTCCACCAGCTTGTGGCCCTGCTGCTGTCATCTGCCATTTCGGTTGCCATCCCTGTGTAGCTACTTCAAAAATTTCTTTTTCATCAGATGGTCTCCTAAGGTGGGACTAATCGTGCCTGATTTTGTACAGATACAAGAGACACTTCTGCATCTGAACTATTAATGAAAATGCTTTTTGTAGTCAATGGGAATAAACAGGTACTTTAGGGACACAGTTCTTCAGACATACTTCAGAGGTCTGCCTTCAGGAGGTGACGGAAAGCACTGAGAAATATTTGTGTATCATCTCCATTGACTGCAGGATCAATGCTTAACTGAGAGGGGGGCAGTCTGTAGTACAAATATCTTAAGTTAAATGAGATGAATGTTAAAGCTTCTGTCCAAACTAGTAATACATACTGTCTCCCTCTGACATCTCCTTGTGGCTGACCTCAGATCAGTCTAATATGACCAAAACAAAGCTTTTAATCTCCCTCAGACACAATCCTCCTCACTCACTGTTTTTTAATGACTGATATCAACATCCTGCATATCCTCCAGATCTGAAACATGGGCATCATCATTAGCTTGGACCTTTCAGGTCCTCACATCACAGTATTGAAGTTCTCCTAGGAACATCTCTTTTTCATATACGCAGAGTCTATGCTGCACATCCCTGCAAGTCCCACCATGTAGCAAAGAACGTGACATGACGTTTGGCTTCCTCCTCTTGCTCTTTGCCTATCAGGACATAAAGATGGGATATGCCTGCTTGAAATAATAGGAAGATGCTGAAACATGGAGAAGAGGTATTGAGGAGGCCAGAATAGCCTGAGAAGAGTCAGGGGTTGTTAGCTGAGGTACAAAACTGACCACATGAGTTAGACTATCTACGGATCTGAGCTGTACACCTCTACAGTGTCTTCCCGTTATTGTTATTTCTTTATAATATTCTTGCCACTAGACATGTGGCGATTTAATCACAGAGAACACCCATAAATTGTCTTGAGCACTGATTCAGCTACTACTGTTGTTCATGGAGTATCTCCGTACCTTCTGTTGCTCATGAAGCAAAATGATTGATGGTACCTTTTGTCTGCCTCACATGGGTAAACACACATCTATTCACTCCAGTATTGCTTCCCTTTCCTTTCCAGACACCCTATGTAAGTAAAAAAAAAGTTAAGTTAAATAAAAAAGTTAAAAAGGTATTAAAAAACGTGCCTGTAACCTTTCAATCTGTAACACCACGTCTGGTTTTCAGCGGGGAAATTTGATACCAAAATAGGAGGCTGCAATGCAGACCCATGGTTAAGCGAGAAGAAAACACTATCATCCAGTTACTTGACCACGTCATTGGGCTGGATTTTAAGCCTCACCTGGTTTCTTGGGTGGCTTTCAGTTGATAAAGACAGAGCAACGTGGAGGATCTCTACCTTCTGTTGGCATGAGGGGCAGGCAGAAAACCATCCAAGCTCCCAGGCTTTTGTTGTACAACTCCCTCACCATGAAGTATTTGACCCAGAAGGATATCCAAATATCCAAATGAATATATATCAGCGCAAACCAGTTAAAGGGAGGGTAAGCCAGGCCCTAGGAGATACCTGCAGCTACATTCTTGGTTCATGATGCCTCCCTGTCTCACAGGTCTCTCCCTGCCTTGTTGCATTTCCTTGTACCAAAAAGTCAATGTTTCCTCTTCACTCCCTCCTTCAGCAATGCTGGCCATGTGAAATTGCTTTTAGAGCTTGCTGTAGGGTGAAAGTGCTTTGTAAAACAGGCATGTAGCAAAGCACAGAGAGTTTAAAGGAACAAAGAATGAGAACAAACAAACCCATTTTCATATTTGCTGCTAAATGTCTTCCAGCCTCCAGCCTTGTTATTCTTCCTCTGGAATTAGAAAAACCTGTTAGCAGAAAGTGTGCTTGCTCTTTGACAGTTAACAGCATATTATTTAGATCGATATGGCAATTCTCTTCTCCCCTTAATAATACCACTTTGCATTTATATAGTAGTTATATTTATATATATATTTCTGCAGTGGTAGCTAAACTGGGTTTTGCAAGAAGCTCTGAAAGAAAGTAAATGTTGTATTCAACAGTACTGATGTTCAGCAATCAAGTAGATCTCTGATCTCAGACCTACAGTTAACAGGTCTGCAAAGAACCCATCTGTCAAGAGAAACAGAAGGACCATTTAAATTCTCCTTCATCTATAACACAGCTAGAGGTGATAGAATCTGCTTCCCAAGTCACTGATCCTCAGGATTAAAAAAAAAAAAACAACACACAATAAAAAACCCAAAACACAAAATACCTGTATACCAACAAGTATAGAAGGACTAAAAAGTGTTTCTGTAGGACTATTTGAAGAACTGATATTACATATTTGGAGGGGTGAGAAAAATGGAAAGGGAAAACCCAGGGAGGAAGAAAGAGTGGCAGAATGAATATGTCCCAGGACAGAAACAGGCAGACAGTGCTGGGCACACAACTCCCTGGGGACCCGACTTTGGCTATCAGGAATGAAGAAATTACCCCTTCACTGCTTCTCCCATGTCTGGGAAATAGGATGCACTTTGAAATAGTCAGGATTTTACCAAAGACGACACTGGCATCCGTTTGTTGATTTATCACCCTCACAGAAACGGATCTGCAAGGCTCATATACTGGGTGGTTGTGTTCCTCCGTTCTGGTTTGAAATTCGGAAAAACTGGTAAGTGACAGATTGTGCAGGTTCTGAGCAACACAGAACTAGAAGCCAGGCATCCTGAGGCTTCTATTTTCCTGGTCCACCATTAAAAAGAGAAAGCTGAGTACACTGGAAAATGTGACTTTAGGATCTAGCACCTACAATGGGACTTGTGGAAGGTGAAAATGTCTGCTTGTCAGGTGGGTGAAACACAAATCTGTATGGAAGGCCCATATACTACTTTAGTCCAGCTCATGCCTTACTCAGAGGTCTATAAGTCTTCTCCAATGACAGCCCAGGCCTCTGCATGGTAATTATTTTTCCCTTTGAAAAACTAATCCCAAAGAGATTTGATTTGGTTGTGACCAAAATATAACTATGCTGAATTGTTCAAGAAGTGAATGTAAACCATATATTTTAAGCATCCATAGAAATTGCACAACCGTACACGTACAGTTAAACAGCAGTGATAAGTGGGCAGATTTGAGTTTAAAGTCACCTTCATGGGCAACAAAGTGCAGAGACTCTTCCCTTCTCTGTGGGATCCCGTTGAGTTATGCTGATTGATCTAGGCTCCCCCCATGCCCTCTCCCCCCCCAATTATAGGGACCTGCACCCCACAGTGACTAGGACCTACTTCACAGCAGTAAAACTTGTGTACTTGAGAGCTCTTTGTGCAGCAAGGGTATGTTTTTAAGGGAATATGTCAAGCTATATGTATATGCCTGCATTCTTACAAGAGCACCCTGGCGTTTTCTTCCTTGTAGAAAACTGAGGGAAACATTTTCAGTATATTCAAGAGAAAGGTTAGTTTGCTTTTTATTCAGGAATAGTTCACGTCTGGGGCCAGATTCTGCAATGTGCTGAGCATCTCTAGTCTCCAGCAAGCTGTGAATACTGTCCATGGCCAGCTTTGTCTTCTCCTGCTGGGGAAAGGCAAACAATCCCAAATGCCATATAGAAAAGTCAAAGGATCGTTATTGTTCCTTGGAAAAGCTGTGTCCTTCCTGGGAGTATTTCTTGCACGGGCGTTTTGGTGTGATGAGGGTCTGTGAGCCATGCAGGGGAGGGAGAGTGACATGCTCTTCATTTTACTTTCGGGTTTGTTGGGAATTTTCTTTGTTCTGAAAATGGGGATCTTTGGCAAAGCATGCTGGTGCTGGGCTGAAAGCTGGTGGTGTTCTCCCATTGGCTTGCTTCCAATGGCAGCAACCACCTTCACTCCTGCTCTTTTCATTTTCTTATGGTCCCATCCTGAGCATTGTCCAAGGAAAGAGCTTTCAGGGCTGATCTAATCCTGTTTCACACCCAAGAGCTTCATTGCACCTGGCAGGCGCTGGGAATCTGGCCAGGACAGGAGGTACCAGGGTTGGACCAAGGCTCTCCCAGAAGTGTAATTCTACAGCCGAAAGAGCTGTGCAAGGCCCCGAGCATTGTGGTGTTTGCGTGTTACCATTGCCATTCCATCCTGTCCGTTTGAGACTGTTTCCCCTTGATTACCTCCTTAAATCAATACTAATGGATTTCCTCTGAGTTAATTTTTTTGCTTTCTTCTTTAACTCCTTTCCCTCCACCCCTCCCCAACACTTTCCATCTCTGGTGACTGGAGTCCTTGCCAGCTCCCCTCCCTTGCATCAAAGTACCGTTTCATCGCAGGACTGTGATTTATACAATTTCTTCTGCTTGCTTTGCTTAATTGTCTCATTTGTAATATTCCATCCTCTTTCCTTTTCAATTCATTCAGAATACCCAGGCTGGTTAAAATAAATATGTATTTTTAATTTTAAGCAGCCTAATTTAATTTTGTAAATGCAGGATGAGTATTAATCAGGACCGCTTCTGAATCCAAGGCACATCAAGTCTCAGCCAGGAAAATAGCATGTGTTGCTCGGTTTCACACCCCTCCTGTCACTTTTTTTTACATTAAAAGCTCTGAAATTCTCTGCCTGAGGTTCAGGTGTTCAGAGGACTTCCCAAACTCTCCGGGGGTGGTTAATAACCAAGGAGAAGTGGAGGCAGAGTGGAAGGTGGTGGAGTCTAACAGGTGTTTTTCTCAAGGTCAAGAAACACCCTGCTTTTAGGTGTGTGTGGGGGGGGATTGTAGTAGTATCACTTAGCAGAAGACTTGCTTCCCAAGTGTCTCCCATGGCCCATTTGCCTCTGATGCTGCTGTCCCCACCAGTCCTCATGCCTTGTCTCCATCCCTGGCTTTATCCCACCCCCTTGAAATAAGCCCCCAAACAACTGTTTTTCTCTCCATACCACTACCCGTGAACCACCACCAAAAACCTTCTGGCTGTGACTGTTTCAAGAGACTCTTTTAGTTTACAGCAGACTTGAAGGTTTTATCAGCTTGGTATCAAGATTTTTCTTAGAAGTGTCTCCCTATCTTTCATCTCCCAGCTGAGACTTCAGAGTATCTGATGCATATCCCAAGGGGGGCCATGGGCTGCTGCCTATTTCACCCCAGGGGGAAGTATGAGTCTTCAGGGGAGCAATAATTTATGGCCCTCTGAAAGCACTTCCAGGAAACTGCAGTATGTAGTCTATAGGTAGGCATTGCTGGTGAAGACAAGTTTTTGAGTCAGCTCTTAAGAGACCCCTCTGTGCTGGTCTGTGACTCCCAGTGATCCACCGGTTATAACCCCGTTGTGCCTGAGAACTGCTCACCAGCCTGGTGCTCCGTGGTAGTTTCTGTATTCAAATAAATGAATACATTTTCTTCTGTACACTAATTGCAGACAAGGCAAGAAATTCGTCCCTTCTCTACACTCCTGCTCCTCCCGCTTCTCCCATGCTTAAACTCTTCTGGCTGTTCTCTTGGTGACTGATACCTCACCCCGTTGCGTGAACGCCCTCCAGACCTTCAAATCACATCAGTCCCAGGCCACAAACCATCCAAATGTTGTTGGCTGGATGGTTTTTGGTAGGGAGGTGCATTCCTACCCCGTCCTGAAAACTCCTCTGATAAATGACAGTGATGGCAAACATAGGGAGTGAGAGCCAGAAAGACTCCCTTGGCGGGTCAAGCACTTAATGCCCTTTACAGAGGTCTGGCTGGAAAAGTCAGAATGGGGTTATGAGGAAATCTAAGAGGGCTGAAGCTCCCTTCCCAAAACTTTCCATTTCTCTGTTAAACATCCCTGAAGATTACTTTAGTCCTTCCCTCATTTCTGTCAATGTGATAAAGGGGGAAGATGCTAAAACTAGGGCACAGGCTCAGGTCTCAAGTACCCAAACAGTGATCATTTGATGGCTGTTCATTCCTTACCAGGACGTACTCCGCTTTCCCCTCTCCCCGCTTCCATGCTTCCTTTGCCTTTCTAATAGTAAATCGCAGAGCTGTGTTTCCAGATGTAGCATGCTAAAAATACGCACACGAGATGTTTCCAGCTGGTTTCTTGAGGTCTCCTGGAAGCTGTCACTTTGCGGTGGCAGTGCACCCCACCATGTCTGAGAACACGAGGTCTGAAATGGGGTGGAAGGCATCAGGTTCGCAGCAGGAGCTGGAAGAATGCTTGTGCAACTCGCCTGCATCCAGCACCTCACCCCTTTAGCAACTTTTGGTGGGCTTCACAGCACTCAGGAGGGGGGATCCACTTCAAAAGACCTTTCCTGGACACTTGTGTGCGTGTCACCCAGGGATTAACACATAGCTGCTGAACTGTAATAACTTCTCTGTGTTTACTCAGCTTTACTCTAAACCTGTAAAATTTCATATCAGTGCATGATCCAATGAGACAGGAAGAAATTTATTCCAGAAGCTCAAAGGTTTGTATTTGCCAGACAGTGCCAGGAGGCTCCAGTACATCCCGGTGCCTGGGGTATGCAGGAGAGATCCCTCTTTTCTTTCTACCCCCACTCCTCTGGACTCCCTCCCACGCTGTTTTATGGTTGCATTGTGGACTGTGCACCATTACCAGGAGTAAGATAGGAGTAGCCACTGTTAAACAAGGTAGATGTAAAACTGAACTCAGGGAACCACTTCAGTTCACAATAGTAGTGACTGTCATTTGTAGGACTGCATAAACTGTGCTGCACGTTTTTGGAACATGAGTGCTTGTCATGTTATCTCTGTGTATTTTATTTATGCATTTTGCTTTCTCATTTTATTTGATGTTATTTTATTGTGCTGAACACATCTGTAACAGTTATATAAGGTAGACATGAAGGTATCTGAGCTTTTTGACTCTCTCCTGTGAAAATGACTCCCAAAGTGTGTAGTGGATTTGGGAGCAGTGTCAGTTCCAGACAGACAGCCCCTCTCCCTGCTGCAATGAATCAGACTGAAAAGGCTATTTTAAAAGCAATTCTTTGCCCTTGGGTTGTTTCATACCTTTTAGTAATGCAGATAGAAGGACAATGAGTCTTCTCTTGCTGGCTCCATCACACCCATTTGGAGGGGTAGGTGATTCTTGGTAGGCTGCCCGCTCTTCTGTGTCACATTTGAATGCTTTGTGAGAGGGACTACACCTAAGCTGTCTGCCAGGATTCAGAAGTGTTTGGGGTTTGAAAAAGTTGCCTTCAGATGGGCACAGGATGGATGGGGGTCTGCAGTGTTCATTGTAGGGGTTATTGAGGGTTGCAGCTATGCAGTCCCAGGACACCATCCTCTAAAGTGATTACTCCCAGTGCTGATCTCAGGAGTGCTTCTACTCTACGCTGGGAGAGAGCCCCAGCAGAAATAAGGCTTGGGGATTTATTTCCCTGTGCCGTTGTGCACATGAGTTGATCCACTGAGCTCACCCATGCAGCAGGGAAGACCTGCACTCAGGATCACGCCTGTTTGCATTGCCCCCTCTCTGTCCCAGGAGTCTGTTGTTCATGGGCAGTACTGAGCCTGACTTTGTTCATGGTGAGTCACTTCAAATCTTCATAGCAAAGGCAAAAAATCTATCATGTCTTTTATTCACCTCCATGCAGCATCCCCAACAGATGAGGCTATAACCCAATTGGGAGGAGGATACTTATCTTCTCCTCACCATTTGGAAAAAGTATGCACAGGCTCATGGTTATTGCAAGAGAACTTGTAACTACCCATACACATTAAGATATGCCTTGGCAAGATTGCAACCACCATGTGGTTAGAGTTAATAACTTGAAGGAGACCTACAATGAGGCCAAGGTTGGCCAGTTCTTCTCACGTTGAAAGATCTTCCATAGAGTGATGTGGTGCCACTGTTAGTGGGCTGGCAAACCTCAGAGAAAGTGATGGGTTGATGGACAGCTAGACTTCCCCATCCACTGCCTCAGAAAGTGCTAACAGCCACCATGTCCTGTTTCCATCTCAAAGGCGCTGAGACTGAGATGACCACAACCTTCTTAGGCCAATGCTGAGAACAGGAGCAAAGCACTGGTGGGACAATTTCTGGGTCACCTATCTCAGTGAAAGCTAGATATGAGGGGGCTTTGAGGGAGATCCCTGGCATGACAAGAAGAACCACCAGAGGCATGGGCTACCCAAGAGCTCAGAGGGAAGAGAAATGGGCAATGGGTCAGATTATGTCCCAGGCTTCACTCTAGCACTTCTAGCCCCATTCCTTCTCTCTTTCTCCCCTAGTACATACAAAAGATGTTCTTGGTTTAGAGACACAGCAATTTCACTTGAAGTGGCCTTGACCATCACTTATTGCCTGTTTGTGGGGATAAGGTAAAGTGCAACAAGGCATGACAGCACTCTGGCCACCTTTCTCTTCAGATTCACCACAGCCCAAGAGCTAGAGCTGGCATGACCACCATCATATCCATCCAGAGAGAGTGTGCCCATGGGGACAACAACCTCACCCAGTCCTAATTCACACATGACAAACTCCTGGCCATGCTGAAACATCTGCAAGATCAACTAAAGGAGCAAGAGGACCATTGTCATTGAGAGTCTTTGATGGCACTGGCTTGGTAGTAGCTAGGTTTGAAGGCTATTCCATGGCTCCCAACAGTGTCAGTACCCCGCTGTGAACACAGTGGCCACTGAGTCTCCTGCAAATATCTAGGAGATGCTCCTAAAGGGTTTTGGTTAGCTGGATCCCCAGATTCGTGGGCCGTGGCACTGGGACACACACAAGGATCACATCTAGATATGGACCTATAATATCTCACAAAACTTTTTCATCCGTTCGGGCTGTTTCTGAGTTGCAGTGGTCAGTGTGATGGCTGGAGACAAGGGATGGAGGGTCTAGGCTGGCATGGGTGACATGAAACAGCAGTCAGATTGAAAAAAAAAACAAACCACAAAAAAGACCTTTTTTCCCTGCTCTGAGTATTTTCTGTAGGGCAGTATGACCTTAGTGCACTATTTTACAGACTGTAATAATGGACACATTTTATTGAGTGTATGGGCAACCAGCCATCAGTCTGGTCTGGAGGTCTGAAATCAAAGGGCAGAGAGGGCAAGTATCCCTTATTTTGTTTACTTCCAGAGACACATCTTAGCACTACAGGGGCACTATTTATTTCCTTGTGCTCAGGGGGAGCTGAACTAGAACTTGGCTTTTTTAATGGCTTTCTCTAAATAAACTTTCTAAAGCCTTAGCCCAGAAAAGGCTGTTACGTGCATGTATTTTGACTAGACTCTTACTAATTCCATATGGTCCTAAGAAGAGAAACCTATTTAAAAACATTCGTTAAGAGAGCTGTGACTAATCTGAGCTGACCTAATTAACCCAAAATGTCCTGTGTGGAAATTGTGGTGGACGCTGAATAAAAGGCCAGGGCTGAATGCACATAAATTTTCTGTCTGCACTTTCATTCCCAAGGAAGCAGTCAGTTCTTCAAGTGTTATTTCTGGATTGGTATTCAGAGCTTGCACCTTGCCAGTGGCTTCTTCCTGCAAGGAAGCTAAATGCTTTCACCTCACCCTGGAAAAAAAAAGTCGTGTACTTGACAGCAACAAATTCTTTTTACACTTGGTAATATAAGCAGGTTTCATCTACGTGTGATGTCTTCACAGAAAGCAGTTGCCCTCAGCTCCACTATAATTGGGGGAGATACAGTCAATATAGTCAGTGGAGCGTTGTAGAGCTGGGTACAATTCCTCTTGTCGTTAAGAATAGATGTCTTAAAATAAAGTGGGTCAGTTGGACCCTGGAGTATCTATTTTTTTTTTCCCACTGACTATATGGAGAACCTCTCAGCAATGCACTGTGGTGTAGATGGTTATATGATAGGCTTCACAAGATGGATGAGACGAATCCTGCCCTACGTATCAGGACCCAGTAACTCTGGGGCTCTCAACCTGATGCTCATACCAGAGAGGGGCACAGGGCTACTGGGTAGGGAGGAATCTTGTCCATCAGGAAGCAGGTTTGCACATTGCCAGTGAGGTGACAGGAGAAGACTGGGGAGGTGAGGAGCAGGACACTGTTTAACACACTGCACAGTACATTTTATGTACAGGGAAGGACAACTGGTGGAGTCAATAGAGATGTGTTAAAATAGCCTCAGAAAGTGACTTTCACATGTTACATGTGATGGAAGCACACATAAATGCCCTGAGGAAGATGTGTGAGACCTTGGCCCACTGGTTTAGCAGCAGAAGCCAAAACGGTAAGATTGTACAGTTACTATTTAAGGCAAATCTGCAAGACCAAGGCACATCTTGGATGGGTGGATCAGATAGAGATCTAGTCTGAAGCTGATAGACATTCAGGGTCTATATGACAGTCAAGAAAATTGTGTTTGCCACAGACATTAAGGAAGGAGACAATAGAATATATTGTGTTGGTTTGCTGGTGTTTGGAGTTTTCAGCTGAAGTATACAGGAGAGGGAGGAAGTACTGCGATAAAAATTAAAAATTAGCTTAATTTGAGCTGACCATGGAACATTTATGGGTCAACGTCAAAGCGAATGGCTGAGATATCCATTTGGAATGTAGCTGACAAAGAGGAGTATTTTTATGGTGCCCTTGCATAAAGATGGTGGTTGAATGTGTGTCTGCAGATGCAGTTTTCTGGAGAAAAGTGGTGAAAAGGGGTCTGGGGACCCTCCACAAAAAAAAAAAAGAAAAAAAAAATTAAGATCAGAGTCTGGAAACTGAGAAGAAACAAAATCATAAAACCAGAAAAGATCTTAACCCTGTAATAGCAAATAGTCCAGAAAGGAGACAGATGGGATAAAGAACAACAAATAGTCCCAGATCTATCCATTCCCTGAAGATACAGGACACACTAAGTTTAGAGTATGAACATGAGCTTGGAACAGCATTTCTTTTTTAGGGAGAAATTATTGACCAGGATAAATTGACACAACTCTGCTATCTGGGCTCTCTGGCAGAAAATGCAGGCTGAAATTACTTTCTTTGAGAAATAATATCCCTGTTATTGTAATCACTGACTAGAGGCATTTGTGGTGCTGAATTGTCCCTCCCTAGTGTAGGACAACATGATGAATGATGCTTGTTTGAGCAGGAAGCAGTGGAGGAGACACACTCTGCCGGTATCGATGCATCACTGGTGTAACCCTGTAGTTACTGTTCCTGAATATTTTTGGACAGATACTCTTGGATTATAAAGTTATCTTTCTCCTCCAGTGAGACAAGAGGACTTCCTTCCACAGATAAACCATCCTATTTTAAAGATGAGACTTGATCCTGGTCTGCAGATAACGCTTTGCTTACATATGAGCTGAGTATGTGTGAGTCAGGCTCCCTTGAGATAATTTTCTCCTTCAGGGACAAAATTGCAAAGGATTCCTGAAAAGAAATCCTATTCGTCGTTATGGAGCGACAGGGATGAGACAGGAAATTGTGGGTAAATTCTGCTAACTTGAATTTAGGTGAGCTTTTTCTTTTTTCCCCCAAAGATGACTAGATAAAAGCAGCTGTCAAAGAAGGCAAGAGGATGGGACTCTGCGTAAAACAGTATCACGCATCACTCAGTACAGCGCTAACAGGTGTCATCTATGAGGCTGGATGAGTGGAATGTCAGGAGAAGAAGTAGAGCAGCACTTCTCTAAAAGATGCCAGACAGCCCATCCTTCCCCTGTTTGGTATGGAAAGAGCGTCTGGCTGGGCTGGAGGGATGCCAGGGAGATCAGTGCCGTCCTGTGTCATGGACCAAACAGAGCAGGGGACAAAGACAGCCTTCCTCTTTTTTATATCTTAATCCTTTCTGTTTGACTATGGCCTGTGTAATCTCTGCTTGGGAAACAAGAATAATAATGCTGAATTTAATAATACTAATATTATTAATTCATAGTAATAGTAATAATAATTAAATAACAACAACAACAACAACAGGCTTCTTCAGTGCCTGTGAGAAAATGTGAACTCCTAAGCCCTACTTTCCACTTAGAAGTGAATAAACATTTTTTTTTTCTTTTTTCTTTTTTGCTATTCCTAGACAGCCAGCTGTTGGAAAGTGCAGTTCGCTATTTTGAGAAGGTGAAGTGGTTCTGATTGTCTCAGTTGTCCAGTGCTCGCCTCTGCTTCTGGATGGAATTAGCTTTACACAGACTGTTTCCTTTGCAAAGAGACTATAATGTAATTGGTGGCATTTATGTGGATTGGTGGGCTTGTATATTGAAAACATATTGGTCTTTCTTTAAAAAGATTAATAAATGCAGAGAAATGCGATTGCACATAGCCTGTGTTTCAGCTCTGTGTTCCTTGTTGGCCAGGGACTTCAGCCTGTCAAAAAGCCTGAACACATCCAGGCATGGGTAGCTGAATAATGTAACTGCAACTCCTAACACCACCGTCAGGAAGCCTACAAATGCCTCTTTCTGGGATCCTTCTTTGCAAAAAACATGCCATCATCCAGTTTTTACGAGGTGAAATGAGGTGAGGCTGCTGAAAAAAATAAGTATCTGGTGTTTATCAAAGGTAGGATAAACTGGCAAGGTTTCTATGCAAAAAGATTATCTTCTCCCCTCCGCCCATCACCATTTATCTATTCTATTCTATTCTATTCTATTCTATTCTATTCTATTCTATTCTATTCTATTCTATTCTATTCATTTTCCATGATTGGTGTGGGTAGAGGTTGGCTGCTCACTAAGGGCAGTTACCCACTGTCGAGGACCCAAAGAACAAAAACTTACACTGCAAGATCTTTGGGGCAGGAACTGTTTATTCAGTGTATCACATACAGTATGTCACATAGTGAGGCCCTGACCTGCTTGAGACTGTCACGAGTAATAAATAAATCAGTATTAATCATCGCGAGCAGCAGCCACCTTGGGATGAGAAAATGATTCATTACTCCAATCTGCTGAATTATTCACTTTTCTGGTGCAAAAATGGCATGAAATATGAGCTCTGAGGATGTGGATGTTTTTAGCATGATAGGGATTTTATTCTGGTATTAGAGGTAAACTACAGCTGGCGTAAAAAGACTTCTATTTGCAATTTGTGATGAAAAACGTGGGAGTATTTTTATTGAATAACGTATTTTATTAAAAATATCCCTTCTTTTGTCTACACTTTTTTTTTACCTTCCAACACAGAAATAGCTTTCTTAAATCTTCCCCATCCAAAATTATATTCAGCACCATGCAACATAAGAAGAATTTAAAAAGATGAAAAAGTTGAAATTTCAATTTTTATTAAGATTTTTTTTTCAAAAAGAGAAATAAATGTTTACTGAAGAGTTTCCTTGAAAATCGGGAATTTTCCAATTGCCTGTAGTATGAGCTTCTAGGAGTAAGGATTTCTTTAAAGGTATTGAGAAATTATGCAAATAGGAAAATTTGGAAGAAATTCAGTAAGGCGAGTATCAGGGAGCACATGAATGAAAGCCAGTATCTTCTGCACTACTCTCCCAAGGAAGATTCTGCAGAAGCTTCTCAGTTGCCCAGAAAAGTAAGTTGCACTCAGTGTTATGATCTGGCTACCTTCACCTAAGAGGCTGGTGAGAACATGAAGCACAGAAACATATTTTGAGGTATTTCTGTTTGAAAATAAGTTTTAACTTAAATTTCCCCTTCAGTTTGCCACTGTGGATCTTCTGGAGCATCATGGCTCAGGGTAGCACCTTCACTTCTTGAATGATTCTTTGCCCTGATACTGTTATTCCTATTGATAATGCCATATGATGATTCATACCGTTGTGTGTCCTGTGTGGCAAAAAAGAGACGAGGGTTTCACACAGGGAGATATGTAATTTAATGAAAATAAGAGAGGATCTCGTTCAGAGAGATCAAAACAAACAGTATGAATACCTTCTTTCTGCCAGTCCCCTTTTCAATAGCTGGAGCATTGACTGAGATGACAGCTACCAGTGCTATCAGTGCTGCTTATCTCACACAGATAGGTTACTTGTGCTCTGGTAGAAGACGTTTTTATTTTGAGTGAATTATTGCATTTTCATCATCCGATTCTTGGATAATAATAATAATAATAATAATAATAATAATAATAATAATGATAATTCTGGCCATTTTGATATCTATTTCTAACTCTAATATCATCTTTCTTGAGGGCACTTTCGACTAAACAATATTGGGTTTACTGCCTGTGTAGGAAATAAAACCACAGTACACAAAGAGCAATGTAAATTAAATAAACTGAACCAATAAAGTGCTTTAAAACCTTTACCTTATTGGAAGTATTTAGGGATGTGAATGAATTAGGATATTGGTTTTACTGTCCACCCCAGTCTTTCCAAAAACTGCCAGCAGGGGATACACCTTCAAGAATGTAAATGAATGCCAACCTAATGAGATCCCATTAATATTATTAAATTGCCCAGAAAACGCTATTCATCACTGTAAACTCATTTAGCGGAGAAGAAACTCAACCGAATTACTGTAGGGTCCTTGGCAGTTACCCAATAACCATGATGAATAAGGCTAGTTCCTGACAGCTTATTGACACTGATGCTGCCCTCAAAAGTTCCCCGGCACCCCATCATCAAATTGGACTTCAGGAGGATTGTTGTTTCTTGAGGAAAGGTTGCGTGGAGAGAGGAGATCCACTTCCAAGATGATGGAGAGAAATGGGCATCCCTTTGCCCTTTCTGTTCTGCCAAGTAGTCCCTCCTCACCTTTGCCCAGCAGGTCTAGCCCTACCCACCACCCTCTGCCTTCAGACTGCTGGAGGCTGTGGGGTACAGAATGAGGAGCACAGCCGTCCAGCTTCATCCATCCACTGGAGCCCAGATGATGAATTAGCACAGACACAGCAGACTGATTAGCATAACTCATAAAATCCAGTGAAGTCACAGAGCAGGGCAGGGAAAAGAACCCACAAGGGAGAAAGAGAAACCTTAAATTAAAATCAGGCTATGTAAGCATGAAGACAAAGTTCACCTTCCAGCCTGGGTGAACACCCCAGCATCAATCAAGCAGCTATTCCAGCAGAAAGTATGGCATGAAAGAGAGTGAGAAAGAGAGTGAATCCTGGTTGTTTTTTGTTTGTTTGTGGGTTTTTGTTTTTTTTTTAAATATATATATTCTTATGTTCTGTACAGTTGGTTTTGCAGGGATTGAGTTCCCCAGTGACCCCTCATTGAACTGCCAAAGCAGTACACAATACGCCTGGGACTGGTGGTCCCCTACCCTTGGTGGTAGCACAGTTCTTTCGAAGATCACTGTGCATCTCCACCCAGGTAAGGACCAGAAGCATTTGTTGTTGAGATACTGACTGAAATGGTGGGAGATCTCAGCAGCCTGTTGCTGCTGCTTTGGGGAGCCCTAACAGATGACTATAACTTTCTGGGCTATTGGATGGACAGATCCCTCTTTTCCATTTTTCTAATTATTTCAAGGTTTCTTACGGCCTCTGTGCTTTTCAGGAAAATTGTTCTCACTGAAAATAACCTCTGTACAGATCTAGTATGCAAGCTTTTGCTTGAACTTATACCCCTCTAAGCTAAGTCTTTTCTGAACTCTTGTTATAGAGATACAACCATCTGAAGAGGCTGACAGGAGCTTATGGCTTATGTGGTGACTGTCCGTCCATATTCCTAAATTGGAAGACACTTCAATGCATTCAAGAGTGAAGGGCTAAAATTTGATCTGAAGTGAACTATAGGGCATAAAGCTGGAAGAAATTTGCCAAAACTTACTGTGATGTTGTAAAGTTGAAGTTTACAAACAGGAGTAAGGATACGCTCTGGGCATGGCAAGAGATGATATGAATCCAGATCGGTAATTAGCACAGTGGCAACCTTTTGCTGCTCTTCCTCATCTGACTTGCCATCAATGGCATAATGGTGGCCAGCAATTACTAGAGCAATTGCAATAGTCACTGTTATGCTTGCTCACAATAATTACTCTTCCCCATGAATCTTCATTGCGACACTGAGATATATTACTGAAAAATACAGGTGCTCATTATCAGCACTGGTGTTTGGTAGGCACAGTTTGATATCTGGGCATAATTTGATTTACCTTGGCAAGTGTTTAAAAACCAGCTAGCTGAAAACGCTTGTTGAAGCTCTCCTCATATCCAGCTTGCTAACTAATCATTATGGACTGGTGATTTTACACTGAAACACATCTGGTGACATATAGAAATGGCATATATATTTCATAACAAACCATTTGGTCCGTTTATCTACTTAAAAGTGGCCCACAAAGAGATCACAGTTTTCTGAAGAGCAACATATTTGCCATACTCTGCCTGCCAATAACTCTTGGTTTGTAGACAGTTCATGAGCAGTTGGCTGTGAGCATTGAATGTTTTGGCCTATGCCCATTTTGGAACAACTGTTCTGCTTTCATCTGTTCTTGGAAATGGACCCGTTCAAGGCCTGGCTAGTATTTAGGTGGGAGACTGCTTGGGAATTCTGGATGCTCTACTAACAAGCCAAAGAAACTGAGGTAAACAGCAGAAACCGAATCAGAAAGCTAGCACCTAAGCAGTGTTGATGAATGGGAATAGAATAAATTAGAATCCAGTTGCTCTTAATTAATGTTCCAACCTCCAGAATCATTCTGTTCCCAGCCTGCCAGCCTTAGCATTATATATTGTCACAGGGCAATGTTCTGGGTGGAGATTAGCTAGTTAAGGAAGAAAGAGGCTTAAAATGCTAATTTTGGCATTATTTAATAATGTCATAATAATAATAATGATGCTATAATTTTTGGCTTTATATAATTTTCTCTGAGATCATGTTAACATAAACCAACTCATGCACAGATATTATATGACAGCCCTTAATATTTGTGCTGCTATCAAAAATACCAATATACAATCGTCTTCACCTAGTCATCTGAACACCTCTACTACCTTTGGGTGACCATTTGGGACATCTCCCAAGTGGTGTTTCTAAGCAATGTTGAGCACTCAGACTGAAAAATAAATCAGGCATTGCGTCCAACTTCTGCAATAAACAGCAAGCTGAGGAGATCTTACTTACATTCAAGTGAATATAAATTTTTTAAAATGTTTGTAAGCAAAATGACAGGTGTGGAAACATATGCTGTCTCAGATCAAAGATGTCCAGGTCAGGACAAACTCCCCAAGACAAAATGGGAATAAAAATCAATGGGAGATAAAAAAAGGATTTTTTTTTCCCCCTCCACTTGTCAATTAATACCCAATTTTTGTCTGGAAGATTTTTGTGCTTGTTTGGAGGCGTCTTATGCAAATGTATCTTGATTCTGATGTAACCAGTGTGTTCTCATTATCTCTGTAATGACAGAATATAGCTAATTAGGTAAAGATTCATAGACTCATACAAGCCTTAGAAGAAAAGATAAAAGAATAAGGGTCATTAGGTCACTTTTTTTGAACTCTCTCTTAAATTTTACTGGCTCCTTCTGTAGCAAGACCAATAGCATATGTTTACTGAAAGCATCCTGCCTGAGAAAGCAAATACATTTGCTCTGAAAACATCAGGAGATGAGGTTCTGCTTCTTCCCTGGATAGTTTGTTTCAGTGATTAATCACCGTTAATAATGTGTGCCTTTCCTCTAATTTGGATCTCTCTGCCTTCGGCTTTCTGCTTTTGGTATTTGTTTTGCCTTTCTCTGCTAGATTAAAGAAACTTGAGCACCCGCATTTTCCTTTAATGCAGGCACATCTATGCCACAACCTAGGCACTATATTTTTTTTGATAAACAGCATGACCTCTTTATGTCTTATTTAATAAGGAATCTTTCTCTACATCTTAACTTATAGTGCAGTATATTCCAGAACCTCCAGTGACCTTTTGAAAAGAATGGACAACAAAGTGACACAAATTCAGGAGTACCAACTTGACCAACTCTATCTGTAAATATAGCATTGCTTTCCTCTCCCACTCCTCCCTTGGTCACCCAGCCAAAGGCTGCTCTTGCCACAAGGTTGTGTTGGGAGGTCATCGCTGAATGCCACTCAGCTCCCAAAACCCTGTTCACAGCCCCGGTGAGCTAGAAAACCATATTCTGTTCTGTAAGCACGTCCCGTGCTCCTTGTTCTTGGCATTTGGTTGGATGCAGCTGCATTTTACTGGAATGGGCACAGCTGACTGCCTGGTACAGGCTGCCCTATAGGACTGCTCCAGCCCCATCACCAGTCACTGTTTCCCAACTTACTGTTGTCTGCAAATTTGATCATAATTAATTTTGGATTTATTTTCAGACTGCTGATGAAAATACAGGATCAGTAGATGTCTAAGACTGATCCCTGCAGAATCTTGTTGGAAGCAGGTCTAGCAAACAATGATTTCCCATTGTCTGTCAGTCAGCTGTCTTAAAATCCATTTAATATGGTAAAGATACTGTTTGGGTCTGGTTTATATGTCAATGTCATCCATCACTTGAGTCTTCATCCATACAGATATGCAAAACCTGATGGGACATTGTCCAGGGCAACCGGCTTCAGTGGGCGGCTGGACTAGATGATCTCGAGAGAACTTTTCCAACTTCAGTAGATCTGATTCTGTGACCAATAAGCCAAATTCCTTAAAGATGTCTGTCTTTCCTCCCAAATCACTTCTAACAAACACCCTGAAAGAATGAAATCAGACTGAGTTTTTTTGCAGTGCTTCTTTCCCACAAAACTGTGTTGACTGACACTAGTTATATGACTGTCTTTCTGTTCTATACCAACTAACAGCTATATTTCAATGTTGTGTTTGGGACTGATGTCAGGTTAAGCAGTCTATAGTTTCGTGTTTAATCTTTATGGTGTGATAGTAGCTATAAGTCTTACTGAGACTTCTGAAATGTCTCTGGGATTCCAAGCTGTATGAAAACTTAACATTACAAGGCTGAAAATCTCAACAAGTGTTGAGATCTCCTAATATAGAACAGAAATGTTTATTCAATGCTTATCCTTCTTCTATAATGCCATTAGTTGGGGATGGTTAGACTGTTGGCCTTTGGCATTCTTGGCTTCATTCTTAATCTGGTATATTTAAAAACCTTCCTTCCACGACCCTCAATTCCTGTCAGTTTGGTGTTTCCCCACTGTATTTATTCTTTCCGAAAACTTTAATTGTCCTTTTCTGTTTGCCCTCTGTGATCTGGGATTTATAAGTAAATAAATAAAGGCTAAGTAAAGTAAATAAAAAAAAGAGTAGATAAAAAGGCCAAGTGCAAGGTCCTGCACCCGGGTCAGAGCAATCCCCAATATCAATACAGACTAGGTTATGAATGGATTGAGAGCAACCCTGTGAAGAAGGACTTGGGGATGCTGGTGGATGAAAATTTGGACATGAGCCAGCAACGTGCTCTTGCAGCCCAGAAGGCCAACCATAACTCAGGCTGCATAAAAAGAAGTGAGGCCAACAGGTCAAGGGAGGTGATTCTCTCCCTCTACTCCGCTCTCATCAGACCCCACCTGGAGTATTGAGTCCTGCTCTGGGGTCCCCAGCACAAGAAGGATGTGGACCTGTTAGAGTGGGTCCAGAGGACAGCTACGAAAATGGTCAGAGGGCTGGAACACCTCTGTTATGAAAAAAGGCTGAGAGAGTTGCGGTTGTTCAGTCTGGAGAAGAGAAGGCTCTGGGGAGACCTTCTTGTGGTCTTTCAATACTTAAAAGGAGCTTATAAGAAAGATGGAGAGAGGCTTTTTACCAAGTCCTGTAGTGACAGGACAAGGAGCAATGGTTTTAAACTGAAAGAGGGTAGATTTAGATTGGACATAAGGAAGACATTTTTTATGATGAGGGTGGTGAGGCACTGGACCAGGTTGCCCAGAGAGGTTGGGGGTGCCCCATCATGGGATGTATTCAAAGACAGGCTGGACAGGGCTTTGAACAACCTGATCTAGTGAAAGATGTCCCTGCCCATGTCATGGGGGTTGGACTAGATGATCTTTAGAGGTCCCTTCCAACGCAAACTATTCTGTGATTCTATGAAAAATACATAAATGCATATTTTTTCATCTACATGAAAAAAATACATGTATACACAAAAGAAGTAGGGAAGCAATTAGACATAATAAATGCACACAGACACAAAGATAACACACCTATATATAGGTAGTTCTACTTGATGTTTTCACTTCGTCCAAAAATTATAGTGGCTTTTTAGTCAAAGTTATCCTCTGCCTTGATTACGGATGCTTGGCTTTTGGCCATCTAATAAACTATTCCTAAACGACTCTCAATTTTCATTCACAATTTCCTGTCTACACTTATGTCAATTTCTCTCAAAATTTTTCTCAGCTTTGAGAAATTAGCCCTTTTAGCGTACAAAGCACATATTTCATGCTTAAGACTGTCCTTTCTATGCCCATAATAAATGTAATCACTACAGGGAAAGTTATATCAAGAAGGGAGAAGAAAACTATAAGTCTATAGCATGGGTTTTTTTCAACTTTGGATGGAATTTTCAAATGTTTCTAAATCACCTGGAAGAAATTATCATAGATCTGTTGCAAGGAGAGGTACAGCACAGTTAAAATACCTGATATTGTATGGGCAAGGCTGTTTTGGTGTTTTGCTCTGTTATGTGTAACTGATTGCTAAAAATTAAGTTCAGATTTTAGCAGGTTTTAAGGAAAGCACAACTGGAATATATTCAGCATGTTCAGATTCTCAAAACCAAGAAACTGCTTTTCCTGATGTTTAGGAAATGCTACAGCATGTAAAAAATCATCAGGAGAGGAAAGGTGAAAATAAAGTCAAATTAAGCTCTGAACACTGAGTAACATTTTTACAGTGCCCAAGTCCCATTGCCTCTCATTGTGATCTGGCAGTCAAAAAATCTTGCAAAAAAGTTAAGGTTGTTGCCAATGTTTTCAGATATCAGCTGGGATTTTCAATGTAAGAGTTACTCGCAGAGCTTGTTCTGCTTCTGTGTTTGCTGACAAAGAGCTCTGGACAAACTCTCTTGTTTGAACTGACAACATACTCAGCAGTGTATGCAAATGATTCATTATCATATTATTAAGATTTTCCTCAAGGTCATTTGCATGGAAATTACTCATGCAGCAGTATCTGCAAATTACAATGAAGATGAGTCTCTGAAACCTTCTGTGTATCCCCTCATTCCCCAAAACTTTATAGCCACATAGCACATGTCAATGACCACTGGAAAAACAAGCAACCCATTGACTCTCACTCTCAAAAAGTTGATGGCCTTTTCTTTCCTGTAGCTCTAAATGATATCTTGGCAATATCAAGAGATCCGAGCTATATAAGCTGGAGTTGGATAAAGTGGTGCTCTTCCTGTGGGGATGGAGTCCTGTTTGGATTGAAGGCTGCTCCTACCACCTGGGATAGTGCTAAAATGGAGTAATCCCCATCTCATAAACCCGGAAAACTCATGCCCCAGATGGAGAGAAGCCACCACAGCAACCAAATCTAGGCTGGATTTATACTTTTAGCCAACTAAGAGTTATACCATTTAAGACAGTCAAGTAGGTTTCCTCAATACCTATTAGAGGTTGAATGATATCTCCGTAGGGTGATTCATCCCACCATAAGCTGGGAGTGGGATCAGATGTGGGGAGAGAAGAAGATGAATCACCGCTATAGGTGCTGATCTTGTTCTATTGAGCAAAGAAGGAGCCAAGACCAGCTAGCTTAGTGGGTGCCCACTTTGTAGGTAGGTGTGACAAAGCCAAGCCTAATCGCAGGTTGTCTGCAGGTAGTTGACACCTCTGTTATTAAATTGGTCACAGCGCGCCCAGATCCTGGGCATAATTGGTTGTGGACAACATGAAAGATTCAGTGTGTTATTGTTAGAGCCAGCCACGGGTTGCTCCCTTAAAATGGAAAAAAGGCAATTTTAACACCCACAAAAATTCCCATGTCTCTCTTGTCCTGATGATGCATCTTCTTCTTTGGGGTTCTGTTGGATAGTAGTTGTATATTTTTAATAGTTGTGCTGTGCGTCCTGACAAAGTACCATATTATTTCCATCCCAAAAATAAACTTCTGCTCCCTCGTGATTCCTGAGAACTCATTTTTTCCCCCGGAGAGAATCTCATTCCAGACATTTGCATGACAGAGAAGGGGAGACAGGGTCCATTGCCCAGCATTATCCGAACTCATCACGAGCTGCCTAACACAGGGTTTACTGTTATGAACCATCTTCTCTACACCTTCCTTTTTCTAAAAATCAGTGTGGACATTTTCCTCCTCACTGACCAATTCCTTTCATCCCTGTTGGAAAGCCTTTTTTCTCTCTCTTCCTTTAGTTCCCAACCCTTTTCATAGGAAATTGCTGTACTCCACAGTCCAGATTTCAGTCCATGCTCCAGTCACCTCCTGTTTGGTTTACTGCAATAGCTTGCATTACCAACTACTCTGTTTTCCCAGACTTTCTGCACTTTTTGCGGCTGCCAGGGTTTTTAATTCTCCAGCCAATCAGCCTCTTCAAAATCTAATCTCTGACTTCCTCCTTACAGAATCACAGAGTCGCAGAATGTTTGAAGTGGGAAGGGACCTCTGGAGGTCATCTGGTCTGACTCCCCTGTTCAAGCAAGACCGTGGGCAACAGACGGTTGCCCACGACCATGTCCAGATGGCTTTTGGATATTTCTAAGAATGGAGACTCCACGACCTCTCAGGGCAACCTATGCCAGTGCTCAGTCATCCTCACAGTAAAAAAGTGTTTCCTGATGTTCAGAGAGAACCTCCTCTGTTCCGTTTTGTGCCCATTGCCTCTGGTCCTGTGAATGGGCACCACTGAAAAGAGCCTAGCTCCATCTTTTTTGCATCCTCCCTTCAGGTATTTATAGGCATTAATAAGATCCCGCCCAAGCCTTCTCTTCTCCAGGCTGAACAGACACATCTGTCTCAGCTTTTCCTCATAGGAGAGATGCTCCAGTCCCTCCATCACCTTTGTGGCCCTTTGCTGGACTGTTTCCTGTATGTCCCTGTCTCTCTTGTACTGAGGAGCCCAGAACTGGACACAGTGCTCCAGGTGTGGCCTCACCAGTGCTGAGTAGAGGGGAAGGATCACCTTCCTCGACCTGCTGGTAATGCTATTTTTCTGATGGAGCCGAGGATACCGCTTGCCACCTTTGATGCAAGGTCCCATTGCTGGCTCATGTTCTACTTGGTGTCCACCAGGTCGTTTTCTGCCAAGCTGCTTTCCAGCTGGGTAGCCCCCAGCTTGTACTGGTGTACAAGATTGTTCCTCTCTAGGTGCAGGACTTTGCACTTCCCCTTCTTGAATGTCATGAGGTTCCTGTCAGCCCATTTCTCCAGCCTGTCAAAGTCTCTCCGGATGGCAGCATGACCCTCTGGCATATCAGCCATTCCTCCCAGTTTTGTGTCTTCTGCAAACTTACCTCCTTTTAAGTCTTTCCCCTGCATGTCAGCCTACTTACACAGATACTTCTGTTCTGTTTTTTCTCTCTCAAATATGAGCTCTGTCTCAGTGCTTCTTTCTTGTCCTGGGAGCCTCTGCACCTCTGGGTGCCATAACTCACCACTGATGGGTTCTGCTCAGCTAGACTTAGTCAGCTGAGACTGCATACTTAAGCCTGTCAGTTGTTCCCTTCTGGGACTTTTGAGTCCATTTGCCAATCTAAGTGAAATCTGACAGAAGAAAAATATTCAATTCTCACAAGCCTGGATGAAAATGGACGGACTTCCAGGTAGAGAAGAGTGGCGTAATTAGTGGTTCCACTGGGAGAATTGTCCTGGCTATTGTAGACACCAAAGTATGGTTTCTCTCCTGTTCCCCTCTGGTGTCTAACAGAGCACAAATTCCAGTTCAAGCTTTTTCTACAAACGAGGCATTCAGAAAATCGCTTCCTCTTTCTGCCTGACATCCAATAGGGTTGAATTCAAACTACAATTTTAGCATAATCATCTAAGACACTGCGAGATGCAGTTTCACAGGAACCTGCGAGATGCAGTTTCACAGGAACCTAGGTTTCAACATTTCCCATGTCTGTGGAACCAGTGACTTTCTCTTCATACAATGTTTTGAGTTGCTAATTTATGAATTCCACTTCTGTCTTTCGGGGAAATCATAACTCTTGTCCTGTGGACCACAGACCATGTAGTACTAGAAGAAAAGCATTGCCCTGTACTCTCATGCCATTGACAGACTAATCCAATGCTCAGTGGCTTTGGACCTAGCACCTATAGGTTTGACTCTTTGCTGCTGCTGAAAAGTTGAGAATGACTACATGGTGGCCAATATGAAGTCCTGGGTGGCCACTGATTTGTTGGCATATCTAGTTCATAGTGGGCAATTCACTTGTCCATTGTCTTATGTGTTTTACAGTTTTCAATTTAGTTTCTCACTGTCCCCCTCACCAGATAGAGGAGCAGCATTTATTTTCATTGTTGTGTTTAACATTTAGATTTCACTGGAATTAACTTAGATGCTATTACCATTTATTACATTTTTCTGTTCTTTTAATCCTGGTAGTAGATCAGCCTGAGCAGTAGGTGGACCAGTCAGTTTTTAAAGCCAATGACTCTGTTTTCCTCTCTGGAAATCTGCTTAAGGGAAATCTGATATATGCGGTTTTTAAGCACTTTGGGATCAAGCTATCTATTATAATGCTTTTGGAGGGGAAAAAAATAAAACCAAAGAAGTCATTCTGTGTAGAGAAGGAAAGAAGAACTAACCATTTTGAGGGAAAAAAGGGTACCTTAACTTCATGGGATTGCTTAATATTCAGGCCATAAGTCTCAAAAATCAAGGAATATTTTGAAACAGACATGACTTCTGGATTAGTTATAGGTTTTGGATGGACAGTATGTCACCTTCATTAAACATTTTCAGTTACTGTGGCTGGGAAAGAATTTAACCCACGAAGGCTAGCATTAGACAAGAACTTTCTCAATTTCCTAAATAACCAGCATAATTTGGTAACTAGTCTGTGGAGGTCATGAGTTGAGTTTGATGGTATGTTCTACTCCTGGATGACTATAGCTAATTAAACTACCTTTAGAGCAAAAAACACAATGAAGCATTGTATTACTTTTGGAGCCAAAACTTGTGTACAGTGTGCCTTGAAGAATCCAAATTGTTTAAATTACTTCCAGCCTTGCCAAAAACAAAGTGGATGGTTTACAGGGACTGAGGGTAGCATTTGTCTGCTCTCTGTACACAGTGCAGAGGCACTGCTTGATGTGAACCTTCTCATCCTGGAGGAGATGTCTACAATAGGTCATCTAATATCTTAAAAATAGTTTCTCTCCATTGGTATAGAGTGGTCTGATCTCTTGCTAAGCACAACTTGGAAGCTATGGGCTCACAGCTCCATGCTAACTAGTAAGGTGTCTGAATGTCCAGAAAGGCTTGGCTATATTATTGCCAACACAACATTTAGCAGTTTGCATTTTTCTGCTTCTTCATACAATGGCGTCTTTCGTTGTGGGGGGAACTTCCCAAGGAAAACTCCCTCTCTTCTGCTTAGCATTATGGAAAGGCTGGAATAAACAGATGTTTTCAATATCTCTTCATGTTTCCTCAAAGGTAAGGACCTCTGTTTAAATAAAGCTTCCTATGGTCTTATGTTCCGAGCTTTGCTGCTTGAGCCTTCTGCTGGCGACATCTCTGATCTGAATGCATTAAGATCACTTCTCCCCAGATGCTTACTGGCTTCTGCTTTATTTAGTGCACCTGGATGGTTTTCTAGGACTACATCCAAGGTAATCTCTGACCTTGCTGGTCCTTTAGTTAGCTGCAGTGTACACAGAGCCCTCCAGAAAGATGTGGTCGGTTCCACAAGCCCTCTCGCAGAATGTGTCAGGTGCATTAAATTTCCCCACGCTCACTCTTTTTGACAGGATACACATACAGGGATGCAACAGTGGCACATTTTTCACAGATGCCTGTGTAAGGCCAAGAATAGGTTCTCACATTCATAAAATCATCACAGCCTACCCTCAGGGAGGCAAGGTACTCATTTATTTTGCCTTTTCTTATCATTATTTCACCTGATCTCTTCTCTCTGTCTCTGAGACAGTAATGTGCATTTCAGCCATGTCTTCCATTCTGGGAATCTCAAAGTACCATGTCAACATAAGTGACTTCAGCCTCCTACCACTTCAGCAAGGGTTGTTATTTTCAAGTTTCTCTTGTACGTATTGCTGGGCTTGCTTGGAGAACAATACTCTTCCCCACATTGAGTAGTAAGCCATATATTTTTAAGGAGAAAGAGATATGGGCTTGAGAAAGAAAATAGCCACAGTGGAGGGAGGAGATACCTCAGCTAAGATTAAAAGTACCAATCCAGTTACTGACAGCAGTGCCGCAGCACAAACTCTGCCTGAGCTCGTTATACCTGTGTCTAAAGCCTCACAAATTCGGCGTGGGGCAATTTGCTCTGCGTTTTTGCTGGCTGGGTCATTGCACAAGAACTAAGAACAGTCCTTGGGAAGGAGAACCGGAGGCTTCCCTGGCAGGTGGATATCTTCAAGTAGTCTCTGAGGTTTGGAGGGCTTTTTGTGTGAAACCTGCAAAAAGACTGTTCCTCTACCAGTGTATTTTGTGGTGAGAGTGAATACCGCATGGGTGCATGCTCTGGGCTAGGTGCTGATTATCACTGAGGAGTTGTAATAGATGGCATTACAGGATCTACCGCCCTTTCTGGACACTAAAGGAGAATTCCACAGAAAAGTCCAGGAGAAAATGAGTAATATTATAAATACTGTAGAGTTTCAATTGTCCGATATACCAGGCTACACATTGCTTTATGAGAATAAAGAGAAGTATTTCAGAGTTTCTTTCCTGAAATTGCCAGCTAGTGGCTGCACTGGAAGTGTAAGGGGTCAAGTGGAGAAAAAAAATAAAAAGGAGGCAATCTTGAGATTACTGTACACTTGGGCCAGAATTAGGTATATTTCCTTACTTTCAAGATGAATAAAGGTTAATAATGTGTTAATGATTTTGTATGTGTAATGAGTGAACATGGCATTGAGAAGCCCTCTTAGGAGCCATCTGCATAAATGGGTTCACTCCTGAAGTATGACACCTCTAATTTTGTCTTGATGATTTTCACCTGTGGCCCTTCATTATCTTAACTGTAACTGGCATGACACAATACAAGCTATACCTGCTGTTTCTTTCCCTTTAGATCAAGTATAGATTTTGTGATGGCAGAAAGAGCAATGAGGACTGAAATGAGATCACTGCGGTGGCTGAAGGGCGTTTGCCGCTGGAGACCCGACAAAATCTTTTTCCACTGCCAGGAGAGGAAGTTCCCTTCATGCAAGGCATTTCTCTGCTTGTGTCATTTTCCTGCCTGTAAGTTACTGTGTAATTACATCATCATGGGAAGTATTCATTAAAAAGCTGGAACCATTAGCAGAGGCACGGTGGCCTCCTTTGTTTTGTGCAAAATTAGATACCAGCGCGAAACCCAGTTCTAGCTGCATTCATGTTCACAAATCAAAGTCAAGTATTTCATTAGAGTGTCTGCAGTGTATGTATATAACTCAGCAGCAGAGTGTCTGCTAAGCCTAATGTGTTGCATTTAATTAACATTTAATTAGAGTTTTTTGGTGGGAGGTGCATAAGTATTTGCCAGGCGTCTCATAAGCATGAATCCACATGTCGCTCTCTGGACATTAGTGTGCAGTTCTTGTCAATAAAGGCTGCAAGTTGAAATCACCCTTTCAAGCTAGGCAGATCTAGTCCCAGGATACCTTGAGATTCATATTTGACTTCAGATTTCACAGAGTTTAATTTTGTATTGGATTTCTCCTCTGGTTTTCTTTTACTGATCTTACATATGTTGTCTTTTAATGATTATACTTACTCCTCTCTTACTCAGTTGGGTGGTGAGTAGTTGGGTCATGCTGGAATTAATTTTATGTCTTTTCATGAAAAATATATGCCTTGTTTCAGGAAGAAAACCCTTCCCTGTTAGATCTGTGAGTCTGGAACCTTTTAAGATGCTGTGGCAGACACCTAACAGTTCAGGTAGTACAGTTATTCCTATGTGCAAGGAGGGATTTGTAATAATTATTCCCAGTAAAGTCATTACTGAGTGGTTTTTGGTGGCCTGTGTTAGGTCAGATGTCAGACAGATGAGCTCTGATTTTAAACTAATGTTTGCATGCACAGTTCTGTGTTCAAAATAGGAAGCGTGTATCAGCTAGCTGGTCACCCAAGGTCTCCTTTGGAGGCATTAGAGTGAACTAAGTTTTCTTCAGAAGGATATAGCACACCCAGGCCAGATACCTTCTCCAAATAACCTTCCACAGGTGAAATCCATCTGACCTAAGATGGGTATCTGCAATGTAAGTGTCTCCATCTGAACAAGTCAACCCAGGTTCTCTTTATTGAGCCAAGTTCAGGACATGATTTATCTGACAAAAGGTAGGCATCTACCCTAGCATGGACAGACCTGTGGCATTACTTCTATTGACTCTGTTGGCTAGATCTCCACTATTATAGGAGGCCAGATAACCAGTGCAGATGTAGACACCTGAAGGCAGACACCTGAAGACCGGTAAGATGAATCCCACCTACAGTTTTTCACCATCAACTGCAGAGGGAGACTGAGGAGATTTGTTGCCTCAAGTCAACAGAGGGTGGTGAGACACTGGAACAGGTTGCCCAGAGAAGTTGTGGATGCCCCCTCTCTGGAAGTATTCAAGGCCAGGTTGAGTGGGGTTTTGAGCAAGTTGATCTAGTGGAAGGTATCCCTGCCAATGGCAGGGGAGTGGGAACTAGATGATCTTTAAGGTCCCTTCCAACCCAAACCATTCTATGATCTATGATCTAGGTAAATACCTAAAATTAGGGGATATGAATACCATTCACTCAGCTATCATAACACTGCTAAAACAATCTCCAGTGTAGCGACCATTGCATGGACATCCTTCTCTCTGTAGGCTGTCAGTTTAGGTGATGTGTTTCTGTCCTAGCTCCCTGCCACCCTCACAGACTGACTGAACATAACTGTGAGCCTATATCTGGACTATCTTAGGGCATAGATGTGACCAGTGTTGCAAGTAGAATGGAGATCTACTGAGTAGTGCAGAGTTGTGAACTCATGGGCTCATTGCTGCAGTCATGGCTGCAGGCTCCTGGAAAATTACAACCAACCCATTTCATTTCTCCCATAGCTTCATTTCTGAGCAATGTTTCACCTCATCCTTGTCCTATATGGCTTTTACCCCATGCTGTTAATCAGCCACTGCTGTGCTCACCCTGTGGTTGATGGGAGAAGTGACCCATTTGGAGTAGCTGTCCTTTTCAGTGTTGCTGTGGTAAGGAGAATCTAACCAACATGACAGGTTTCCTCATCCTGGACTAAACACATTTTCTGGCTAAAAATAAAAGGAAAGAAGAAAAAAGGAGGTTTGTTTGTTTGTTTGTTTGTTTTTATTTTATTTTTCTCCACCTGACCAGCTGCCCAATGCTTTGTATTATGAAAAGCTGTTGTGGAGGGCTCAGCTCATTACTTCTCATTTCCGTGGACACTTGTGTGAGAAATGATCTCTCTGATCCTCTGCAGGTTGGTTGGCTTTTCCTTATGTATCCTATTCCCCAACTGGGTTTGTTTCATCCCCAGTTCAGTGGCAGCCACCCAGAATGGCAGGATAGTGTTGGGCCTTCAAGGGAAAGAAAAGCAGGAGAGAAAACAAATCCTATTTTTCAAATGGAAAGCTGGAATTTTTTTCTCTGCCACAGTAGCATAAGTCCAGCACAACTCCAGTATGGTGGAGATGGTGTTGTATAAAAGAATGGTAGAGGAGAAATAGAATAGTGAAGGCGGGTCTGATGGACAGAGTAGTTTCCTACCTGGGTTAGTGGGTCTAATGGACTATTGAAGGCCAGATCTCAGTTGGTACAATTTGTGTAGCTCCCCTGGAGTTAATGGAAGTCAATGCTAAATTACACCCCATATGGACTAAAAGACCACTGAGTCAAAGGGTTTTTAAATGATGCAGTTCAGTGAGGTGAAGCGATAGATGTGCCTGGCAGGAGTGTATAGAAAGCTGCAAGTTGTAATAACCTCTCCATCTCCTTCATCAAGGCTTCTCCCTCCTCTCGGGGAGTAAATTACATCAGCTTAGACTGCCTGAGCCTTCCCCTCCGCATTTAGTTTGTGCGACTCAAGCTCATGGTGACAACTCAGGTCAGCTTCCCCCAGACCCGTGGGGTGAAGCTGAGCTACACCAGCAGCAAGTTGGTCTCTCCCTTGTTTGCAACTGGTGGGCTTCTCGTGGGAATCAGAAAGGGGAGGAGGAGGTAAAAATCAAGAAAACAGCAGGAGTTTGATTCAGTTTGGAGATCTCTAAGTTGCCACTGATCAAATCCAAGCCCTTTCCTCATGCGTTAAAAAAGATCGCTTCCATCAACCTCCAAGAAGGCTTCAAGGTGAGCCTCTCTGTAGTAGGTGTCATGATCTTTTCAGATTCGGAAAAAACTTATTTTCTAATTTAGTTTATTTTATGCATCTTCCTTCTCCTTTCAGCTTCCTCCTTTGCTACAACCTGTAGAAGAAGGTCCAGAGACAGGTAGTTGCTGAGTTAGCTTTCAAAGGCATCACAGCAGCGTTAGGGTTTTGGGTTTTTTTTTTTTTGAATGGAGTGTTGCAACTTTTTGTTCTCTTCACTTTGTGGCTCCCAGTTTATTTTCCAGATCAATAGAAAGTTATCTGTCTCTTTATTGTTTTATATTAATACTTGACCTACAGATAAGAAGGGAAACATGACAGGAATATGAGGGAGGGAAATGTGAAGCCATAGGTGGTATTTGAGGACTATTCACCTTCCACAGCAGTTGCTTTCTCTGCATTTAGATGTCATCCCTTCCACAAGTAAAATATAAAATCTTTCAAAGGAGGGCATTTTATGGTTGTGTGGGATCAAGAAGGGGGAAAAAGAGACTGTCACTGCTTGCTGCATGATCACTTTTCAGACCAGCAGGTCTCTGCCACATACTAATATTAATTTAGCAGCACGACTTGGCTTACCGTTAGAGTTTACATTCACAACACTATACATTTCACCGTTCATTTTGTTTCCATAGATGTCCTGCAGACTTCTTACCATGAGCTTGTGGATCACGTGGGATCAAGATCACAGAATGGGAATCATTATATCAGAATATTTTACACAGGTGTGCCCAGAGATAGAGACACGCAGTAGACACCATCAGCGGCAGGACTGTGAATGTACCGCCACACTGATGCCCATGTTCAGATTTGACTCCTGCCTCCCCTATCTCTAAATCTGATTATCTGATCTCAGCCAGTCTTGCAGTCACCTCTGTCCACAGGAGCAACAAATCCCTGTAGTTGCTGCAATGGGGGAAAACCTTAGCTGGAATGATTTTCTAAGGGAAAAAAAAGGTGTTTTTTTAACATTGAAATTTTCATGTGACTATTTGTCACACTGATTTATGCAGCAAATATGTGGTTTGTTTGTCAGGAAAAACTGAAGTGATGGTCCTTGCTTGCCAGCCTCCATGACCTTCGTCATTTATACTTTTGCCTTCAGGCAGGTAGCTGGACATCAGGAGCCAACCCCAGAGTGGGAGGAGAAGACAGGTAAGCTGGTATTCAGCCATGTGGGCAGGCAGCTGATGAACTAACATACACTCTTCTAAAATGGAATAACTTTGTAAGCTAGGAGAGGAGAGGAGAGGAGAGGAGAGGAGAGGAGAGGAGAGGAAAAGAGAAGAGAAAAGAGAAGAGAAGAGAAGAGAAGAGAAGAGAAGAGAAGAGAAGAGAAGAGAAGAGAAGAGAAGAGAAGAGAAGAGAAGAGAAGAGAAGAGAAGAAGAAAAAAGGGAAGGGAAGGGAAGGGAAGGGAAGGGAAGGGAAGGGAAGGGAAGGGAAGGGAAGGGAAGGGAAGGGAAGGGAAGGGAAGGGAAGGGAAGGGAAGGGAAGGGAAGGGAAGGGAAGGGAAGGGAAGGGAAGGAGAGGAGAGGAGAGGAGAGGAGAGGAGAGGAGAGGAGAGGAGAGGAGAGGAGAGGAGAGGAGAGGAAAAGAAAGGAAAGGAGAGGAGAACAAGAGATAGAGAGGGAAAGCCAGTTTGGCATAAGACAGGATTACTTGTTGGTTTGCAAGATGTAGCATCTTTCTGGAGAAGGGATTTCCCATTTTCAGTGGTTTCACCCGCATTGTTTGACAACCACTTCTGCCCTGTGCAATGTTCCTTGTGTCCTCTCCATCCTACATGGGTTATTCATGACCGTCCTTGCACTTCAGCCTGGCACTCAAACCTCTTGATTGATTTCTGGCATCAATCCTGGCCCCAAACTATTTGAGGCTGCTTTGGGGCAGACAGAAGTGGTTTTCCAGACTGTTAGCTCTTTCCAGACTGTTATGCTCAGAAAAGCATATATTTCAATGTATATGAATATTTCACCTTGGGCTTTCCATTTTCTCTTCCTTTTAAGTGTGAATATCCATTCAAAGAAACTGATTTTGGTCCAGTTCTTCTGGACAACATGAAGCAAAAATGCTACAGAACGATTCAGACTCACCCCAAGGAAAGGAGCTGTGCACAGGGCTTATTTTTCCCAATTTGGCATGTGATTTGCCTGCAAAAGTCCCGACTTCAGTTCTTTGCATCATCCTGAGAAATAGCAAGGTGAAATCTACCCCAGGCTTGTGCTTTACTTCAGCCCCTAATCAATCTTAACAGCCATTTATTGCTCCATATTTTACCAAGCAAAAGAGATTATGCCTTAATTATTTCCTTGCATGCCTTTGAGGGTTGCAGGAATAAGGCAAACAGAGTTCCAGTAAAAATAATCAGTAAAACAAAAATTAAAACATCAATTTTCTCTTCTGTGATCTCGTAATTGAAATACTCTGTCCTTTTCAAGCTTCACAATGTTCACACAGCTTACTTTCCCTGTGTGATCAGTGGAAGGAACAAGGCTGCTCCAGAGATGGGTCACCCCACTTCTGAAAAGTGGTGTCCGGAGGTGACTGTCTGTCTCTGATGATTGTTGTAGAAGCCTGCCTTACAGTAGATGCCTAGTTTTTAGAATTAGCTGCAAGAGATCTGCTCTTAAAACTGAATTTCACATTTTCTGCATGTAAATCATTGCTGAGAACATGCTTTTAATCTCCTACCTTTATGCCTCTTTACAGGGCAACCAGGGAGGCACAGCCCCGAAACTCTTCTAGAAGCATCTTGAATTATTACTGTGAATTTATCACAGTGTTCAGCAATTCCAGATTTACTGCCATATGTTGGCCTTTAGTGTAACTCCCCCCATCCCCCACATTGTTAGCAGCCTCAGGTGTGCAGAATGGCTCCATGAATCTGTGAATGTGATAAATGCTGTCCATTACTGGCAAGATTATTTCGCGTCTCTGCAGTTGGTTTCACTACAGAAATGCTTCCGGTAAAACAGGGCTTTTTATTTATTTATTCCAGTGATTTCTATATCTTCACAATTGCCCTGGCCAGTGCACCTTTCATTAGTTATTGGTTATTAAAAAGTTGTACAATGTTGTTTTCAAACTAAATCCATTGTCTGCTGTCCTCAGGGATCTGACCAGGAAGACGACTTGCGATGTGTGCTTGAACTCCTGCGGCTTGGCTAAGTGGATGCAGACCAGGAGAGCAGAGGAATCTCCTGACTCTTCAAATCCTGCTGCCACATGGTGTCCTAGAAGAAGCACCATGTGCAAAGAATGACCTTCAAGGGATGGTGGTAGTTGCTAGAGGGCAAAAGCCATGCCAGGGACCATTGCAGTGACGTAGTGGTATAGATGAATAATTTTCGGTGTCCTTCAGCATTCCCTGCATTGGTTAACATATCAGTGTGTAGTCAACTGTCCCATCCTTGTGTGAGTGCTGTGGAGTTGCAATGTGTGCTGTGGAGTTGTTTCAAAATCCACCAGCCACTGTTTTGCTTTGAAAGTCACTGTGCTATGAAGGTAAGAGCATCTTTCTGATTTCAAAAGCTACACTGAAATTCCCAAAGCCTCTTAAACCAAAAGTAATCATGTTTTTTTAAATGCAGATAAGTACCCACTCTGGCTGAAATTCCAATGATCTGTCACACTGGGGGGCAAGAGGGTGGAGAGAAGAGGGAAACCACAGTAGTAATTTTGATGCATCCAAAACTTCATTTTGCACCATACCTGGCTGGAGAGATTCCTCTATCTGGGCAGTAATGCATCCACATAAGACTTTGAATTTTGCCTTGACAAAACTTTGAGGAGGAAGAAAAAAAACATGTCTGGGGAAAATCAAGTGTATGTTAGCCTCAAATTACTGTGTAATTGCATCACTGATGGAGGTATTCTTTCAGGAACTGGAACCATGATCACCAGCACGTCAGTTGTCTTTTGTTCTGCGCAAAATTAGATACCAGTGAGAAACCCAGCCTTAAGTGCGTTTGTGTTTGTAAATCACACTGAGGCATTTCATTAGTGTCTGCAGTGCGTCCTTTTAACTAAGCAGCAGAAGGGCTGCTAATTAATGTTTAATTGGAGGTGACTTGTAGGAGGGGTCTGAATATGCCAAAAATATATGCCAAACATTTTCACTAGGTTTAAATGTCACTCTTGGGGTGAGGTGGTGCAGTCTACATTGGAAAGGTACCCATCAAAACCATAATTCTGTGCTCTGCGAATCTCCTTGTCACGGTTTTAACCCCAGCCAGCAACTAAGCACCACACAGCCACTCACTCATTCACCCCCCCGGTGGGATGGGGGAGAGAATCCGAAGAGTAAAAGTGAGAATACTCATGGCTTGAGATAAAGACAGTTTAATAGGTAAAGCAAAAGCCGCGCACACAAGCAAAGCAAAACAAGGAATTCGTTCACTACTTCCCATCAGCAGGCAGGTGTGCAGCCATCTCCAGGAAAGCAGGGCTCCATTACACATAACGGTGACTTGGGAAGACAAACGCCATCACTCTGAACGTCCTCCTGGTCCTTCTTCTTCCCCCAGCTTTATATGCTGAGCATGACATCACATGGTGTGGGATATCCCTTTGGTCAGTTGGGGTCAGCTGTCCCAGCTGTGTCCCCTCCCAGCTTCTTGTGCACCCCCAGCCTGCTCGCTGGTGGGGTGGGGTGAGAAGCAGAAAAGGCCTTGCCTCTGTGTAAGCACTGCTCAGCAGTAATGAGAACATCCCTGTATTATCAATGCTGTTTTCAGCACAAATTCAAAACGTAGCCCCATACTAGCTACTGTGAAGAAAATAAACTCTACCCCAGCAAAACCAGCTTACTGCTCCACCCCTGACTGGACCTTTAAGCAATCTTAGTGATATGGTAACTCTTCAAAAGACTTTTAATGATCTCCCTGTGACTTTTCTTTGCCCTAATCATATTTACTCTGGATTTATACCTTCCTGAAATAGCAAGGAGGCCAAAAGCCCTTGTGGGAGATGAGTGTAGACATTGATGTCTTGTTTTACAAAACCTATTAGGAAAAGACCTAATAAAGTTTGGTAAGGAAACTGTTGAACCCATGAAGATGTTCATGGCTGTTTTAGGCTTAGCAATGGTACATATTGCTCTTTCTCTATGGATTTGCTTGGATCATGTTCATTTAATTTTATCTTTAAAGCTGAAAGAGCCATAAGGTCTCAGCTATGGGTTGGAAGAATTTATTTCATGTAAGAGCTCATTGACTAGCATATTGTAGGAGCTCATCCAAGACATGCGTGATGAACTCTGCAGAAAGAAACCCAAAGATCTGGGGGGGGCTGGTCTAGGACCTGTCTGGGGGTGGATCGGCTTCATGTTATTTTTACTGCAGTGCCTGGTAGACACCATGATGCTCAGGGTGCTCTTCAGTTCAGCAAAGCAGGTGGTGCTTTTTATTGGATTAATGATATTCCTGCAGGTGTTGTGATTGCACACTGCTGAGAAATTACATCCTACCTGCTTCAGTTTTCTCAGCCATTTCATTTCTATGCAGAATTTCTCTTTGCTGCCTGGTACTGTTTTTTTGGTGTTGCTAAACAGCTGGTCTGTTCCACCCCTAAGTGGGCCACCCTCCACTCTAGGAAAAAAACCTGAATCAGAAGAGGGTACTGTATTCACCCAGTGTGAAGCATCACTGTTCTCATTTGAGTTTGCAGGGGTCTCTTACAGAGGTGTTTCTGAAAATTTCTGAACATATATTGCTCCTTTTTCTCCTCTGTTCCTCTAACAGCAAGGATTCACACCCATTCCCATCACATTTTCTGCTGTTCAGTGGGCATTGTGGCTCTGGCTGCATGAGTCCTTCTGCAGAGTGATGGAGAGGAGGGGAGAAAAGCTGCTGTGTTTTCTGTCAGATGGAGTTTAGTAAATAAGTGTAAATAAGGCTTACAGAGCCATCCACAAGTTTAAAAGGATCCAGCCAGAAATAGAAAGCTGACAGGGCGGGCCCTGCTCAACAGCATCACCCTGGCCATTGAGTTTTGTTTGTACATTTTTTTTCTGTGACTGAAGCAAAAGCTGATGGAAGAAAATGTGCGTAAAGGTCCAGGAAGTGACCTGGAAGTGAAAAACCAAGAAAAAAGGCTCTGTGAAATTGTTGTATCTCAGTCATGGTCTAGGCAGCTTTCTTTACTCCTACATTTCCTTTTATTTGTGTGTAAGGTGCTATTATTTTTGTTTGCAGAAGAGCACAGTGGCTCATCTGACCCTCAGGTCCATTATGTGTTTTTCATAAATGAATGACAGTGGACATTTTCGATTGCAGAGAGGGCTCCCAGAAATAGCACGATATAAAATCCTTCCTTCAAAACCTTTCCATGGAGCCTTTTGGAAGGATGTGAGGATCACTCTGGCCATGCGCTGAACTAGTGGGACTTCGGTCTGTGCTCCCAGATGATCCAAACCCTGGATCAGTAACTGCAGTTGAAGGTCATGCTGAGCCCGGCTCGGAGAGGTGGAAAGGGACTGTCTGGGTCTTGGAGTGCAATTCCTGCCCTGTGTTGTGGGTCACATCTAATTCAACTTAAGCCATTGAAAATTAGCTATATATATATTTGAACTGGTTATCTAGGTTTCCTCCATAGCAAGTGGATACAGATGGGCACCTCCAAAGGCTCATTCAGCTCATGGGCAGGTGAAATGCATGGGCTGACTGGCCCTCCCAGCAAGGGATCTGAACTAGATGCAGATCTTTCAGATATTAACTGAGGTGAGAGAAAGGCCACCTGCTCCACAAAGCTCAGAGCATCTATTGCCCATCCCCAGCGGCACAGCGTTATCCAGCAAGCAGCATACAACGACACCTTTTTATGGTGCTTGAGGAGCAATGCAGGAGACATTACAGTCCTCTTAGATCTCTCAATAGGCGGGAATTTCTTTGGGGAGACCAGATAGTTGTCAGAGTGAGTTTGTATTGAATTACACTGTGTCTGATACAGCTGGGAGTCTAGAGGTTAACAGACACTCTCATTAAAATTCAGTCCTCTAAAATGAAATATCCTGAAATCTGCTGCACTTCACACCACATGAAAGTGGGTGTAACAGCAATGGAATAAGCTGGAGTTCATCTCTGCTTAAAGTGTCAGGCAATTTGCAATGCAACATGCAATATTTTGGTGTGAAGACATCAACTGGCCTTTCTCAATGCAAACTGGGTACAGATTTTAATTTACACTAGCCAAAGACCTGGTCCCACGAGTTCAGCTAAATTATGGGCAATGCCCAGGAAACACAGTGCTCATAAGAGTGACAGAAACTGTCAGTCAGTCAGGGTAAAAACAAGCTTTGAGCATCCCTTTGCAACATGGTTTCTTAGTTCCTGCCAGCCCCATGTATGTCTATTTATAATTGCAACTTTCCTCAGTTAATCATGTCAAAAATGGCATTTGTACCCCTGGGAACTGTATCTGACGTAACAATTTTTGCAAAGTTGTTAATCCCAGAAGAGAATCCCCAAGTAAACTGATTACGATGCTGGCAGCGCGAAATAAGCTCAGACTTTCCATTAATCGCCGTACAAACCACAGCAAATTCAGAGCTGAATTTAGATATATAGGAACATTCCTGGTGCTTAAAGGAATAATATACAGACAGCTTCAGACATGATGTGAGTGGGTAGTTGCTGAACACAGAAGCTATCCCCTAGTTGGTGGTAACACGTGAACCAGTAGCTCCTGTTCATTTTCTCGTTTGCTCGTATGGCAGTAGTTCATGCAGAAGTAGTGGGGCTGGAAAATTGGAATATGTTAAAAGAAATTACATTCAAGGAATATTTTGCTAAAGGTTGTCTTGCCTTTCCCACCAAAGGCTGCCCAGACAGGTCCTTCTCTCATCTCACTGATCAGCACCCATTGGATACAGGGCTGAGCATCTCCACTACGTTTTTCTTCAAGAAATAAAAATGATTGGAGATGCCAACTGAAATGACAACGTGACTGCAGAAGCCCCAGTAATGCAAAGGACCAAGCTGAAATGACTGTTAGATACCCGGAGATTTCAATTTTTTCAAGCCTTGGCCTTCTCCAGTCCATCTTGGCAGGGAACAAGAAAGTATTTTGTGAGAAAAAATAATATGAGCAGTTTCATTTTACATCCTGCAGAAAAAAAAAAAAAAGGTAAAGATGTTTGAGTTTTACAGTGTTCTTGTTCTCAAGGCAAAACCTTTTTCCTGTGAGACAGTGAGGACAGGGGGAACCCCTCTGATTCATACATGCACCCTATATCCAGCTACTTGCAGATCCTCTTTCTGAACAACTACTGCAAGTCCTACCCCTGACTCAGTCTGTGCTAACGCTGGCTGAATGGGCTTGGGAACATAACAGGCTTTCTGCCCTATCAAATAACTGAACTCCCCAGTTTACTCCCGAGTCCTGATATCTCCAAATCTTGCTGCACTTCTGGACTTTCTTCTTCAGAGACAACCCACCCATTGCATCCCAAAACAAGACTTGCAGTAGTTCAGGCAATACCTCCCTCCAAGGACTGCTCCGAGGTGACATTATGGATGAGGCTGCAGTATGGGTCTTTCCCTGGAACAGGTGAATTTGGAAGTGGAAATGTAACCAGTGTAGCAGCACATAGGCATCTGGGTGGAGCCATCAGGAACATACAGGAGTTGCTTTCCATCAGTTCATTTTGCAGGAAACCACGCTGCTTCCTTGCATGTCTGTCCCTGCTAGTCCTCATTACATGCTGCTCTATTGCTTTGGAAACAAAATAGTGCTTTCTTAATAGTCCATCTTCCCTCCTTCCCTTTTCTGCTGCATGTGTCTGAATTTACATTCAGATTTTAAATTACAGGATGATTTATTACCATTTTCTAATGGTCAGCCTCCCCGTGGTTAAATAAATGATTTACCAGTAGCTTTACCCCTGAGGGAATGAAGGTCTCATGCACTGAATGAATGATACAAGGGTCTTTGTTAGAAGGTTGTGGGCAGTAGAAAAGTCTTCAACTCACAGGATTTAAAACTCATGTGAATTCTCATTTTCTTCCAAAGGTGTTACGGACTGTCCCTATCAGTAGCCATTTGCTCGGTGCTGGGTTAAGATCTCCGCGTGGTCATTGTGACCCAGGGAAGTGGTTGAGTCCCCATCCCTGGAGGTATTTAAAAGATGTGTAGATGTGGTGCTTAGGGATATGGTTTAGTGGTGGACTTGGCAGTATTAGGTTTACAGTTGGACTCAATGATCTTAAAGGTCTTTTCCAACCTCAGTGATTCTATGATTCTATGATTTTTGCCTTGCTAACTAATCCATCCCCTTTGGAGCAGACTGCATCCAATTTGCACCTAAGGGACTAGGACTGGAAAGTAAACTGAGATCTCAAATACTTGGCAGTGTGGCTGCATCCTGAGAGATTGCTTGGGTTTCTCAATGATCCAAATACTCTGAAAGATGAGGGAAACCAAGGCAAAGAAGGAGGTAGGAGACAGCAAAAGAGTACATATATACTCAGTGCAATGGAAACACCCATGAGCAGTCGCTACCTACCAAACCCAAGTAAATGGGAAATTATCACTGTGGTAAATTTAAAAGCATGCTCAGTATTCCTGTAAAAAACAGTTGAGCATGATTCAGAGCACATGAGACATTTGCACCATGCTGAGGTGAATACAAATATGCAGCTCTGCTAGGTGAGGTAGGATATAAATCAGTGTTAATAGTTCTGGTCTTTCACAGTTCAGAGCACCAGCCTGCACCAGCTTGGGACCGAAGTGAACAGTCCCCACAAATTAACGCACAGTTGAGTGCCTTTTGTGAGGACTCCTCCTGGGCTACTGCGGGCAGCTGACTCCGGCTTGTCCTGGGGAAATATTGCCAGTGGATCAGATGAAGCGAAGAGCAGCTGGCGTGAAAAGCTTGGCTTTGAGAAATGGAAATGGAAACCTGTCAAACATGTTTGGGAGTTCACTCCCCAGGCTGGAAAATGAGATTGAAAGAGAAGGCACAAATAACCTTTGCATTAAACTGTCCTCGCTGCTGCTGGAAGCCCCTGCTGCTTCCATTAGACAGTCTTTGCTGAGCCTCCAAGCTGTGGAAAGGTGTTTCTGAGTGGGCACGGCTGCTTCTGTGCAATATCCCTCCTGCCTTGAGGGTTTGGCGCTTGTTTTTATGATTTTTGCTGTCTTCCCCATTTCCTCTTTGTCTACTGTAAAGAGGCACACCTTTCCAAATGACTCTAAGGAGAGGTCTAGCAGAACATGGAGGTTTTTGCAATGTGGTTTGCTGTACACCGTGCTGCCTCCTTCACAGCCAGCTTTGCATTATAAGTTAAACCCTTGTGTGGAGGGCTGGGCTTTGCTGGGGAAGTGGAAAAGGCACCTCCAGATATACTGTTAGACATACTGTGGATGCATCAGAGCCTCCTTCCCTCCCCTCTCACCCTACCTATTTCACTTGCCCGTCCTCTGAACCAGGTAAGTCCCTTTCCCCAGGGTGCAGGAACTGTGGTGCAGGTGCTGAGATAATTCAGGACCAGCTTAGCCCGCTATTACTTGCCCATGTTGGATGGAAAGAGCCGTGCAACTCTGGCATGAGGTCATACAAAATGTCTGCGGCGGTTGTCTGTCCATCTATGTCTGTCTGAGATGCTCATTATAGTGATGTAAGAACGACTGGATGCTATCTCTACTCAGCAGCTTTTGGGAACCCGGGCATTTCAAGGGACATCTGAAGGAAGAAAAGAATAAGAGGATTCATTAGTGCGTATGAAAAAGGAGCGAGACCAGGAGAGGCCTTGCAATAGCCTGTCAGCTGGAAGTGGCTTTCCTTGACATCTTTCTGCATTGATTCTTCTCAGCATTCAACTTTATTGGCTTTTCAATATCTGCATAAAGTTTAGTGTTTCATGAAACAATGTTCCGTATCCAGAAAAGGAAAACAAAAGCAAACGAAAGCACACATCAGCATTGACTAAGGTAATGAAATAAGACAGTTTTGTTCTCTCATCTCACAGAATATTTTGAAAAACCGCTTATATAAATGCCACCAAACTTTACAAATCTATAACGGAAGGAAAACTGATATCAATTATGTGTTTAGTAATCCTCTCAAAATATAATAACATCAGGCTTAATGATGTCAGGTCTATCTGCTGTAGGGAAAAGACATTAAAAAGCAATCATAAACAAAAGCAGATCTCTACCTAATGCTCTGTTCATTGGGATATAGGAAGGCAGATTACTGTATTTCAGGGGTTTTGTCTGAGCCAGCAGCGTAAGGAAGGACAAACTGGACATAGGTTTACTACACATATTTTGGTTAAAACACTTGTGATGCACGCATCCTGAATCTCACCAAATGTATTTGTCAACTAAATGCTTGCTGAATAGTTACAGGCAAAGGAAAGATCTCACGCAATTGTCGGTGCGTGGTTGTTCTCAGACTTTTATTTCTTCTTCTGAATTTGCAGTGTATAGCTAATTAGCAAAATTTGCATTGTTCTGCTTCTTCTCCCTTACTGAGAAAATCAATGTTTTCAGCCTGAGGATAAGGAATAGCAAATGCCACATATGCTTATGCAGTATCTGTGTGCTCTTTAGTTCTTCGAACAAGAAGTAGGATTGTATCTAGAATCAGATTGAAAAAGATTCAAAACCAGTGAGTGTAAACATTCAACATCAAATATGCAGGCATAACAATGATATAATTCAAAAAATCACAGCAAAATGGAGTGTTTATTCACAAAAGCAAAAATATTTGTAAATCAATTTTTAATGACATAACCAATTTCAGTATTAAAAAAAAGACTTATATTTGAGTGATTAAATAAATATATCAGCTTGTATAGTGAGCTGGTAGAGCTATTGAGTCTCAGCTTTATGGGAAATTCAGTAGTTCTGATATTTTTTTTTCATTGCAGTCTGAAATATAATGCTACGTTTTGATTTTTGCCTCTTGTGCATTTAAAAAAGCATCACGTTTTTGGTCAATGAGAATATATCACTAAAACTATTTCAACATTTATTTTTGTTTGACTTCTAGTATTTCATTTTTACCAGATAAAACTGTAGAATATGGAATTAAAATAAGAAAGTGAATATAAAATTAAACATGAACATAAATGCAGAATAAAAGAGAATATAATAAATAAGCTTGTAACATAAAACAAATCAGAATAAACAATGTATCCTAAAATATATTTCAAATGGAATAACTCTAACAACTAAATGCTAAAATGTATTATGTAAAACCTTTTTTTAAGCAACATTGAGTTGAAATCAGTGCATTCTTCAAGAAGGTTGAGATTTTGATGACTTTGCAAATTGTGATGGAGAAATGTTTTGCCAAAACCCTGTAAAACAAAGCTAATATATTTTGAAAAGCATATGTTAAGAAGCGGTTTCAGATGACATACTTGGGCCAAACGGATAACAAGACTATTTCCAGCTAATTTCAGATGGGAAAGCAGATGGGGCTGTTTCTTGCTGTTAGACTTCTGTGGTCACAGCCTCTCAAGGGCTGAACTTGAACATCTGAGTTCTTGTAATTATTATTATTATCACGACTAAAATTAATGTGACCAGATCTGCAATCCTAACTATAGCCTACTGTCCTTTGCACTGTGCAAAGGACAGGAAGATTTTATCACTGCCTGAAAATCTTTAACCTGTTAGAACTTTAAGTGCCATGTATGTGGTGCTTCTCCCCTAGGTTGAGAGGTGACAGTCACTTGCAAATACATGGAGGTTTTGTACTCTTTGGGAGTTCCCAGGGTGTCCAAGCCATCTACACAAGGCTGGCAGAGATGACATAGGACCTAGAGAAGACCCGTACTCTTCTGGACTGTCATCAGGTACCATCAGTGTTTGAAGCAGCACTGCTATGTTAGGGCAACTAAATCCCATATTATGTATTCAGAATTTAGGTCTCCATATGAGCGAGGTAACAAGGCTCCAGATCCAGTCAATGAGGAGTCCGTGGAAGTTAGTCTGTGACCTGAGCTATTACAGACATCTGTGTTAGGAACAGACAATTTGTCCCCAGACTCCACTTCCTGTATGGGGAACATGGGGTGACTTGCTCACATGAAATCACTGAACTGGGTTTGGGTTGGAAGGGACCTTCAGAGATCATCTAGTCCAACCCCTCTGCCGTGGGCAGAGACATCTCTCACTAGATCCCATTGCTCCCATTGCTGTCCATCCTGAACACTTGCAATGATGGGGCACCCCCAACCTCTCTGTGCAACCTGTTCCAGTGCCTCACCAACCTCATCAGAAAAAATATCTTCCTTATGTCTGATCTAAATCTACTCTCTTTCAGTTTAAAACCATTGCCCCTTGTCATAGAATCATAGAATCATAGAATCGTTAAGGTTGGAAAAGACCCTTAAGATCATCGAGTCCAACCGTTAACCTATCACTGCCAAGTCCACCACTAAACCATGTCCTCAAGCACCGCATGTACCTTTCTTTTAAATACCTCCAGGTATGGAGACTCAACTACTTCCCTTGTCCTGTCACTACAGGACCTGGTAAAAAGTCTCTCTCTGTCTTCCCTATAAGCCCCCTTTAAGTATTGAAAAGCCACAAGAAGGTCTCCCCAGAGCCTTCTCTTCTCCAGGCTGAACGACCCCAACTCTCTCAGCCTTTCCTCATAGCAGAGGTGTTCCAGCCCTCTGACCATTTTCGTAGCTGTCCTCTGGACCCACTCTAACAGGTCCACATCCTTCTTGTGCTGGGGACCCCAGAGAAGGACTCAGTACTCCAGGTGGGGTCTGATGAGAGCGGAGTAGAGGGAGAGAATCACCTCCCTTGACCTGTTGGCCTCACTTCTTTTTATGCAGCCTGAGTTATGGTTGGCCTTCTGGGCTGCAAGTGCACATTGCTGGCTCATGTCCAAATTTTCATCCACCAGCATCCCCAAGTCCTTCTTCACAGGGTTGCTCTCAATCAATTCATAACTTAGTCTGTATTGAGGTTTGTCCCGACCCACGTATAGGACCTTGCATTTTGCCTTGTTGTACTTCATGAGGTTGATCATGGAGCTACCTATGCTACTGACACCTATGTTCAAGGTGACAGTTTTCACCCTGATGTTTGCTGGAGAGCTGATGAGATGCTTATCTGGATCTGGGACCACAGAGAACTCAGCCATGACTGGCTCCAAAGCAGACAGCATATGACCTCTTGAGGTGGCCTCTTTCGTATGACACCATGCAAAATGCTAACATTGAGTAACTAGAACTGATAGCCACCTGGAAGATTTCAAGCTGTGAAATGCTACTTTTGTTTACATCCCTGCTTACCCTTGAGATCTGCAGAGATGTAACCTTCAGTTAGGAGCAGACTGGAGAGGGCTCCACAAGACACTGCTTTTCATTGCCTACAGTTGCAGGTATCACATCATACAATCCCACTGGAAGTTGCAGTGAGTCAAAACCATTTAACTGCACTTAAACATGGACTGACAGGTAGCTAAACCTTTGGATACATTTCAGCAATGATTCTTTACCTTGATTCTCATTTTTAGCATGATCACCCTGTAACTGTCCATCTGTCTTAGCTGACTGTCAGTCCTGATTCTCCCTCCTAATACAGCTTCCATCCAGTTGCCAGTTTCAATGAGACACAAAGAATGACTCCAAGTCGCAAGAATTTGGTCTTAGAAATGTACAGAAGACTACATTTGTGGGCCTAAGGAGGGCAGGGTTTCAGCATGAAAGCCAGAATTACCTTTTCCTCTTGGCCTGGTGGCACATCAATGTGTGAGCAACCTGAGGACATTGCTGCTGCTTCTGCTTCTTGCTAAACTGGTGAAGATGGGACATGAGAGGCGCTGGAGACAGTATGGATGGGAGTTCAGGGGTTATCATGAAGAACTGGAGGGATTTGGGGAGTTGCAGGGTTGCGGAGGATCGGAGATACTGGGATCTGCAAAGTGGATGCATTGCGAGACTTAGGACTTGGGAAGGTCCTTAGTGTATCTCAGTAGGTGGAGATCGTTCTGTACATGAGAGGAAAGCTGATACTATTGTGGTAAGATTGTTTACAAAACATTTTGCACAAAATTCTGTAGAAAATCTGTCTTCATTTAATTCTGCTGCTTATGAATAATATTTCGGTGGCTTATAATCAAGAATATTCCTTGTTCCCTTTTCAGAATTGAACACTATGGTGACTGTTACATCCTGGTCCACAGGGCTGTCCATTTTGATTTTCATTTTGTGTTCATTTGTGCAGCTAATGTGAGTGTTTTCCTAATCAATGCTGGTAGATTCCTCTTTAATTAATGTTGATGAGTTGGAGCAAGAATAACATGGGCCACTAGTAACATTTCCCCATGGCTGAGTGTTGGAGGGGAAAAAGACAGGCTTGTAAAACAGAAATCATCACGGAGAGACATACCACAATGAAGACTCTCTGTTGGACCCTTGTTGCCAATAAGGAAAGAGAAGAAACACTCCACAGTCATCATGTGAAGATGGAGAAATTACATTAAGAAACCAGGGATGCTGAGAAAAACAGGAATCATAAGCGTGGGTGAATCTGTACAGCTCAGATGGTGCTTCACTACCCCTGACTGGCTCCTGATATGCACTGGCACCAGTAAAATCTCTGATGGGGATTTGGTGCTGTAAGTGATACGTTCCTGCCCCTGTGACATCCTGACATGGACACATCAATATGCAAGTGGCTTCAGCAGGCTTCAGTGGGCTGCCCGCATACAAAACTCTTTACGTACAGAAATAAATACTGCCCAGAGTGCTCTTTCTGATAGGAAAGCTTCATGTCAATATGTCCCAACCTCACCATAGCACAAGCCTGGTAAAAACCCACTGATTTTCCCTGTTGGCCTCAGAAAGAGGAGATCTGGCAATGTGTCATGGACAAAATAGATCTGTTCAAATGAAACCACCCTGACAAATAGCATCCTTCTTAAAATTTAAATTAACTGTTTTTCCCCCACTAATAATACCAGTCACAGAGCCAAATTCTTAGCTGTGCTTTCCCTTTGTTTCTCTTGTTTATTTAATCTGATTTAATTTAATCAACCATTTGTTTTTGGAGCTGTCTTTATGAATCTGTTTAAAAGTACTGAGTGCTACTTTGGAAACAGAGATTCACTGTCCTTTTTTGTCTCTTTTTTCCTCCTGGTTTGCACTCCTCCTAATGAGGTGCAAAATCGAGAGTTTAAAAGATTCTTTTTCATGTCTCTTTTAAGCAGACCGTCCAGTCTACTTGAATAAAGACTGAGTAAAATTTAATTGAGGGTTTCAGGATTTGCCTTGATACAAAGCAAGGCTATTCCATTGACCTGAGGCAACACATTCCCCAGGAAAAAAAGCTTGTAGGAAGGAAGAGTTCACATCCCATGGTCAGAAGTTGAGCTACCTTTCCTGGTAGTCAGGCTTTCTCTCTAGATCATCGTGGTTACAACACTATTGCAAATAGTGAAGATAGAGACAGTTCTATCTCAGCACCGTAAGCAAAATCAGGGGTTGTTATTCTGAATGAGGATGAATGAAGGCTAGAAAGGGCCGAATAGGGGCTGCCAGGACAAGAAACAGGGTTGAAAGATGGACAACTAGGGACAGAGGGCTGAAGGGAAACCCCTGAACGGTCAGGCTTGTCTCTGCTGTTTGGAGGAGTGGAAGATGTGAGTATAGCAAACACTGCTGCATGGCGGAGATAAAAGAGAGGATCTTTGGTCAACCTGTTGGATGCTTGCTCAGCAGTGGTCACTGTGGCTTTTCATGCTTCTGGCACAGGGAAAAAAAAATATGTGCATTGATGACCCAGTGTTTGGTCATTCCTGTTGCCTATCCCACCATCCTCCCTCAAGACAGAGGGCTGCAGTTGTGCCCACAGAGAGGGAGGCTTGATCTCAGCAGCAGCAAGGAAAGGGAGACCATTTGAGCACCATGTCCTATCAGGTAGCATTGCACCAGCTGCAGCACCCAGTGCTGTCTCCTGCTCTGCACCATCAGTTGAGGGCTCAGGATGGCTGCAATGCAGAGGCAGGACAGGGCTGGAAGTGAGTTATACGCCAGCTGGGCTGCTGGGTAACACAAGGTGAGAGTCAGCAGTATGACTCTCTTATTCAATATATGACTTGACAGGTCTGAGAACCTGGAGTGCTCCCCAGCCACAGACTAAACGGGACCTGTCAGCTGGTCCAAAGTGAAAAATTAGGTAGGTTTGCCTGGATATCAATGAAACAAATGGGGCTTATCAGAAACTCAAAGGTCAGAGCTTGTCATTTACCAAAAAGAATATCAGATGGGAGTAACTTGTGAGTACTACAACAAAAGCTGTGTGATGAGATACAGAAGAAATACTTTGCAGTGTTGCCTGCAGTGTTTGTCTATGCTCGGGACAATCACCTCGATCGCCCTTTTAAAGTTTGGGTGGGGGACATCTAAACAAAACAACCTAAGGGGTTGGTATAAGTAGTGACTTTATTATAACCGCTTATTAACATTTTCAGCTCTTTTTAACAAATCACCTCTAGAACATAACTGATTCAAACCAGCTACAGACTTGCTTTTCTTAATATTACTTATTATTATTTAATCATCCCAAGGTTTTCAGACCTGTCATTAAGTTCCTTCCAAGTATGCTGAGTGACACAGCAAAACCTCAACAGTAATTCCCTCTGTGTCCATTATTTTTGACCTTACTACAGACGTTATCAAGCTATGGAGCTGGACATGGCCCACCTACAGAACCCCATTACCCTTCCCTCTTATGTTTTTTAAGAAAGGAGTAGAGGAGCCTTAGGAAGAAGAGGGAAAAGGTGGAAGGGGCAAAGACTCTTTATGCCACAGGGTCCTTTCTGCTCTCTCATTTCCCCACTCCCTGCCTGCCTCCCCTGAGAGGCAACCTCAAAGCAGACAAGATGTCCCTGCTCCGTTTTCAAAGCTTTCTGCTTCAAGGGCTCAGGTTGCTCTAAGAAGAGGAAGCAGCTCTTGGTCATCCCCAGGTCTTTTATTCAGGACAAGGACACAGAGAACAGCAGATGAAGAGGGATGGAAATTGCAAGTACCAGCTGGGGAACTTTGGAGAAGAACAAATTAGAGGAGGGATGTGACCTTGAAGGACAGACCAGGCATGGATTTTAAGGTGAAACAGACAGAAACGGGACAGAAGAATTACTTAGATGGGATAGAGGTCTAAGGGGACCAGACTGGGTAGGGAAAATGGAGGGGAAAGAGGAGAAACTCCATGGGACAAATAGAGTTAAGGGAGAGGGACTTCTCTTGAACCAATGTACCCCCAGAGAACTTCACCCTCTCTCCTCATATACCTGGATTTTTTTCCTTGCCAATCCTATGGCTGGTTCTGGAAGGTTATTCCTCTGGGGTCCTGACAGCGTGAAATATTCTTGTGCTTTACTGTTTGCCTGAGATTAATCTACATGGATACCGTCCCTTGGAAAAATGCATGGGGAACAGGAGCTCTCTAACCAAAATATATTTGGGACCACAAATGAGACACATAGGAGGGTGGACTCCACATCACCTCTGGGTACTCAAATGCAGTCTGTCCATCTATCTGTCTGTCCAGCCTCGTAGAAATCTCTGGAGGATTCCAGCTTCAGAGTCCTGAGTACAGCTCTGGGACCAGCAAAGTCAGAGGTCGCACCACTGAACATATTAGATGTTTGGTGCTAACCTAGGACAAGACTCACTGGGGGCGACTCAGGGCTGTGTTTGCTGGGGTGGTGCAGACACCATTAATATTTGTAAGCATCTCCCCATCCCTTTTGCTAAAGCACCTAGCAGGACTGGTCAAATGGAAGGTTTGGGATCTGATAGTTAGATTCCCTTCCAAATTAGACTAGACCCAGCTTCTAGGAGAAAGCAAAATTAATCTTTAAATGTATGGAAGGTGCAACAAAATTTCAATCTTAATGTTCGTAGGATCATAGAATGCTTTGGGATGGAAGGGACCTCTAAAGGTCATCTAGTCCAACCCCCTCTGCAATTGGCAGGGACATCTACAACTAGATCAAGTTGCTCAGAGCCCCATCCAACCTGACCTTGAATGTTTCCAAGGATGGGGCACCTACCACCTCTCTGGGCAACCCATTCCAGTGTTTCACCACGCTCATCGTAAAAAATACCTTCCTTATATCTAGTCTGAATCTTCCCTCTTTTAGTTTAAAACCATTACCCCTTGGGTACTGTTATTTAGTAAAGCTGAGATGTGTTCAGGTGGTCATCAGTGACCAGTGAAAAGGTACTTGACAAAAATCACATGCAATATATAGACATTTTAGCTAATGAGGCCCAGTTCTGATTAAATGCATAGTTAAAGAAGAAAGCTTTGCTATACGTTAATAATGAATGCATTCCTTATCATATGAGAAAAGTAAGAATTTATAACACTCACTATTTTTGGAGGATTTAAAAAAAGTCACAACACTTGAAATTGTCCCAAGTCCTGTTTCAGGAATGTGAATGAAGTATTTCATTTTCCTAAAGCAGGAACATGCAGTACTTAGCATTTCCAATCGGAGTTTATTTTAGTCTAATTTATTTTCAACAGCTTTCCCCTCATCTTGAGTGCTCTGAGAAGAGATAAAGATAATACATTCCCACTAGAGACAAGGGATAAAACAACATCAGCAAAAAAAGATGTGTACATTGAATCAATCCTCTTAGTAAGCTTAGATTTCAGTCAGAGGAACAGGAGCAGGAGGGTTGGAGACTCCAGGTGTGCATGGTGTGTTGTCCTTGGCAGGGGGATGTGATTGGTATGTGGTGGAAAGTAAATTTATATTTTTGTGTCACCATGCAGCATGGCTTTGAGATACGAAAGTCGAAGCTCCTCTCACATGTTAAGGGTCCAATAGCCCCAGCCAAATCTTTGGTATTTAGGTCAGCATCTTTTTATTTGTCTTTGATTAAAAGAAAACAGTTTTTAAAAAGGGAGAGGGGAAAAAAAAAAAAGACATATGTTTTCTCTGATTTTTGTTTTGTTTTGTTTTGTTTCTTTTAATCAAATAGAAATTAATAAGAATTTTTCACAAAATATTAACCTGTAAGGAAAAGGTTAATCCCATGTCCAGATAGACTTTGGCTAAAAAGGATGCTGTTGAATGTTAGTCATGGACATCGTTGAGACTTTCTGATAACTGGTAGCATCCCTGTTTTTAAGAGACCCTTTTCTGATAAGAGAGGTGGAGCTGATATTTGGATCCCATCTTAATGCTTCTGTGTTTTCTTCTGTTTTTGTCTGGCTGGGTATGTTATTTTTTTCTTAGCAGCTGGTTTTCTGGAAATCCTTAAAAAAATAGACCACATCCTTCTTTTGATATTTTCTGTTCCTCCTGGAGGACTGCTAACACTCCACAGTTGATTATGATAAATGTTCCTGGTGTAACTAATCTAACTGTTATGTCTGCAAATTGTCAGCCTCTATCAGCTTGAAATCTAACAGTTTGGCCTACTTGTTGTAGAGGTTTGATACTTCTATGTCTTGCTTTTATAACTATTCTAGGATTGTCTGGAGAGCCTGGCAGATATTGGCAGGAAGGTGTCCTTCCTCTAATCTTCTGAGGTTTTGCTTCTGACACAAACCTTTACATGTAATACTTTGCCCACTCAGTGCTCACTTACATTGTCTGCTATTATTTGTCAGTTATTTCTTTATTTTTGGAGATGTTTTTCTATTTGCATTAACTTCTCCTTTCCCATTTGACTGTGTTCAGCAAAGATGATTGTAACAGTTATAACACAAAACCCCTCTCAATAAATTACACTTTTAAAGACTCACTCTCTGAAAATCCTCTGCAAGGACCGAAGGCTGTTTATTCACAATGCTTGTTGGAGATGTTTGAATAGATGCAGCATCTTCTTATTCTTTAAAGGCTCTGCAAGTGAAGCAAAGAACACGTAGTCCAGGGTTAATGGTGGGGTGATAACTTCTGGGTTACCTCAGTATGAGTAATAATTACATACAAGGATTTGTGAAGACAGCTGGCACACACCGAGGTTAAGGACTGTGGAGCAGCTTTTAGAATAAGTTATTTGAGCACATTTCTGTTTCTCCTGCCCTGTCCTGGGTGCTTTGTACTGTATTACATGAAGAAGTCAATGGTAAAATACAATCCAATGAACTGGCCTTGACTCATTTCATTTGAGGTTGACAGTGCATGTGCTAAACACAATTAGAGGTAGCTGGACGTCCTTGTATGGACCAGCCAGGACTGCATGCTTCCCACCTACATACTTAACATTGCTACCTCAACAAGATCAGTTACTTGCATCCCTCTCTTGAGTGAGGAATATCTTCCACGGACTGCAGAGGGACATAAGGACATCTGGGCTCCAAACCTAGAATTGAAATTATGGTACATATTTCACCAGAGTTTTCTTTGCGAAGTGACTCATGACAGAGAATAGAAACTCTTAAATCATTCACTGTCTGAAAGGTATGGTACGGAAATGCATTTTGGGACTGTGAAAGTTCTAGCAAACCTTTATATCTTTCAGAAATGGGTAATATTCTTGGCAGGAATTTATGGCCTTTGCTAGTGATCCGTGCAAGAGCTTTACCTGATAAGGTCTGGTTTTTTTCTCTAGATTATCTATAGCCAAAAAATTTCCCTGGAAGAAACGTTCTACCAGAAGAAAATTCAAGGTGAACAGGAATGTCCAGCCAAACATAATTTTGCTTTTGCAATCATGTACTGCTGTTCCTTGTTGGCATGGAAAATTGTGGTGTGCTGGGCTGTGAGACAGGATTGAAGTTCTGTACCCAACTATGGAAGAGATACGGGTTAGAAACAAAACTCAGCACAGAGACCTTTCTCTACACTGCTGGTTTCATTGGGAACAAAATATCTCTGCAGCCCATATCACACTAACAGGATAACCTCTTCTAGCACCATTTTGTAGGAATCTCCCAGCCTGCCATTTGGGACTTGGATGCGGGGGTTTCTGGACATCTTGGAAAGTGGAGTTGCTGGACATGTCAAAAGCCTGGTTCAGGCCATATACCACAAATCCAACCCCTGTACTTCAGTCCCACTGCTTTTATATCCACCATTGCGGTTTAAAAGAAGAGGGTGAGGTGAACCCCCATTGAGTAGACCCTGATTATAGCAGATCTCCTGAATTTAAGCAACCTTTTGCCCCCAAAATCTCTCAGGCTGTGAGTTGCTCTGTGCTCTCTTTAACTCCAGAAAGGATCCCAGTGCTCTCTTCAGGCTACTTGGAGGACTAGTGCCTTGCTGCACAATAAACCCCGGGTGGTGCTGGGCCATGCCAAGGATTCTTGTCTGGTTTGTCCATCAGAAGGACCACCCCACTGCCATGTTAAAAAGGCCTCCCTTTTTCTGCCATGCTGGATCTCCCTCCAAGCCATGCGTACAAAATGCATCGTTCCCTCCCCACCTCCCTCTCTCCACCACCTTGGTAACCATCAAAATGTCATTTTGGCCACCAATCAGCAACCTTGTTTTGGGGAAGAATAAACAATCCAACAAGGGGTTTAAATGCCTAAATGCTCCAAACCCCTCTACTTAGTGCAAGATGACTGTGTGTTCTTTATTATTCCCTCTTCCATTTTCCCTCTCCCTGGTCCTCCCCCATCGCTTTTCCTCCCGGCAGCTTGGTCTCTTTTGTACACAACATCCTTTCCCTTTCACAAAACCACAAAGACCCGGTGGGGAGGCGGACACAAGAAATGCTGCAAGGACGAAAAATCTATCCCCTCCCTGTGACACTTGAGCTGCTGGGGAGGGGAGGTATTGGCATTTTTTATGTGTGTGTGTGGTGTGTTTTGTGTTTTTTCCTTTTTTTTTTTTTTTTGAAGTCCCCTTTTCCAAATTTCCCTTCCTTTTGATTTGAAAGGAACTGAAAACAAAACCTGCAAGCAGAACATTGTCTCCCCCCCACTTCCCAAGCTTTCCTTTCCTTTATTTTCATAAGCTGCATTCCTTACAATGCTTGAAAAGGAAGGGGAAAGACTTCATCATGTCGTTTCTTCCACATGCCCACCTAGCTCCATGCACCAGGGCACTTAAGCAGTCCTGCTGTGACTGAAATCCTCCGTCCTTACCACACAGGACCCGCATGTGCAAACTTCTGCTGGGGTTTCGTGTATTACTAACTTCCAGCATGGCCATGGTGACTGTGTGAGCACAAGGGGAGATAACAGGTTTTTTTGGAGGGGCTAATGCTGCATGTGGGATGTTTTAGTACATCCCATATCCAACAAGAGGACCATGGAATTCTTTGGCTTACATTACATTGTCAAGCACACACCCAGCAAAAGTTAATTAAGTGGCATCTGGTAACAGAACATCTCAAGGGACTTGAGCTTGCAGCTGGTCTTATTCTTGGCCATGTGGTTTTGCTGCAGCGGGGTTGTTTCATTCCGATTTCAGTACAGAATGCTATTTACATGCAGGAGAACATGCCATGAAATAGCTCAGATCTTGCCTCCGGAAGGCTTTGAGGCTTCACAGAAGTGTTCATTGGCACTGCAGTTGTACTTTTGAGTTATTGCTGTGTGAGCCATGCACTGATGCCTGGGTTCAACTTTTCTTACTTTAGGCCTGGCACCAGCGACTGGACAGAGGAGCTTGCACTGGAAACACATATCAGTGGGCAGTGTGGAAGTGAGATCCTGCAACCCCTGGGTTTACTTCCAGGTAAGTTTCTGTGTCAGGAGGGTTATGCTACAATTTAGACAATTTAGAGAGACTGTCTGGGGTGAAGACCAGCAAGAGAGGAGACACCTCTGCTATGGGAGACAACACAAAGAAAAACTTCAGGCAACATCTCCTTATGGACCTTGCTCAGGTCCAGCTGTATAAAGGATGAGCCTTAGTCTAAAACCTTGGCCAGCCATGACACCACAGGGGGTCTGGCCAGCAGCCTGCCCTTCTGCAAAGGTTAGCTGACAAACCTACAAGCTGGCAGCATTTCTCAGACTGATAAGAAGTCAAAGAGCCAAAGTCTTTCTGTCCATCACAGAGTTGTGTTTAACATATTAAAAAAAAAAAAAAATCTGACACCTAGTCTCCCAGTACCAGCAGCTGCCAGTATCGCAGCTTTTCAGGCCTGATATCTCAGTTTGATCTCTTCTGGTGGCTTCATTTTCTCCTTCCCCAAGCCTGCATTGTCCCGTACCTCTCCCCCGACTCCCTTTCCAGAGACTTGTGATAACCATTGCCTAGGTAACAGCATCTTGCCTGGTGTGTTTTACTGACTGCAATGTATGTGGGGGCGTGTGCTGTGCCTGCATTCCCAGTGGGATAAGAAGCGGAGAGTCGAATACTGTGTGTGGGAGAGAAACTTCTTACGTTGCTTCTGACACCAGCGGAGGCAAGAAGGTCAGCTTCTTGCGTCCCTATATAGCGCTTGGTAGCTGCTGCCATGGTGGCTAACACAGGATTTATTGACTACTTGGGGTCCTGGTGAGAGGGCTAGGAAGGGAGTGACTTGGTAGACTTTCTGCCAACATACTTGCCTGGGACATCCTTGTCAGATGTCAGTTAGTTATGCATGGCTAAAGCTTTGATTATTCAGAAGCCAGCTGGTGGGGAAGCTGATTGACACTTCATTCATACCTGGGGCTTCCTCTGGAGGAAGCTCTAAATCCAGCTAAAAAAACCCACCAAACCCACAAGATCCATCATTAACAAAGGTCAAGAGGAGAAGGACCAGCAATTCAGCAAACTAATCTAAGAAACATTTTTCTGCTGTATGAAGGGTTAATCCAGGCCCAGGCAATGTCAAAAAGTGTGTGTGTCTCATGAAACTTCCTCAAAGCATTAATTTACGGAAGTTTGGATTTCTTTCCATTGATGTGTGGACTGGAAACCAGGTAAAAGACTGCAAGCAGAAAGTCAGGCATAGCATAGAGGATGGAATAAGAAACAGGACACATGGAGGCTTTAATTACCTTAGTTATAAAATGAGCTTGTAATGTATTCATGATTTATTTTTTAAAGGTGCCTGAAGCACTAAGGGTTGAACCAACCAGCAAAGGAAGAAAGGTAGATGAGAAAGCTCAGAATTTAGAACTGGTGGCAAAAAAGACTAGGATAAAGTTGTATGCGGGGAGATGATAAAGAGGAATAAATTCAAATGTGTCTGTGTTATGTAAAAGAGAATTTAAGAAGCAAGTCATGCTGAAAGAGATCTGTAAGCAAGATGGACAGCAAAGTAGATGGTAATTTGGTCCCACAACTCAGGACTTGTGCCAAGGAAACGGGGAAGGGAAAGGCCTTCTTGGTTCACTGTCATCTCTCCATGGGCCTGCTGCTTGCAGGTTTCTTTGGAAAGTCAGCAGTCAGTGGGTTCGTATTGCCAGACCACTCAACACGTTATTGATAAAGGTCCCCAGGTCAATGCTCGGCATTGGTGAGTGAATGCAGAGAGAGAGGGGCAGAATGGATGACCACAATCCCATGCTGAATAGCACATGGCTGCAGAGCCAGGAGGTTATTCTGCTGGAGCAAAGGTGGGAGCTGTGAGAAGAGAGTGTGCAGAGAAGCAGTGGAGGTAAATCCATGAGTCTCAGAAACATACTGTTTTTCACCTGCATCCCAGTTCCTTTCTGACCAGCTTGGTAACACACCAGGAAAATTCCTGACCTGTGACTCCTTGAAGAAAGTACAACTCCGCTTAGCAAATTTGGCTGTTCAAATGAGGAGCTAATCAAAGTGAACTATTCTGCTGCCAGCCAGCGCTTTCCCTCCACTAAAAATAGCTTTTCAGTGCAGAGAAAGGATTTAAAATATTGACATGGGATACTGGGCTCTGGTAACAACTCCTATACAATATAAACCATGGACTTAGCACAGCAGAGTATGGGCAGATCCCATCTCCCTCGACTGGGGAAGATGAAAACAGGGCCTGGAGAGGAAAGGGTTCAAGCCATCACCCAGCAAGCCAGAGACACCAACACTTGTGGAAAATATCAGCCAGAAAAAAGTAGACCCAAGTGAAAACTAGCTGACCTCTGGTCACTAAACTACATTCCCCAGCATGAAGCCATCTCCCTTTGCCCTTTGCCTTGTGGTTGTCTCATCTCCCGTTCCCTCTTTTTGAAGGGTTACTCTTTACTTTGACTTTTCTCTGATGTTTTTTAAGTCTGTTTCTCTCTTCTGTGCAGAGCTTCCTAGCCAAATCCAGTGTGTCAGAGGTGGAGGGAACAGTACCAGCCACCAGAAAACACTATTGAAATGATTTTCCAGTACAAGCTAAAATGAAATAACTCAGCGTAGTGTGCACATCAGTCCTGTGCATCATATTGATTAGAAATGAAATGGACAACCCTTGGAAATGAACATAAAGCTCCCAACACTTCTGCAAACTCCTAAACTCATTTGTGGTGTTCCTCTCCTTCCTTCCTTTTCTTTTTTCTTTTTTTTTCTTCTTTTTTTTTTTTCTTTTCCTTCCTTTTGCTTTTGCCAGGAGTGAAACAACTGCAAGCTTTCACCGATCATTCTTGTGCCATTCAAGTCAGATTCAGAAGCAAGGCAGCAAACAAGGCCTCAGGGTATAAATCAAACACTGAAGTCCTCTATGTAGAGAGAAAGAAAACAGCTTCAACATTTGCTCACAGTATTGGAAGGGGAAATAAAATTCCTCAGAATTAGTGGTTTCTTTCACTTCCCTCTCATTGAGTTTTTGTTTGTGTTGGGTGGGTGTCCTGTGGTTTGCAGCTTGTATACTATTAGATTTCTTCTTTGGGGATTTAATGTCCTGAATAATAATGTCTTTGGGATTCTGATGTTTTCTGGATTGCACGAAGACTGGAAATAAAAGGAAGTTTATTACAGTGTCTGACAATTATCAGTTATTGTTCATAACTCTTATTAATCTGGAAGCATTTAGGAGCAGCAAACACACATGAAAACCTCATTGTGTGACCCTGGGCTTCAGTCCAAGGGTTCACTGCAGAGGCAATAGGTGCTTTAGCCAGACAGGTGGTGGAATACCAAAAGATACTGGTTATCGTCTCATTTTCCTGCTAATTAGCTCTTACCTGTTGCCCCTCTGCACCATTGATGTTCCTTTCTCTGGTCCCAGCCCTAGAGGCCTTTTACCTTATAATTCCTTACTGATTTCTTGATAATCCTATATCAAAGCTCTCCCTTTCCACTCAGTGCTGCATTCACACACCTTCAGAGCAGAAACTGAATCCTTTGAGGATGCCATTAACAGTGAGGGGAACTGACTGCTCTCTGATAAGTGGAAAAAGTTTTAATGCAGAAGTTACCTGCTCATGAAATAAAGTGGGGAAAAAAATATAGAAGTAACCACCCTTTTCCTCATTTATTTTCAGATGGTTTGTCAATGCAAAAGGCAAATGCTCAGGTGTCTGTTTTCATACAGGGGACCTGAAAAAGCAGGAGGAAGAAGCAAGGATGGAGGGAAGAATATATGGAAATGGGCTGGAAGAGGAGCGGCCAGACATGGGATGAAAAATAATAGGGGGAAAAGGAAGGAGGAAGAGGATGGCAGGAAGAGGGAGCAGCACCAAAGGTAGAAAGAGCCACTCAATGTCCTGCCACCTGGTTCCCTGTGGTCCTAAAACACTAGGAAAATTTCCAAAGAGAAAAAGTAGTTGGTAATAAAATGAACACTTTTTCTCCGTCGTATGCTGGAATCACTCATGAATACTGGAAAGGGACTTTGAAGCTCCTGTAGAAACATCCTCAGAATTTGTCTCCTGCCTCCATGTTCAGGGTGAGGGACTGCGATGACTCACCAGCCACTGACCAGGGACGTTCATGGTCTTTCCCTGGTGAAGACAAAGTGTTTCAGTCCCAAGGCTGGGTTCAGCATCAGAAAAGCAGTGCTGTGGGCTCCTGCCCAGACTCTCGGCCCCCTGAAAGTGATGCTTTGGTGAAGTGAGGCAGCAGGTCAGATAGGACAATTGTCTTTCTCACTTTAGGCTTCCTTATGCTGTATTATCCTGTGACAAACATGGATGAGGAGCTGAGAGGAGCTGGGAATTAAGCTGAGTCTTTGTTCTGCTTCTGAATGAAGGAGGAGAGTGAGTGACACCCAAAAGGCACAATGTGTCCATCTGTGGGGTAGAGCTGGGAGGGGAGGATGTTTAGGGGGCAAACACCTTCCCTCCGTGTATCTGTGGGATGTGCATCTTCCTCCATCCCCTGCTTCTCCCTCTCCCACTCCTCCCGGGGTGCCTTTCAGAGCTGCTGCTGTGGCAGGTGAGTCAGTGTGACAGCTCAGACACGGGGCAGCCCCCTCAGCTGCTGAAATGCCAGCCAATCTCCCAGCAGACTCAGAGCCCACTATTATAAATGAATGCAATGCATTATTTCCCCCCCCCCCCCCCTTCGGCGGGTACAGTGAGTCAGTAATCAAGGTTCCTTTGTCATTTTGTGGGGTGGTGGGGGAGCCGGTGGTGGTGCCAGTGGGCACAAGCTACGTGGGGCAGATTAGCTGCATCCTTGTATGGATCTTGCATTTCTTTCCTGCCTTGGCTGAGAAAGCCCCATCAGCTGCAGTAAAGGGCAGGAGTGGGGACAAGAGAGGGAAAGAAAAGAGAGGGGGGAGACAGCCCCTCTCTGAATTTTTACACTCTCCTTTCTGATTCACAGTGCTTTTAAATAAAGACCAAGAGCCTTCCCTGTTAATGACAATTGTTCAACAAAAGCTGGGGCGGGCTGGGGGGGGCGGGTTAAGAGGGGAATCCAAAAACCACAGCATCTGTAGTACCGAAGTCCTAGGAGCACTTGGAGAAGCTGGTGGGCAACAAGAATAACGTCAGCCCTTTTGTTTCGAGTCTGTTTGCTGAGGTGGGATGCATGCTGTGGAAAACATGACAACGGCAAGAAAAGGAGAGGGGGAAAGAGGAGAGTGAAGGGGAGGACAAGGCAGGGTGTAGGGGGGTTGCAGTTATATCACCGGCAAGGGAAAGGGAACGAAAGCCCTGGGCAGAGGGGTAAGAGCCAGGGGTACTGCCATGGGGAAGGGGACATCCCAGAGGGTATCGGGGGATGACGTGGAATATAAAATCAACCTGTTCCTGCTGTGTGATCCCTCAGATGTCTTTGAACGAGTTTTTCCCTGGGATGGCACAACTGTGGAGGTAGGTCAGGGCAAAGCACAGTGCAGCCCTGAGTAGCCAGAGCAGATCTCAATAGGAGGGCAAGAGCAGAGTAAATGCACTGGAATATGTCCTCGGGGTATCCCAACCCTGCCAGGGTTCAGGGACCTTCTGGGCGAGAGCTGGTGTGATGGTACCAAGCAGCACCCTCTGGATTTTTCTCCTGTGAATTTATCCAAACACTTCTTAAACCTGTGCAAGCACCAGTGGCATCATCCAGCAAAGAGGCTCCGCAGCTTTGCGCAACTTGTGTGGAAAAGTATCTCCTTGTGTTTTTGTTCGTCTCCTTGTCTTCTTGTATTAGAAGAGAGTGAAAATGATAATCATAGAATCATAGAATGGTTTGGGTCTCCTTATTATTATTCTCTTATTATTCTCTTGGCCCCTCATGATTTTGTAGCCTGCTCATGTTTCCCCTCAGTCATCATTTTTCCAAACCGAGTCCTTTGGCACAGCATGGTGGTCTTCCTCACACTGCAGGACACCTCATGACAATGGAAGCATCAGTGGTGTTTACTATGGCCTTGGGGTTTGTGTGGTGCCCACAGGGTGGGCAAGCTGGCAGAGACATTCCTTGGGTGCCAAATCAAGCACAAGGGCAATCCCCCCACAGTAATCAGCATGGGTAAACTGCAGAGAGGGAGTTGGGTAGATAGGATGCAGTCAGAAGGTATGGTGTGAAATATCACTGGTCCTGAGATCACATTTCTCCTTCTTCTGTACCAACTCCACCTTCAAGCACTCTTTCCCACCACTTTCCCTGTGTGTGTGCACATAGCTTTGTGTAAAAACCCATGGTTTTAGGAAAAAGGAGAGCAATCATTGTCCAGAGCTTGTGGGAAACTGTCAGTTTGTGACTTCACGTTTGGCTTAAGATGCTGCCTGCTGTGCAGCTACCAAAGGCACATTGTTCTTCCCATGGATGTGAGCAGAGAGGGGCTCACCCTTCCTTCTGCCTCTTCTGTTTGAAAATTATTGTCTTTTCTGTGTTGCTTTTCTGCTGGATTAGTAAGTGGAGCAGTCATTGTGTGTGAGCACACTTGCAGAGCTGACACACGGGAGGCGGTGTGAACACACCACCAAGGACGCCGGAGCAAGTGGGACTGTCCCTTTTGGTGGCAACACAAAACCAGTCTTTGATTTTCTTAAGCTGACACCAAACTGCACCTTTCATTGGTGAGTGATACTGAAATACTGCAGGAAGATATTGCAAGACCATACCTCTTTGAACACTGAAACTCCCTGGATTTGTCTCTTTTGATTGGCCCAGGGTATGACCAAAGCTTTCCTCTCAGTTATGAACATTCATAATACCTTTCTGATAATACCCCTCAGATGTGGACTCCTTAGTATCTAAAAAGCCGACATGCAACAACCATTTCTTTGGATGGGAGCAGTGATTCTCCTCTAACTGAGTGTTTGCTGAGAGTTGTCTGAAACTAGTAAAAGAGTACAGAAGCTATTGGGGAGATGAGTAGGAAGAAACAATCACAGCCTCACCAGTGTGAGCCTGTTTTTCCTGGGAAGTTGAGTCTAAAAATTTTGATAGAGAGGAGGGAATATGAATAGACAAGACAGTAGTGGACCTGCTGAAAAGGACAGCAAGGACTCCTTGGGGCAGTGACCACAGGGGTTGTTCAGGAGGAAGAAGGGAACAATAAAATGGTATGAGCGGCCCTGGCTGGTATGGAATAAAACAAGGGTTTGAAGGCTGCAGGAGGTATAGTGAAAAGAGTTGAGAAACACCAAACACTTGACCTTCCATGGGGAAGCTGGTTGCTGGATGTTAAGAGGCATTGGTATATTTTTTGGTCTTTGGCTCTATTCTAGGGGAAAATTTACACTTCAAGTTTTTCTAGTGCTGAAAAGAGTATTTTTATTGCAGTATATTTTTAGTTAATTATGTATTGATTTGCTTTTTATTCCAGAGTAAAGATTAAGATACAATTAATAGTTTGCTTAAATTACTAACTTTTTTAACTGCTAAATTGTCCAAAGCAAGAGGAAGATCCTAATGGACCCTTCTCTGCATATATATCTGAAGGACAAGTGGGATTTTTTTCATCATCTACAAAATTTTTGTAACATATAGCTCACCTAACCTCACTTGTTGATGACAGCAGTCTAGTGCATACTTATGCCAAATAATGTCATGCTCCAGGGGATACCAGTGACACCAGTGGAATCAGTTGTTGAGTGGCTTCTGAGCACAGCTCAGGGGTAGATCTACATTGATATCTTTTGAGTTTGTTCCTTCAATTAGTTGTCTCTTTATTGACCTATTATGTATTTTTTCCCCTACTTTCATCTCAGATACACCCATCTGAATTACTTTCTCTGTTATTTTGCTCTAAGTTTCTGTATTGTACTAAAATGTAGTGATAAACATGCTACGGAGGTCGATATTTTTGGATGTAGGGCTGGGTGAATGCACACCTGCACCCAGGCTTCCCTAAGGCCGACAGGCAGGTTTTCAGGGCAACTTTCAAGACACAAAAACAACTATTAAACTTTCAGGGTGTTTGTTGTTGTTTTTCTAATTTATATTATTGAACAAAAAGTGACTACATTATGCTTTGTGCCACTTTAAAATACTTAGTCAGAGATAATTCTTTCCCAAGGAACCTGCAATCTGAGGAGACAAGATGAACACACACAGAAGCAAGGACGGGAAGCTTATTATCCTTTTAGTGATGAGGGTTTGAGGTTTTCAGTAGAAAAGGTCAGCATCTTTTAGGGGTGACTCAGCCCAGCTTAGATCTGAGTCACTTCTCATGCCCATCTCTCTCTATTGAACACAGAACAAGCCTAAGACGATGTGGTTCCTCCCATAGACATCTCCAGATGTGTCTTTAAAGACTGGATCCTTAATATTTGTATGCAGCTCAGTTATGTAAGGTGAAAACAGACTTGAAATTTCCTCCAGGCTTCTCTGTGCACTTTTGGGCACTTACTTAAACACCTTCAAAGCTCTCTCTTTAACCACCAACCAACCCACTTCCAAGAGGAGCAGGGAGACACCTCAAAAGATGGAGACAAGAAATTGCATATTGGAAGCAAATGTGCAATTCTTATTTCATGCATAATTTTTACCCGTTAAACAGTTAAAAATATCCAACATTCTTCTTTTTTTTTTTTTCTTTTCCCCTCCTTTGGCTGGAATCATCATTTGTGTGTGTTTGTTTGTCCACATAACACCCTTAACAGTGCTGCTGAGATTTTTATAGAAATCAATAAAACTCTAAAGGTGGAACAACTGTGAGTTTCTCAAGTCCTTTACAAAAGGTTTACCCAGGGCTGGGGTTGCTGACCCCTTTGGGGTGATTGTTAGGAGAATAAAAGCCTAGGCGAGGACAAAAACAAGTGAGTATGGGACAGAAAAGGGGATTGTGGAACTTCTAATACAAGAAAATGCCACAAATGTCAAAATCCCTGGAAAGGTCAAAGCTACAAGCTGCGTAAACACAGGGGTAAGTCAGGCTGGTAATGAGCAAGGGCATAAATTGATGTGTCTTTGTACAGGGAAGAGAATGAAAAGGTTGGGAAAACACCTGGCAAAGCAGCTGATGGGTGGATCCAGAGTTGTATAATAAAAAGTGTGTGGGGGGGTATTTAAGGCTTCATTTCCTGATGTCCATGGATCCACTTTCTCTAGGCATTGATTTAGTGAGGGGAGGAAAGGATGTCCTTGGGAGTCTTGATGTGTTTAGCAAAACCAGGAGCCAACATGGTTTACATCCATGTGTCCCTGCCACCCCTCCAGTCTAACAAGGACTGTGGCTGTCCCTTTGCTCACCATTTGCTGCTGAACTATTGCCAGGTGCATTTCAGGAGCCTTTGCCCTTTCATTCATTTCACTTGGTGGCAGATGCATGGTCTCGCACAGTCAGACAACTCCCATACGTACTTCTATGGAGTAGGTCTGAAATTTCATATATGCCTGTGGCTAGAAGATGCTGTGTGAATATTAGAGAGCCATCATTACCTAAATGTCATTTGTTATCATAACGGTAAAATCAGATTTGAGTTAGCCCTCATAAGCCTGCCCAGTAAATTGCTTTGACCCCAGTACAAATGTCACACAAGCATTCATTCATTCATCCATCCTCACCATATTGCTGTACAGAAGCTGGTAGTACACACCCATAGTTAACAGTGCTGAGGAGAAACAAAGGTCATATATCCAGACACCCAAACCATGAGTCCTTACACATCATTAAAGGGATGGTAGTGAACATAATATACTTACCAGAGGGGCAGACGGCAAGAATATGGCAACCAGAACAGGCAATTTGATGTTGTGCAGAAAAGCAAGTTTCATTAGATGAGTTCAGCTCATCTAATTCAGTTCCAGATCTCAACAGTACAGGCACCCTTCCTTGCCAAATTAAAAATTCATATGTGTATGGGAGGGAAATGAGAGTGAACTTCAGGACCTCCAGCAAAGGTAAGATTGAATTTCAGGCAGAGGTTCAAACTCTATCTCATTTTGCCTGAAATATTTTTTCTTCCATAGTGCAGAACAGAGCTCTTTAGAATGGAGCTCGGCCTGCTTGGGGCATTGTTCTCAGCATAAAATTCAGATCATGCTTTTCTGAAAAACGTAGACCTGGGTCAGAACTCTAAATGTCAGATCTGGAGTAGAATTCTTCTAAAATCTCAGAGTGCCTGAATTTGGGATTCTTGTTTTGATCTCTTTTAGAGAAGACAGCTGACGCTGAAGCTTCTGCTTCCTTCTGAACTGATGTATATTTGGAAATTTTTTACTTTTTATGGTTTTGCAAAAAAATTGTGTCCTGCCAAGAGGTTTAATCATAATTTTGACACAATTTCCAACTTAACATCTAAACTTTTTAAAGATTCCATTTTCTTTTCTTTTATTTTTGTGCATATTAGTAAAAGTAATAGTTCCCAATCTGATTTGAAATAGGTTAATTTGAAACTAATAAACATGATAGATTTTGAAAAGATATGTTCTCATAATCCCCTAAGAAGCATCTCTGTACAGAACACTTCTGAGAATGCCCTTCATGCATTTATTGCTTTTTCACTTTTCTTTCCCAAGAGCAAACTGAGTAAGGTAGGTCAATGAAAACACATCTTCCAAACAGTTGATGACCTGAACTTGTTCTTATTTTGATCCTAGAAGGCTTTTTTTTGCTTTTTCGTTTGGCCTAGATAACACACCTTCTTAGATACCGAAAGTCATAGTTACCTGGGCATTCATATGATGCCTACAGAGAAATATAATTACATATTCATACACCAGATGTAGCCTATCCACAGAGATTTGCACCACCATTTGGTCTAAGGAAGTAACAGCTGGACTGAACGAGGGTGTACAATGAAACAGAAGACAGACATCAATTATGAAGCATTCTCATCAGCCAAAGTCATGCTGACGTTACGTCTCACATTCACATTTCACTTAGAACCTGAAAAGTAGTTCTTCTCGGAGACAACGCCTGCTTTTCTCCTGGTGCTTAAAGAAAACCACCTTCTGCTCTTTTCAGTTGTTCCCCCGCAGTGGGCTTCTCATTCATTTCTTATTCAGCCGCAGCCAGTCTGCAATAGGTGTATTCTAGGGGAATATCGTTTAAGTCTGACTGGTAGCCCTCCAAAGCAACAAGGCAAGAGGAAAAAAGAAATTAATCTTTAATTTTTCCCTTTGGCTTCTTTCCTCTGACACTGATTCTTTGGAATTATACTTTAAAATACTTTTATTGGCTCTGGTTATCATCTTCACAGCCTCAGCACTATCTTGAAGTTCTCCAGATTCTGGTCTGTTTTCAGAATTCAAGATGAAATGACTTTGGTAGCATTTCTCAGGCATGCACTTACCCAGGCAAGGTTTAGATCGTTGCTTACTTGTGATACATGCTACAGGAAGCAAACCAAAGTGCTCAGTAGCTTTCCTCAGATATTACTGACTATGCGTCTTCCTGCGGTTTCACTCAAGACAAACTATGGTTGAAAAGCTTTCCCCAAATCTTAAGCTACTTTAAAGGCTACTCCTGAATATTTTGATGGAAAAAAGGCCAAAGGCAAGCGGGCTGCCCGTTGCACAAGCAAGAGGGATACATGTGTCCCTATGACCAAGGTAAACTTTTTAAATATGAGTGACCTTGATTTGTTCTGGTGTGCTGTGCATATGATCAACGGGGAATAAGTTGAGCTGTCTCTGTCTCCGTGAGTTTTATAGTCCCATCATTATGGGACTTGAGTAACCATCACATAAATTAATAGCAAAAGTCTAGTCGTTGTGGGCCAGACATATCCTATGTGACCGTAGGTGCTTACCTGAAGCACTTCTCAGATGATCCCAGGATCTCCTGCAGGCAGTGGAGCAAAAGGACAGTCCTGCCTCCCCAAGAGTTATTATTCCTTGGGTGTGTTGAGACCTCTATATTACTAAAGCAGAAGACTAGATTCCTAATTTTAGTGCCTAATTTAGCTGGGATGGATATCTTGCTCCATTAACTCTGGAGCCCAGGGAAACTACATGTCTCTCTTAGATTATTCCCCAGGAGAGAGATTCATGGAGTCTCTGGAAACCTTCTTTTCAGGACTTGCACTCTCCTTTGTGTTTACTTTTTCATTCTGAGCATTTGCTTTATTTGGTTTTTGCAGGCTTCTACGGTGTGCTGGGGAAGAAAAGCTTTGAATATCAACCTTATCCTCACCACAAAGATTCAAAAATATCTTGGCTTAATTGACCTCTACCACAATTTCTTGTAAACCATAATGCATCTTTTCCATCAAATCTGAAGTTGATAGTGCTGTTTTATATGGTCCTAAGGACCATTTGGGAGGGGTTGTCGTGGCCTCAAGTGCTAATGTCTGTCTGAATCATCTGTCTAGGAACTGCTGCTCTAATGGAAAAGTGGGTTGATTTTTTTAAAGAAAGGAGGTGGTTTAGTGCCCCTCTAGGCTGTCAGGCATTGGACTGATCTGCTCTGGTCTGGGAGATTGTCTGTTTTCCCTCCTGATTATGAACCCCTCACTACAACTCTTCCATTTCAACTACTTTTGAGACAAAATGCTGAATATCCAAATGGATGGGTTTGGCTTACCAATGGCCAGGATAGCAAAAGTAGAAGTTTTACACTGTTTTTTAGCACAGAGGACATGTTTGAGCCTGGTGTGTGTCTGGTGGCTACTGCAAAGGGGAAGGAGGACACCCACTTTGTGAGTACTTGAGAGTGTCTGCATCAGTCTCTTCTTCAGCTTCATGTACAGTGAAAAAGTGTTGTTCATCCTAGGGTGAAAAAAAGCTAATACCATGCAAATATCAAGGTCCAGCTTTACTAGTCAAAAAAGATCTTTCTAGACTTTAATGCTACCTTAGCTGCCTCTCTTCAGTGAGAAGCTCAACAAGTCCTGAAGACTTGACACCTGTTTCATAAATGGGATAAAGGTTTTTAGGTAGGGACATAATTTTTTCTAGGTTCTCCCAGCATCACTTTTCATGGGTTTTGCTAGAGGTTTCTGCTCTACACTGAAGAGCTTAACTCCCTTTAGTGTCTCTTTAAGTTTTTAGATTACTTTTACAGTTTTACTATTCACTTAGTCTTCAGTGAATGCCTTTCCACTCTTTGAACTAAAGAAATTAACTTCTGTTGTTTTCAGAGGAAAAGGAGTGTTTATCGGTGGTGAAAATTGAGTACAGTGTGTGGCAAATTTAGCAGTGGTTCCTCTCACATAAGCACCTCTGCAAGCCTTTAGGAAGTGTTTCAAATTAATCTTGACACCCTCGGGGGTATTGCAGCTCTCGTAAAGGTGTTTGGTTATGAAACCAGGAAAAGAACCAGCACAGAAAGCTCTTTCGTGCTTGCCCTTCCCAGCAGCATCTCTAAGGGGGAGTGGGCCAAGCAGAAAAAAATCATATTTTGTACAGGAATGAAATGGGTCATCAACCTGTAGATATGGAAATGAGTAAGAAAATTTCAGAAGTGAGTGTTTGGGGAAAACAGAAAAGGGAGTGACTTTATTTTCCCAATGTAGTAACTGTTGGCCACTTCTAAAAATGTACTTTGATGAAGCATTAATTCCTTCTTGCATTGCAGCTCCTATATTCTAATCTGGACACGTTATTATTAACTCAGAGATAAGTGCACACAGATAGATCTCCCATGAATGCTTGTGAACAGATAGCTCTTGATAGGCTGATCTTTCTGTCTCATGAACATTAGCCATCTGAAACAGTTCATTTGCCTTCCTCACCCCAACCCTCCTGCAAAATGCTCTCCAACACTTTCAGTGGAAGCCAGTGCACTGTCAAAACAGAGAACCACCTTCTTTTTTTTGCTAGATTTGCAGTTGGACTGCAATCAAGCAGGGTTCCCTTGTGTAAGGAAGGAGTACCTCCTCCTGTGGTTTGTAGTGATGTGCATGTTTCTGCCTGCCTGCACGATGGTCTGAAACTATAACGAGCTGTGGAGAGATACTCCCCTGCCTATGAAGCAAATTCTAGCCATGTTTAAGCTGAAGGAAACACTTGCCACATTTCTTTTCCTCCTGAGAGCTCAATGCAACCTCTCTTGACCCAGCCAGTGAGAAGGCATTTGGGACTTTTGCCAGGCTCTTTCTAGTGGGATGGGTGTATTTTGGGGTGTGTTCCTATGTTAAAGGAATGGAACCAAGAGCTAAGAAAAATGAATTTTTGAGCCAGCTTCCATGTAAACCTTGAATAAACAGAAGCTTTTTCTTCCTCTCTCTTAGCTCCTTCACAAGGCCATGGTAACAGGTTCTCCCTGGATTTCTCTGCCTTTTCTGATTACTTTTGCTGGTTTTATGCTCCAGCCAGGCACTGAACAGTGATTCAAGCCATTCTCCATCATTGTGTTTTTCCTCAGTTTCCAGGGAAACCTCTGGGCATCTACAGTTTAACTTGACCTTCAACTTTGCTAGGATGGGCCAGCCATCAGAAAGCACCTTCTATGGTTTCACATATCACTGAATAGGAAAATAGCAAATAGTTTCATCCTTCTTTCTGAATGAAAAGCAGCTAGCATGCCCACCATCTCCCATAAGCTCAGAAGGTGGCCACAGATCAGAAGATAAGGCTAGTGGCAGTTGATTACAACCTCAAGCAAAACACCTGAATTTTTTGGAGGTGGAGGAACTGTATTTTTTCCAAGCTTTTTATTGCCTGGTTCCTGGCACTCACTGAAAGACTGACACTATCCCTAATCATGTGCCACTGTTCCCCTGGTGCTGGTGGACAGGAGGCATGCCAATCCATAGAGGACTTTCAAGCTGTATTTTCAGCCCAAGCAGCAGAAGCAAACAATATTTAATGCAGCGATGATTGTCATGGGGCTCATGGAGCATTTGCAGCTGTCTTTTTTCATTGCACTGAGTGATGTTACTGTGCATTTTACAGTCAGAATCATACTATGACACAAGTAGGGATGGATCAGTGGTTTCTGATCCAATCCCCTCTCCCAGCAGGTTGCTCAGGAGCCTTCTCCTAGATTGAGTATTGTCCTGCTGAAAAAGTATTTCATAATGTCTAACCAGGTTTTCTTTGTTGCAACTTGGGTTTGTTTTCTCTTTTAGACCTCCTGGGAGGTTCCTGTAGCTATTAGCCATTTGCGGTGATGATGGTACTGGTGTGACTTCCAACTTACTTTGCCATTACTGGGGTTGGAGGGGAGTGGAGAGAGACTGTTGATAAGTATAGAAAAACTTTTAAGTAGAGATGTATGCTGTGTAGGATGTAGGACTTTACTGAGCTCTAGAACATAAAAGGAAAAAATATCCTCTTTCTTCTAGCCCAGAGATTCCCAAGCTGTGGGTGTTACTGTACACCTACCTCTGAAAACCTTTCCCCAGCAGCTGTCTACAGAAATTAGTGCCTGCAGAAAACTGCAAGGAGGGATGTCTTGAGCCTGGTTGCACCAGATTGTCTCATGACTTCGTTGTGCTACATTGTTGGTTTATATCCATCTGTTGTTTCTTGTCTCATCTTTCATCTAGTGAAAAGAACTTGGCAACATGGCCTAGGGATTAGACCTTCATCTTGAGGCTAGGGAAGAGATGAAAGCTAGGTGTAATGAAAAGCACAAGCAGAAGTTAAAGATGTTGTCAGTCTGAAACGTTATCAGAAAAAGAACCAAATTAATTAACTCTCTCCCACATTGCTGTTACAGGGTAACTAGTGCTTTGGCTTTTTCTCCATCAACTATGGGAGCTTGCCAGTGATTTTCTCTGATGGTTTCTCTAACTTCTTTGCTAAAATCTGGAAAAATGCATCCTACCTTTAAAGCTTGCATTCCTTGATGAATTATTTCCGGAGCTGTCTGATCAATACTCCATGCTCTATCCTCTCCTCTGAAATGCGTTAATGAGTAAGTAACTGAATGGGAAATTCATGTAACAGGGTTTTTCTAATGTGTGCAGTCACTCGCCTTCATGTACCTAATGCAGCAAAGCACTTAAGCACATTCTTGTCTTTAGGAACATGAGCATGTGTGCATCTCAGCATAGGTGAAGATTGATTGATGATATTAATAATGTCAAATTATATTCCTCTTTTCTTTAATACTCTTGGGTTATTTTACAGATAATAAGTATGAGACAGACAGGTGCAATGAGTCTTAGGATGTTTTAATTTTGTCTGATTCTTTGCTTCTATTGTATTTTATTTTTTCCAAGAGGAGATACTTAGGAAATTTAGGCTTATGGCACTAAATTAACCTTGGTGGTAATTCCACAGAGAGTACCAGAAATTGTTTTGACATGTTGAGAAGACACATTGCTGAAAGAAGGTGACCTCCACAATTATGTCTCCTGAGGAATTAACAAAATAATCTGGTTATCCTTTTGAGGCAATCAGCCCTCTGTGTTGTTGACCTATATTTTTTTTGGTTCCTTGTTCAAGCCCAGCCTTTGATCAACACTGACCCCAGATCATGTCTAATTGAGGGCTGACAGTAGATGATATGGTGTTTGATCATAGAGTGCATAGCCCTCGGCCAGGATAGTGTCCATGTGTTTATAGTGCAAGATTCAGCTCCTGCTCTTGGTTCTTCTCTGGAGGAGCCTGACATCTGAATTCCTGTTTGGCAGTCTCAGGAGAAAAAACAAGAACCGAAAAGGTCATAGAGACTTGATTTCTCCTGATCCTGCAAAAGGTCAGGCACAGTGATGGGACTGTATAAGGAAAAAACTGACCTTTCTCTTGCCTTCCCTCCCAGAAACATGGAAAACCAGACAATTTGTGGCTTTTGAAACTGTCCTGGGAAGATTCTTCCCCAGTAATGTCCCAGTTGTGTAGACCTGGTGGATGTACATTGAGCAGGGTGTCTCCAACATGCCGCGGGTCTATGGGAAAACACTTGCCATCAGTGATGACAAGGAACTGATGCTTGACCCCTTCAATAGATGCTACTTCTTGTATCAGGTAGATAAGAGTGGCTTTGAAATTCTTTGAATTTGTAAGGTGAAAGACACAGAGAGTCAGGGTCAGGTTTTCATGAGTATTTAAAAAGATATCTTGGTGGGTTTATGAAGAGGCAAAACCAGCTTATGGTCTTGACATGTAGTGAAAGGAAATGGGAGTTAAAGAGTAACCTCATTTTCTGTGTTCCTACTTGCATCATGAAGCCCTGTTTTTCAAAGGTATGCAGGCACAAGAATAGCATCATGCAGGGGAAAGTAAGGCAGTGGGACATAAAAGTTAGAGCACAGACTCTTATAGCCTGGGGGGACCAAAGGGAAAGATTAAGATCCCTTTGCCTTGGCAGGATTTAGGATATGCAGAGCATGCCCAAGCTTCCTCTGACCTTAGCAGAAGATATGAGAAGGTGGGACATACAGAGAGAAGCCCAAGGTGTATTTAACACTCCGATAACTAATTCCCAAAGTTGGTGCTATGTTCATAGTGGAAATACAGTTGGTTTTGGTGTAGAAGTCAGAAGTCATTCAAGACAATAAATTAATCAGAGAAGGATGCAAGCAATATCCATCTTTCTTTTCTCTAAGTGAATAAGAAAGTTGATGAAAAAAATCACTGTGTGGGTTAAATATTTAAATGTGAATTACCCCTTCCCTCTCCCTTCCAAAATTTGCAGAGTATGGAGCTGTGCAGTTTTTACTTTTGCTACCTGTCCGGCTAATTAATACCTGCCAGTTTACTTTTCCCACTCTTACTATTTTTGGACTACTATTTTGTTGAAAAAAAAAAAAAAAAAGAAAAGGGAGAGAAAGGAGGAGAAAGATAAAAGGAAAAAGAAAAAAATAGTTTAATTTCATCACCTCTGATGAAAAGAATGCAGATCTGATGTTAATTCAAATATTGAATTTGTTTCAAACTTTCTCCACAGTTTTTTCCCTCATTTAATTCTTTTTATGCTTTTTAAGTCATGCTATGCATGATGATCATTCTATTAATTTTCTCTGTAGCAACTTGTTTCTATTGGTTCCTTCTTCTTTTCTTTTCTTCTTAGGTACTCTTGCTCACTGAAGGAAGTCTGTCAGTGGCCAGCTTGATGAAGTGGCTTTATAGGCAGTGTTAAATCCAGGGGTGAGGCTATGGATTAGTGTTTGCAATAAAGAGCAGATGTAAGCAAGTCCTTGGTACACAGCTACAAAGGAAGTTTCTAAAAAATTAGTGACAAATGGAGTTTCTCCAGTTTTGTTTTGTGTTCTTTTTAAAGCCAGGATGTGTTCAGTCTTGCTAGGCTGAGGTTGAGCCAGATGCTTTTCCTTGTAGGCACCCTGACAGATTACAAGTGGGGTTGGAAGCGTCACTGCAAGGCAGTGGAGCTCATCAACATATTGCTGGCAGCAGTACTTGAGTTCCTCTCCATCTTTCCAACTGATCATCTGTAAACGAACAGTAATAAGCCAGGGTTGAGTTCACAGTCTCGATTTGTGGGCATGAACCAAGAATTCATCATTGGTGGAGTTATATTTTTCTACTAAAGAAAAAGTAGCCAAAGCCTGAAAAGAACAATTAATATTGATATATCTAGATGTGCAGGCAGAAATAAAAACCATAATCTAGCCAAGCCATATGTGACCCTGGAGTAAATCAGAGAAACAAGAAAACAACGAACTCACATGAGAGCCCCACGCCTTGCTGGTGTGCCAACCCATGTCAAGCTGGTGAGCTTTGCGGCAGGTCTGACAGGTCCACAGATGCAAGATAATCTGGGCCATAAGAATGCCGTGCACAGAAGGGAATCTCTGATACTAATCTTCTTTCCTCTTCTGGTCGGATGGGTATTCAACTCATGTTCATCTCCCTGTTGTAATGGTGGACACATAAGAATGACATCTAATGTTTTAAGGACCTGTAACACGTAGGACCTTGTAGGTCAAGTCAGACCTCTCAATTATCTCCAGAAGCCAGTGTGGAATCAAACCAGGTTTGGGGTATGCTTCAATCTAATTTCTGTGTTTGGACCTTGCCTTCCAAAAGTCCAAGAGGTCTGAGGCAGAAAGACCGTTATAGAACTTTCCGAAAATCTTTTCCACAATTGCATTCAGCAGTAGTGGCTACAGTTCTCACTGTTAGGGACATTATTGCCTTTATGACAGGAATGTTTTGCAACTACAGCAGGAGGACAAGTGCTTTAGCACATCTGGATACCAGATTGGTAACATCTCTGTGGCCAGGCAGTGGAGATTGACCTCATCTCATGTATTCAGGATGGTATTCATCTGATTTATCTTTAGGGATGGGATTTGTCCCACTATTTGTGGGTTTCCACAAGGGAAGTGACTACTGAACAATTCATCCCAGGCTCTCTTTCTTCTCAGAGGAGAGTGAGTCAGTGGCATTGATGAAGTTCAGGACAAGATTTGTTTTATCCTAAAGAAGGTGCCTCTCTCAGGTTTGATGAGTCATATTCCTACCCTCACTGAATGCATTGACTAATTCTTCATTACTACAATGGGCATCTGGTGGAAATACCAAATATGAACAGCTAAAATTAGAAGGGTGAATCCCAGACAAGTTGTCTACAAGTCAGCTAATAGAAATACTTGCAAACAGTTCCTCTATATGTGCATCCCAGAGTTTGATTAATCCCATCCCATGATAAATGTCTAAATAAGGTGATCAGCCATCTAATGAAAGTGTTCACCTGTCTCAGCATTGGCTAGATGGCTTAGTCTTAGACAATCAGGGTTAGCTGAGTTGACTTGGACCCTGACACATGTGTCATCACACACTTCTGTTTGGAAAAGTATCTCTTAGCACTAATGGCGCTAAAGTCTCAATGTCCAGTTCTGGGAATGTTTTTCTACAGATTCTCCAATAGGAAAAGGATCCAGCTAGGTCTTTCCAGTAATAAAACTCAACCAGGTGATGGTAGGGTACATGCTCTGGACTCATGGACATTCATAATCACAGGGACTTTGCAAAGACGAAGGACAGCATCCAGGGGCCAGTGCCATCAGGATGGAATCTGTCCATCACTTTCCATAGCCTGCCTTGGAGAAAACAGTCCTGTTTGCATGCATTCATACATTTTCCTGTCTGGGGGGAAAAAAAAAAAAGTAAAAAAAAAAAAATCCCTCCATGCTTATTATTAGAGGCTTTTTGCAATGCTACTATCCCTGCAGCACAAGCTAGACTGAAACTCATTGATCTGTAGGCCAGAAAATGCAAACACCTTGTGGTTATTACCACTTTGCACCAGATTCCTGCCACTGACCTTGATGGGAAAACTCCTTAACCCACTTACTAAATCCCCAAGTCATCTTGAAGCCAGAGAGTAACAGTTAATAAAGTGCTTGCCAAGTTTCAGATCGTTTTTAACTGACCTGTATTTTGACTTGTTACATGATTCTCAGTGTAAGAAAAACCCATGGGTAACACTCCTAATGCTCAGCACTGTGAGATGGCACTTGAGAATAAGACTGAACTGTAGTTCTGCCCCTGATTTACACCAGTATAAGTTCAAAGAAAGGGGTGGCAGGGGGAAGAAAGAAAGAGGGAAAGACAGAGAAAAAGACACAGAGAGAGAGAGGGGAAGGAAGGAAGGAAGGAAGGAAGGAAGGAAGGAAGGAAGGAAGGAAGGAAGGAAGGAAGGAAAAGGAATGAAAGAGAAAAGGCAATTGAGGAGAAAAGGGAATTAAGGGAGGAAGGGAGGATTCAGCCTTTTTAGCAATAGGTTCATTGCATTTCTGAGTTCCTCAGAGCAAGATCGGTTGGGGGGAGCTGAGTTATGCACTTGTCTTGGTATGTGTGGCACAGGGGACACTGAACTCATTCACCTTAGGGAACAAGTGACACATGGAATCACAGAATCACAGAATGGTTGAGGTTGGAAAGGACCTCTGGAGGTCATCTGGTCCAACCTCCCCTGCTCAAGTAGGGCCACCTAGAGCCACTTGGACCATGTCCAGACATTTTTTGAATGTCTCCAAGGATGGAGACTTCACAGACTCCCTAGGCAACCTGTGCCAGTGCTCAGTCACTCTCACAATAAAAATGTTTCCTGATGTTCAAAAAGAACCTCTTGTGTTCCAGTTTATGCCCATTGCCTCTTGACCTGGCACTGGGCACCACTGAAAAGATCCTGACTCTGTCCTCTTTACAGCTTCCCTTTAGGTATTTATATGAGTTAATAAGATTGCCCTGAGCCTTCTGTTCTCCAGGCTGAACAGTCCCAGCTCTCTCAGCCTTTCCTCATGGGAGAGATGCTCCAGTCTCTTCATCATCTTTATGGCCCTTGATGGACTCTCTCCAATCTCTCTTGTACTGGGGAGCCCAGAACTTGACACAGTAGTCCAGGTGTGGCTCATCAGTGCTGAGCAGAGGGCACACCTCCAAACTCCCACCAGCTAATGGCCTAGATCTCAAGCCCTTCCTAAAATGATGGAACACAAATACTGGCATCAAGATTTCATACAGCACATTATGCTCTTGCCTTTCAAAGCACCTTTGCAGAGGAAGCCAGCATCCACCTCCCAGTTTGCCAAAGGGAAAACCAGCAAGGAAGAGATGTTCCCCAAATCAGTTGCAGAAGAGGCTCTTGAACATGGGATTCTTCAGGTTCTACTAGACCACCTTATCTCCCCTGAGCTGGAAGGGCCTCAGGTGACAGGGCTTGTGAATCCTAATCAGACTGTAGCGTGTGCTTGAAGGTTTGCTGCCCAAGCCTACAGTCATTCCTATAAGCTCTTTTCACCCAGGAGAGAAATTATAATTTCAGTGAATACAAGCAGAGAGGCTAGCACTGAAATACAAGGTTGCTCTCTGAAGACCCTCGGATGAAATCTGCCATGGAAATGCATGTTATTATTGCTGTTACACTGTAGATCACCAACTGTACTTGTCCATAGGGAATGGTCTCTGGTTCAGGTTATTTTTCCTCATGCTGGAAGGGAAGCATCCAAATAACCTGTGTTGAAAAGTGTTGCAGTTGGTAAACAGGTACATACAGGGGAGCCGACTTTAAAGATGCTGTCTGGAGAGTAAAAAGAAGCATTTTAAGTGTTTCAGTTAGTTAGAATTATCTGCATAAGTGCAAGAATAAGACCAGTCCTTAAATACTGACTCAAAGTACATTTTTAAAATTTCTTTTAATGTTTTGCCCCAGCTGAAATTTGCTGTCTGTGTCATATCTATGCTCCTTACTCTTGGTGCAGCAGTGAGAGCACTGCTAGTTTTGCACTTGCAGTGATAAAATTGCTAATGCTGCTACCTGGCATTTCCATGCTTCCAGGCTCAGCTGAAATTACAATGTTGGAAAGACTGTGCAAAAGAGAAAGAAGAAATTTGACAGCTCCTTAAAAGCCTTGTACAAATAGGACAAAGCTTGACATAATGCTGTTTCAAAATCAGTCACTTGGACTTGATTTGCAAGACTTGCAAGCAGTTGCTTGTTGCCTCAGTTTTGCTGTGAAAGGTGGTTTGATTTGGTACCTCTGGTTTTAATGTCCTGAGCAAAGCTGGGAAGATGCCATCAGTAAAAACCAGAAATGTTACAGTTTACAACTGCAAATACACATAGACAGACACACAGGGAGAAAAAAAAAAAAACCTTTCTGTGGCTGAATGGGAGAAGACCACCAGTGAACCATGCCCCAGTAGATTTCATAGTATCCTTGGTTTAGATAGTCCCTTAAAAAAAAAAAAAAAAAAGAAGTATAATTTTATTATTTCTCAAGGCTCTTGTTTGTCTGTCCTTATTCTTTAAATGGCCCCGTTTAAGTATCCAGGAATCTGAGATCTTATTTCTGAGGGCTCTGTAGATGCTTCTCCAACCATTTAACCTCATGAGCATGAAGACTCATTTCACAACAAGGTAAGTGTCTACAACATTGAACAAAACACCCTCTGGAAGTATCAGCCTTCCTCTGTCCACTAGAGAGTCCAGCTGTGATGAGACACTTAGGGAGAAACCACAGGTGAGGTGAACCCTATGCTAAATGACCCATCACACCATAACCTGAATTTGAGACCCCAGTTCTCTGCAATGCAGTTGGTGCATTTTTTGACCTCTGAAACTCTCCAAAGATCACCCCTTATCTGATCCAGGAGGTGCTTTCATCTCCCTGCCCTGTACAGAAGAGCAGCCAGGCATGACTACTCTATGACACAAGTGATGGCATGAGTTGTTCTTGCTATAAAAGTGTATGCTCTTGGTTGAATATTGTTGTTCTTCCTCTAATATAAACCATGGCTTCTCACATGGGCTGCTTCCCTCAAAGAAGCTTGCAGCCTTCCCTGTGTTTTTTATCTCCTGCTACTCAGCCTGCAGAAATGTCTAAACAGGTTGTAGACAGCCAAGGGAGAGAGCTTCTAGCAATGAAGATGAGGAGATACCTGGCGTTGGATGGAGACTGAGATGGAAGCAGGAAACAGGAAAGACTCCTGCAGTGGTTTGGGAAACCCTTTTGATTGCTATTTTCCAAAGCAACTCCTGCAATACTGCTAAATCCTGGGAAGCTTTGGGATGTCTCCAGACACGGCTGAGAGAGAGACCAAAGTGAGCTGAGGATTGGCGATACCAGAGCAGCAAAAAAAGGCTAAAAGCGTTTGAGTAGGAAACCCTCCGAGCTGGTGCAGATTCAACTAGGAGATAAGACATCAGCAGGCAGTCAGGGTAGCTACCTACCCTTGCATGAAAGGATGTTATAATGTTGACCTGGATCAGTTCCTCTGGCCATGTAATGGGAATGGAAATAGATGCCCAGGGCACAGCAGAGGAAGCATTAAACCGAGGGTGGCTACATGCCAGAGGAAATTTCATAAATAATCAGTGCCAAGTAATGCAGAGCTGTCTACTGGCCCTGCAGGAGGACAGAGAGATGATCCTGGGTTTGCTCAGGAGGAGGACAATGGCCTCCCTGGGCTGTGAGCAGCCCTGGATGGAAGGACCCAGAATCTATCTATCTGGATCACCCATGTGTCAGCAAGAAGCAATAGACACCCTCTGCAGGACTCATCTCCCTTCGGGGTGTCTGCCAGAGGGTGGACGAGATCACCCCCTCATTTCTCAGAGTAGCAACTGCTGATTCAAAATTCTAATATTTTGCAGTCTCCCATGCTCTGCCTGTCAGTGTATAAACATGCCAGCCCTTAGCAGTGCTAAGCAGCAGTAAATCATCTGTGTGGGAGAGGGCTGGGAGGGAACACCAAACCTTGTGGGGCAGAAGTGTGTGTGGGCAATAAGGGTTTTGCTTTGCCTTAGCTGGAAATTAAAAATGCTCCCTGTCTTGCTACCGCCTTCGCCATCTTGCAGGGACCTCTCTCCCCTCAGGGCTGCAGCCTCCCCACTTGGGAAATACTGAGGTCAATAATTCACTTGTGTATCTTGCCGTGATAAATAAGCGCTTCCAAAACTACACAGCAAATGCCTCTTGCTACATCGATGTCAGGAGCTGGAAGCGGGAGGCACAAAAAGAGCTGGGACCTTCAGGCAACTGTCTTCTTCATAGTTTGGGAGCGATTAAACTGCACATTTAATTGCTTTGATATATATTTGTTTTACATGAATGCAAGATCCAGCTAATCTAATTGGCTTATTCGCTCCAAAGTTGCTAACAATGGACCCTAAACTGTACATAAATGACCGTTAAATTATTAGCTATCGGAAAGATCTGCAATTGGATTTTGAATGTGAAATAAAATGAGGGCTCAGAGAGGCAATTATTATTTTTTATTTTTGTATTTTTTTAAGCAGCCTTATTATCTCTACAAGAGCCTTGCTCAGGAGACAAGCATTCCCATTAGAAAATCAATAACAGAGCTGCTGTGATAGCAGCAGTAACCTGTCCAGTTTCAATTAGTGCTTGGGAGAGGTTGATCCTCTTCCCTGAGCCTGTCCATTGCTAACACCAGTGGAATTTTGTGCGTGTTTATAGTCTGGAGAAATTTGAACTCTTGGCAGCAAAAATTTGGGGATTGATGACTTTTTTCTTATTTTTTTTTTTTTTTACTGACACCAGCTGGTGTTGCAGTGGGCCACAAACACACAGCTGATAGCTGCAGACAGAGATGGTAAAACCTTTGAGGTGGTTTGTCCTGGTCTTTTATTGGCCCTCGGGCAGCAATAGCGATAGCATGATTTGCAGGCAACCCCATCATTTTTTTGTCCCTGTTTTCTTGGACTACTGAAGATCACTGAGACCACGGAAGACTTTAAAGGGTTTTATGGCAAATACATCAGTAAGGAGATGAGGATTGTAGGCTGCTGCTCTCACAATTTGAGCAAGACCCCTGTTGCATCTTGACAGAAGACTGAGTGGTCTTTTGGGTTTGTGCACAGACTTTAAAATTAAATATTTATACAGCACACAAAATACTGAGGAACTGATATGAGATGGAAAGCTGGTTTCTACAGTCAAAACACAGAGGATCCTGAGATATTGTCTTCAGTCTTGGTCACCTTTTAGTTGGCCAGCTCCATCTAATTTGCCTTCCTGGGCTCAGCTGAAGCTGGAAAGGGCTGTCAGGAAGATCAGAGTGGAAATCCACATTTGTGGACTATTTGGTAAGACCACATAGCAAGCAGCAAAGGAGGAAGCGAGATAACACCCCTCATGGGGACACAAGGTCAGCCAGATGTGTCACAGGCACCATTTTGTGGGACATTAATGTGAGTTGTGTTCCCTCTCCTCTCCTCTCCTCTCCTCTCCTTCTTGATAAGCTCTGCCAGTTCTCTAAGGCTGACTAGCCTTCAAGGTACCAGATTATCTCCTGTCCTTGGTCTCCTGTCACAGGTTGTCCTCCTGGGTACCCCTTATCTGAGCTTGACTGATGCAACCCTCAGCTGGTCCACATTACAGCTATTCTCTGTCCACAGTTTTATACTCAGGTTTCTTTTTTCTTTCCCTCCCAAAACACCTAGAAAGGGTATTGCAAGTGAAGAGGTCTGTCCATACTGTGTGGGAACATGAGCTTTGCCTCCAAGTCAAGATTACTTCTCACAGGTCAACCCTTCAGGTGTGACCAGGCACCCCTGAGCCTGCCGTGCCATGGAGGATGTCCCCAGCTGTGCCTGCAACCATGTCTATTGTCTCACATTGCAAAATTCGTGGAAAGTCAGGGCAGGCCTCAGAAAGATGTGGAAACACTGCTCATCTGGCCTTTGGTCAGTAGAAAATGGCAAGATTTTGCACTTGTAACAGGAGCAAACCTTTGTTTTCATCAGCAAAGTGAATAAACCCAGGTAGGAACAGATCCGTTGCAGGAGATGCTGCCTTTTCAGGTGTCTCTTCTTGGCACTTTAAGGAAGAAATAAACCCAAAGCAGAACTGTGCAGAAACAAGAAACAGTATATAAAGGGAGGTAGGATCCATTTCACCTGCCTGACATGACGCTGGCTACAGGCAGGGGCTTGGTCTCAGCTGTTTCGAGAGCAACAGAGAGAGATCAGCTCTTCCTGATCATGACTCAACCCATACCGACAGGGTAGGTGGGACAGTCACCCTCCGGGAGAGGTCAGCTTCTTCCTGTTGCCCAGAGAGGGTCCCCCTGGTGAGGAGCTTTCATGAGATATCTAGATTTTTAGATACTTAAAGTTCCGTAAAGAATTCCATGGTTGATGGCTTATTCAAAACTTTGGCTCTGCGCTTCTCTATGCATAAGAAAAATCAAAGTTTTCTCTCACTGTCATGTGTTACCACTTGGAGGTTGACATGAAAGTTTCCTATCCTCCAGTGCCCCTTGCCGAACAGATGTTTGTGAGAAAGGCGCATCAATATCCTTTCACAGAAAGTTTAAAAGTAGAGTTCTGACAAGATTAATTTCCTACTTCAGACAATGACTCCTCTATTAGAGATTCTTGAATACTTAATTATTAATCTACATTATTAATGAACACTGCAGGATTCATGGATTCACATTGGAATAATGCATAGCCCTAAAGTTACAATATGTCTGACAATTACAGAAACATACAATATTCGTTAAAGTGTAGAAGTTAGCACTGAATTCATGACTGGGTGCATTTTGCAACCCACTAGAAGTTACTTTTCTCTGATTTTAGGCAATTTCCGAGCAAGTGGTTTCTTTATTACATGCCATCTTGCTCTGTTAGTAACTTAAAACTTAGAATCGTGACTAGGGTAAAGGAACTGCTATTCTGAAGTACAAGTCTGCATTTTCAGCTCCTGAAACATAGAGTTGCTTACTTTGAGACTTGCTATAAGCCAGTCAAAAAGTGCCAGCTGAAAGAATTTTGTTGGAAAAGGTAGATTCCAAACTGACAGAAACTCCATGTGAATTTTTGACAAGGAGGTTGATTTTTTTTTCATCTGCAGAAAAACAAACAAAATCAAAACATTTCACTTTGATTTTCTCCTAAAAAAAGACACTTCCTTTTTATTTTTATTTTCTTTTAATTTGAACTGATGTTCCATTTAGATTTTTTCTGCTGTGCTGAGGAAACACATTATAAAGCTTGAAAACAACGCAAAGAAATTCATTGTGGGTGGAAGACAACATTCATTTAAACTCAGATATGGTGGGCTTGTTAGTCTGTTTGTTTGTTTTCCATTTTCAGTTAGCCGATTTTCTTTCTTTTTTTTTTTTAGTTTCATTTCAGATCTGCCTCCAACTTATTTATTTATTTGCTTACCTTGCGGAATTGGCAGCAAAATGAAGAACCAGTTATTCCCACATCTCAGTTTAGCAAATATCATGTCACTACCTGTGCCCAGGGGGGTCCAAATATTGCTCTAGATCTCCAGATAACATTTTAATATACTTGAGAATAAGTAAGATACATAATAGAAATAAAAATAGAGCAATAATAATAATAGGACAGATTTAAGCAGTTGGGGATTAGTTGTGCTCACTGTGTTTTCCACACTGGGTGTGAATGAGTGAAACCCCAGGTCATGCCTTTCTCATTCAGCCTCGTCTTCTAAAATCTCAGCCTTGGGTGATGTGCTGGTTTTGGCTGGGATAGAGTTCATTTTCTTCATAGTAGCTAGTATGGGGCTATGTTTTGGATCTGTGCTGAAAACAGTGTTGATGATTGATAACACAGGGATGTTTCCATTACTGCTGAGCAGTGCTTACACAGAGGCAAGGCCTTTTCTGCTCCTCACCCCACCCCACCAGTGACCAGGCTGGGGGTGCACAAGAAGCTGGGAGGGGACACAGCTGGGACAGCTGACCCCAACTGACCAAAGGGATATTCCACACCATATGACGTCATTCTCAGCATATAAAGCTGGGGGAAGAAGAAGCAAGGGGGAGGACATTCGGAGTCATGGCATTTGTCTTCCCAAGTAACTCTTATGCATGATGGAGCCCTGCTTTCCTGGAGATGACTGAACACCTGCCTGCTGATGGGAAGTAGTGAATGAATTCCTTGTTTTGCTTTGCTTTTGTGCATGGCTTTTGCTTTACCTATTAAACTGTCTTTATCTCAACCCACGAGTTTTCTCACTTTTACTCTTCTGATTCTCACCTCAATCCCACTGGCAGGGAGTGAGCAAGCGGCTGTGTGGTGCTTAGCTGCTGGCTTGAATTAAACCACGACAGTCCTTTTTGGCACCAAACATGGGGCTTGAAGGGTTCAAGGTAATGACAGATTTGATTGGAATGTGCTGGATCGAATTTATAGCTGTTATTGCTGTTTAGCTATTAATTGGCAGTCTCCTGTGCTTGCCATGGGACTTGCCTTTCGTACTGTGTATTAGAGCCTAGTGCTCGTTAGTGGCTGCTTTTTGCTTTCACTGCTTGCTGTACTGCTGTACTGCTTGTCATCTTACTCTGCCGTGCCTGGGAACATTTTGACAACAGCAATGGCCATGTGCCTGGGCCAGCAGATGACCAGGGCATTGCTGCTGTTTCTGTACTGCTGTACTGGACAGGCTGGAACTCCAGTGTGAACTCAAGTTGAAGGGACTGTGACCTGTGGATGAGTCCATACAGGAGCAGGACACCCTGAAGTGTCTGTGACCATGAATAAGTCCACACCAGAGCAGGTACACCTCAAAGTGTCTGTGGCCATGGTTATGTCTGTGCTGCAGCTGATATACCTCTGAAGGCACTGCAGTCAATGGATAAGTCCATGATGGAGATGGTACACCTCGAAGCATCTGTGGCTGTGGATAAGTCCATGCTGCAGCAGGTACACCTTGAAGCATCTGTGACTGTGCATGAGGTCATGCTGGAGCACCTTAAAGCGTGTGGCCATGGATAAGCCCACGACAGAGCAGGTACGCTCCTGGAGGGACTGCAGCCATGGTTAAGGCCATGCTGGAGCAGGTCTGGCTCTGAACACATTGTGGCCTATGGAGAAGGTCACGCTGGAACAGGTGCACCTCAAAGTGACTGTGGCTGTGGATAAGTCTATGCCGCAGCAGATATACCCCTAAGGGACTGCAGTCTGTGGATAAGTCCAAGACGGAGCAGGGGCAAGGGGAGGAGTTCATTGCAATTTTAAACCCGATGGTCGGGTCTAAAGGGACAAGGGGTGGAGATTGTAATGGAAATACCTTTAAATTATTGTAACCTGCAATTTGAGTTGGATATTATGGGAATTACTGCAGAAGGAACCACCTGAATCAATGGAAGACAAGCCTTACAAGAAGCAGTGCAAGTGTAGCAGCGACCAGACCTGAGCTGGCTTTGGTGCCCAGTAACTCCACGCAACGCACCACCTCTCCTGTCCTGAGCGACCACCACAACAGATGGAGCCCAAAGTCATCGACTAAATGAATTCATTGGACATTTTGTGGACTTTTGTGGACGTTTTAAAGACATTTTACAGACATTTTATAGGGGTGGTCCATAGATTAAGGGAATGATATCTGTGTATTATATAAAAGGACGGGAAGGGGACTGGTGATTAGTGAGGATGTATTGGATAGTGTGGGACCTGAGCATGATGTAAATGGTATGGAATAAGGTGTGGAGAATGTGCTGGTTTTGGCTGGAATAGAGTTAATTTTCTTCATAGCAGCTACCAAGGGGCTATGTTTTGGATTTGTGCTGAAAACAGTGTTGATAACACAGGGGTGTTTTCATTACTGCTGAGCAGTGCTTACACAGAGCCAAGGCCTTTTCTGCTTCTCACCCCACCCCACCAGCGAGCAGGCTGGGGGTGCAGAAGAAGCTGGGAGGGGACACAGCTGGGACAGCTGACCCCAACTGACCAAAGGGATATTCCACACCATATGATGTCCTGTTCGGCATATAAAGCTGGGGGAGCAAGGAAGGGAGGGACGTTCAGAGTGATGGCATTTGTCTTCCCAAGTAACTGTTATGCGTGATGGAGCCCTGCTTTCCTGGAGATGGCTGAACACCTGTCTGCCGATGGGAAGTAGTGAGTGAATTTCTCGTTTTGCTTTGCTTGCGTGCGTGGCTTTTGCTTTACCTATCTTTATCTCAACCCATGAGTTTTCTCAGTTTTACCCTTCCAATTCTCTCCCCCAACCTACTGGGGGGGGGGGGCAGTGAGCAAGCAGTTGTGTGGTGCTTAGTTGCTGGCTCAGGTTAAACTATGACAGGTGAATATCAGGTTTTGTTTACTGCTCCCACCTTAATGTATCTCTGCCCCTCTCAGACCTTGCAGAGGTTGACCATTTGCTGAAGGTTGGTCTCTGATGTCGTTGTTGTCCCCAAATCTGGAGCAGAGATCATGACATGCTGCTCTTCCAGGGAAGTCAGACGGAAGCTGCCAGCCAAGAGAGGAGCAGCTGCTGCTGAGCTTGTCTCAGCTGAGGGATCAGTCCCCTGTACTTGACTTGATGCACTGCAGATGATGTCCAATCTCAGCTACTACTGGGTTGCAACAACCAGGTCATGGTTAATATGCATTAGACAGAGGTGATCCTAATGTTGGGAGAGTTTCATCCACTGTCAGGCAAACAGTCATTATCCTATGAATCTGTAAGTCTTGCAGAGATAGTGAGCTGTTTCTTGGGCTTCTGCTGCGTCATGACCATCACTGATAGCCCCCTCAATTAAGCTGAACCTCTGAAGTTCAGCCGGAGGAAACTTTTCCTCTCTGCTCAGATGTGCAAAGCCAGCTCAGCACCAGTGAAAAGAGCTGAGCAGGAGGTCTGGGGACTTTGCTTTCTACTAGAACTGGGGACAGAGCACGATGTAATGCATCCTTCAGATGCATGCAGACATATCTTTCGGACAATACCTTTCTATTTTGATCTTTGGGAAGAGGAATATTCACAACTGACTTTGTTGAAATCTATGCTGCAAATACATCAAATTCAGTTAGCGCTGGAGTCTGGATTTTGATTTGAAGCAGGGTAGTTTGGTAGGCTGAACGTGCTTCTTCTGGAACGATGCCCGCAGGGGTACAGCAGCACCTTCTGCAACTTCATTTGTCGGTGCGACCGTGCCTGACAAACAACAGCATCTTTACTTAACTAAAAACCAGGCTCCATCATAGCATCTATGCATGCCTTCCCCCAGTGAGAATAACAAGGGAGTTTAAGAGAAGTAACAATCTCTTTTTCCTCCTTCCCTGTGGGCAGGAGATGTAACTGGCTTAGTCTGATTTGGCTTTTTTTTTTGCTTTCTATTTTTGTGTTTCTTTTCTTTGAACAAGTAGCTAGAGATGATTAGGACCAGAAGACAGACTGTACCAGAGTCTTAGTCCCTTTTACATTAGCTAATTATACAACTGCCAGCTTGTTTGTAAACTTTTTGGTACAGAGTCATGCTCTTGCAGAGACTCTTCCAACCATCCCTGTCCTGAGTGCTGGCACTCTCAGCCTGGGAGAGGGAACCAGCTGTGGCCGTACCAGCGTAGCTTTGAGCCAGCTTATCACTAACTAGTTTGACATTTTCCCTGTGGTTTTCTGCACAGGAGACATTTCCACTGGGTGCTCAATACTCTGCATATGTTTCACAGTTATATTTAGCTTGAAAGTATCTGACTCAACAGGTAAGAAATATCCCTCTTTGCAGATATGCACTATTCTGATGAAGAGAGACACTGAAATTTGACATAAAATCTATTGTTTCACATTCTTGGGGAAATTACTAAAAAAACCAAACCAAAACAGTTTTATGGCATAGTGTTGTGCTTGCGTAAAATTTCTTATGAGCTCAGGTTGATTTGGGTTGTTGTCTGGTTTAGTGATCAGCCCTTCCTTTTAAAAGACAGTCCTTTGCAAGTAAATGCTAGAGCCAGTGGTTTCTCCTTCTTCATAAGAAGGGCTGTGTGAGATCTCAGCTATCTGTAACCAGAAGGCTTCACAGTTTTTCTGCTGGAAGTCACATGCAGATACCCTTTTTAATAAGCACTGGTGAATTTGCTCTTCACGGATTTGTGTGAATCTGTGTCAAGGGAGAGACATCCACGCTGGAAAATGGAGAAGGTCCGCAAGTCTAAGACTAAACCCATCATCACCTCCCAGCTGTGTAGGGCTTATAGGCCAATATGAGCATACTTGCCCAACGGTAAGGTCATACTCATGTGCAGATGTGGGACCATTGCTACTGCAAGGCTATTGAAGTTGTTTGCAGATTGTGGGACTTTTTTTCTAACTGTGCAGCACAATCAAGTTTATGCTGCAAGATACCTGCTCTGAAGACATAGGCCTCTGCTCTTCTGTCTTCACCAACATCTCCATCAGTGACCAACAGGTCATGACCAACACTGCACAGGCTCTGAGCCCTCCTGGGGAAAGGCAGTAAATCCAGGAGACACGTTATGCATTATTAAAATCACGAGATATTATACGAATTTCTGTCATGCCTATGCCCTCCTTCAGCAGAACTTCAAGGAAGGCAGAGCAGAAAGAGGCTCTCTGCCTCTCTGCCCCAAACCATTTACAGCATGCAGTATTTGACACCATTGACTGGCTTCCACACTTCGTCATGCATGTAAAAATGTTACAATTGTGCCATTGGACCAAATATTTTAACGACACCAGGTAAGGCATGGTGACTTCCAAGAGTTTTCCATGCAGCTTGAAGTAAATCAGCTCACTAAGCAAAAAGAAACCAGATTCAGGCAAGGAACATGCAGCTGCATTGAGTAGGATGTTCTCAGTCTCTTCCAATTATTTCAAGTCATTCCTACACTCCTGTGAAGTTGCTGATTTTGTGAATTTTAACATCCCTGGAGATCCTTATTCCCATTTCACCAATCTTTTACAAGCTCCTGGGCTTTCTCTGGCAGAGTTGCTTCGGAGTTGAAGGAAAACTGGGGTGCTGCTTGGGACAAAACATCCAGACACAAGTGGGCCCATGTGCCTATCTACTGGTAGTGCAGAAAACTAGGCCTGTGCCTGCCAAAGGTATGTGAAAGATTTGTGTATCCCTTGATATGGGGCGTATTTTTCACCCCCTGCTTCAAATAAACAAATTAAAGTGAAGTCTGCTCTGCTTTCTCATGGCTCCAGCACCGATGGATACCTCAGCATGGGCTTCAGCCTGTTCTGTTGATCCCAGATTTACCTCAGTTGATCTGGTCCCCATCTTCAGGCACTCTCTGTAGTCCTGTGAGACTTTTGTGTGGTAAGGAATGGGAAGATAGGGAAGGAATTTAGCAATATCTGCCTGTAAATGTGAGTCTTGATGTAAAAGCACTTTTATTAGAAAGAAAACAAACAAACAAGCAAAAAAACATCGTTCATTATATGTTAAATAAGCCTGTGAATAGCACAGCCTTCTTTGAAGGAACTGTAGAAAGCAAATGTCACTTACGAAGAGGGAAAGGACAAGTGCAATCAGCACGTGGGCTTTTAGATTGTGTTGCCAAATCTGATCAAGGTGAGGCAGGATTGGGAATACATCCTGGTGCTGAAAACGGCCCAGGGGTCATCTGCTCCATCCCCATGCTTCTGGACCATGATTGTTCTCTGTGTCTTAATCTCCTTAGGCCCACATTTTCCAAAGTAGATAAGCAGCTTTTCCCTGCATAAATGGCACATCGGTGGTTCTTACGTGCCTCTCAAATTGCCTTCCAAATTTTCCAGCAGCCTCCAAAGGCTGCATCTAAACCCCAAACACCTCTCTAACCAGAAGGGGAGATGGTTTCTAGAGTCTGTGGTGTCCCTTGAGTGGAGTGGGAGATGCTGGGAAGAGGGTGAAGGTCCTTGAGTGCAAATGGTCTTGCTTTCCATCAAAGTACATAATAAAAATAATGAGTTAGGTTTCATTCAAACTGCAACAGTTGCATTCATTTCTAGAAGTGCAGTGGGCTACAAAACTTGAGGGTCATTCACAATAAGAAGAAAAAGAAAAAAAATACAAAAGAAAAACCCACACAACAGTTGCATTGCTTATATATTTTGAGCTTAATATTACTTGACTGTGTCCCTTAAGCTTATTTAAACATTTAATTTTGTTCTCTTGTTCTGTCCCCAAGTACATATGGATTTCACAGAGGTTTGCGTTTAACAGGACAGAAGAAAGTTCCTCGTAATTGAAACAGGCTTTATGCACACATCACGATGTTATGTTCAACACTCAGAGGGAGAAAAACATGTTCTTTCTGTCTGAAGTGACTTATTTTCAGATTAAAGGAAACAGCTGTGAGAAAGGAGAAAAGTCTTCCCTAGAAGAGCACCAACAACAAAACAGTTGCTGAACTCCATTCAAAGGGAATAATCTTAAAATTTTAGGATGGTAATACAGAGAAAGCAGAGGACTCATGCAGCACCATGTTATGTTGCTGGGGAAAAGGAGGGTAAAAAATTCGATCATTGTAATAATTCTCACAAAGTTTACGGTCAAAGTGAGCCTGGGAAAGTCTGGGTTCAGTTCCCTCCTCTGCCACAGACTTCCCATATGACCTGAGGTAAAGCATTTATTCGCCATGTACCGCTGTTCTCCCTTGCTAATGTGGGAGGCAGGAATCGCTTTGCTCTAGAGAGCCGTTGTGGGACTGAAGAATTTGGCTGCTGTAGCACTGCTAATAAAACAGGGTACTGCCAAGTGCAAACAGCCAGTCTCTGAAATGAAAGCCCTAGAAAAATCATTGAGGGGAGTGGGCAAATTCTAAAATAGCATGTTGCCATCAAAAAGTAAAATAGATCACAGGTCATTGCATTTAGAAACAACATTTCACCTGCAGAAGTTTCGAGCTTTTGTGGAAGCCTCTGCAGAGTATTTATGAACACAGGTAGCATCGAGGAGTGAATTGTACGCCGGTACCGAATGGCTCAACAGCCAGGCTTGTTCCAACTGATGTCAGTGATTTACGGCAGGAGGCAGTGATAAGCTCTTTGATAAATGACTTCTCCATTATCATAAACAGACATGTCCCAGCACACATTATAATTACATCTGAGGCAAAAAACCCCCAAACACAAAGGTTACGGGGCTGAGTTTGGGTGAATGCTTGTGCTGGTTTTGGATAGAGTTAATTTTCTTAGTAGCTAGTATGGGGCTATGTTTTGGATGTGCGCTGAAAACAGTGTTGATAACACAGGGATGTTCTCATTACTGCTGAGCAGTGCTTACACAGAGGCAAGGCCTTTTCTGCTTCCCACCCCATCCCACCAGTGACCAGGCTGGGGGTGCACAAGAAGCTGGGAGGGGACACGGCTGGGACAGCTGACCCCAACTGACCAAAGGGATATCCCACACCATATGACATCATGCTCAGCATATAAAGCTGGGGGAAGAAGAAGCAAGGGGGAGGACGTTCGGAGTGATGGCGTTTGTCTTTCTTCCCAAGTAATCATTACGCGTGATGGAGCCCTGCTTTCCTGGAGATGACTGAACACCTGCCTGCTGATGGGAAGTAGTGAATGAACTCCTTGTTCTGCTTTGCTCGCGTGCGTGGCTTTTGCTTTCCCTATTAAACTGTCTTTATCTCAACCCACGAGTTTTCTCACTTTTACCCTTCCAATTCTCTCCCCCATCCACTGGGGGGGCAGTGAGCAAGCAGCTTTGTGGTGCTTAGTTGCCAGCTGGGGTTAAACTACGACAATGCTTTATTTAGTCTTAAGGTCACTCTTTTTTCCATCCCTTATTCAGGAGTAATCCCACCTTCTGTTGAAGGACTTCCAAGGTAAGTTCAACAAGCTATACATTATAGGATCAACCGTGTATTACAGCATATAGAAGATTATATGCTTGGGTCAAATAAGCTATACAGTTATGGGATCAGCCTTTGATTTCAGCACGTAGAAATCATGCTTGTGTCAAATACAGCTATGGGAAAACCACGGATTTTCATTCATGTGAGCATAAAAGGAACAGATCCTAAAAGGTGCTGAGCACTCTCCCGGTCAATTAGTTTCCGTGGTAGCCTGGAAGCACTTGGCCTTGCAAAAATTAGACTTGGGAGATGATTTGAGTTGCTTGAATCTGCAAAATGAGATGGGAAACGCACCCTTGTGTGAACTTTTGGAGATTTATTTTTGCTTATCTTTTCTGACATCAGTGAAAAGCTGACCTGGATCCTTGTACGTAAACCAACTGAGACGTAGTCCCTGGGTGCTGGCAACATGGGGGCAAGAAGATGACCTGCAGGTTTGGTCATTTGCTAGCTGGGATTATTTAGAAATGACTGTTGGAGATGCCACCTTTTAGTGGGCTCATTGTTATGGGGAATTTTAAATATGGAAGGAGGGAGTGTTCCTGCGGGAGACTTTTTTTTCTTCATTTCAAAGTTTTTTTTATTTAACTTCAGGTGCAAGGGTCATTGCTTCTGCTGCAAGGGTGGAGAATACGTGAGTTTACCCCAAATCTGTCAGAGGCATTAACAGATCTGATGCAAAACCGGTACTCGTGTAGTCAGGAAGCTTAGGAGTTTCTTTACACTAAGCTTCAATTAATGAAGTCCCTTCACTGTGTAGCTTCAATACACCAAATACCCAGATGGAAGAGAAAGAAAATTGCAACAAGTTGTGTATTTCTTCAGTATGGTTCTTCGCTCTGCTTTTGGGCTAGAAGTGTCAGTTCATTGAAATTAGACTTCGGTTTGTGGAAAAGGAGTGTTTTATAAGAAGAAAGAGAAAAGAAGTGTTGGTATTTTTGTGAAAACAAACAAACAAACAAACAAACAAACAAACATTATTACTTTAAAATTCTTTTGAATTTTGAAAGCTAACCTAGTGATATTAAAGCAATAACAAAGCGGAAATATGAGTTGAAATAAAATAAATTATTTTGGCTGGCTCGAATTACATTCACATGTCATGTTTAACTGATGGTTTGTGAAAATGATCCTGGGATTTTGAGTTTATTTCAGGTTTTTGTGACAGCCAACTGAGATATCTTAAACTTTTTTTTTCCAGTACGGAAAATTGTTTTCTTGTTCAACTCTCTAGGTATCATCCCTGTGAAAGGGGATAGACAATCCTATACAACACAGAGGTATTTTACATTTCAAGCTCCGTTTGCCAGTACTCAGGCAAGGAGGCTTTTCTTGCTGTGTACTTCCATTTTCTCCACGGATTTAGGAGTTCTCATTCTGAGTGCATTGTAACTACAAGGAAATGAAATTCTCTCACTTTCTGCTAAAATAAGGAGATTTACTTGGGGAAACAACTCCGTAAATACTACGTACTGCCATCTATAGCTCTGCTTGGGAAACACATACGCAAGGCGAGCCCTGCAAATGAATCTGCTTTTACACCATCAAAGAAACCTTTTGTGCTAACCAAGGTTTCAAAAAAGTGGCTAGCAGTTTCCAACAGCTATTGTGGGAAAAGACTCTGTAATTATTATTACCATTACTATTTTTAGAAGGTGTTCAGCACTTTCCTTCTTGTGAATACAGTTACCAAACAAGGATAAGGAAGAGCTGAGAACTTGTTAGAGACATTCCTTTTATGTGACCATTTAGGATGCTCCGGTTTTGACTTCACTGGCAATAGCGTCACTCTGTGCCCCACCATAATGCAGGCGGATACAACACAGCTCCCTCTAGGACAAACATCTTCAATGTTTTAACAGCTTCCTACTTGTTAAAATAATCTCCTTTTTTTTTCCCCCCTCCCTAAAAGTACACTTTGCTTTTATCCTCAGACTACTGGTTCTCAGCCTCTGGTTCCTGAATTTCCACCAGCTTTTGGTCTTGCCATAGGAGTCTGCAGAAGTCGACTCTGCAATGTCCAAGCTCTCCATGGACACCCGGGAACTGCAAACACGAAAAGTCTGGCAAGCAAGCCCCAAGACAGAGACAGTGCTGGGAAGGGGGTGCCAATTCACAGAACCCTGGGATAGATCAGGAAAAAGAAAATTTACATCTGTCACTGAAGTGTCCTGGGTGCTTACAGTGTCTCGTTCACCCCTGTGGGTCTGGCTGGAGGAGAGATTTTGCAGAATTAGAGTCAAGTTGAGGGGGGAAAAACTTTCACACGTAATGACTTGGCCGTTCCCTCTCCCCCAGTCCTTGCAAAGAGAAGGTCTCCTTGAAGGTCACCTCTTCACGAGCTGGGTTGTTGTGTCCCTCCATCTCTTACCCTCCACACTCAAATCCCCAGAGCCAAAGGGGGATGCGCTCAGAGCCCAGCATTTCTGTTGGGTGGTGAGGGACTGTGGCTGGGGACCAGAGTGGGAATCATTGCCTGCAAGCTGGAAAGGAAGGGCTAGGGGGTCCCTCTCCCTCCATACTCTGGCCAAGAGTGATGTGTAAAGCTCCTGTGATCCCCACAAGAGTGTGTGTCGGGGGAATGGACACATGGAGGAGGTGTGGGGAAGGAGGAAAGGGGGCTGGTGCCACAGTGAATCGGTGTAGTCAGTGTGGAGCGGGAAGGCAGCAGGAGGACTCACCATCATCTCCTACCCACCCCCTCCCTTCCTAGGCAGGAAGGGGGGAAGAAGAAAGCTCAGGATCAGTGCAAAGGTCTGGGGAAGAAGAGAGGAGCTGTGAACATCGAGGCTTGGGGCTCCATTACTCCTTCCTGGTGCCAGACCCAGCATCACAAATGCTTTCAGAGGAGGGTTCTATCCTCTCCAGTGACAATCCAAGAGCTTTGGGACCCTGGTGATGGCTTGGCTTCCTCACCAACAGTGCAGTCACTCATCTAAACTCCAGCCACCATCACTGCCCATGACCATGTATGTGCTAGTGCTTGTTCCCCTCACTAGGACTCCTCTTTTGGGCTCTATGAAGTTGTCCCCTGGCCCTGGTGTGAAAAGCAGGCTGATTGGGGAGAAGGCTGGAGTTAGGATTTTCCATGCTGTCACTTGGGAAGCTGGGACTGCTGCCTTGCCTCACTTTACAACTCTATGAAATGGGTTTAATGTTAAATTCCTGAGCAAATGTTAAATTCTTTGAGCAAAGGCACTCCTTGAACACAGACAATTCTTTCACTTAATAAATACAACCCATGTGAGGAGGAATAGGAATTTTCTCTCTCGCACTTAGGAGAGGCTGTGATTGCTGGGCTTGACGTGTGATGATGTGAGCATTACCACCCCCGAGCAGCCCCTGCCAGAAGAAACCACAACTGGTAACAGGAATGAAAATCAATTACAAAAAAATAAGAAAAATCGACGACGACAACAACAACAACAAAAGTGAGGTAGGAACCACAAGCCAGCAGTCATGTGAGAGAAAAGCATGGGAAAATCCCTTTCAAGCCCTGTGTCCAGCTGAGTTTCTCCATGTCACCCTTCGGCAGAAGGATGTGGCTGGCTGGAAATTGGAAATTTTCAAGATCTTTAGTCAGACACAATGCAAGGTGTTATAGATGTAAACACAGTGGTATCTGTTGCTGGAGGGGAAGTAAACTGATTACTTACAAGCTGTCCTGCTTTGCAGTTATCCTCTTCAAACAGATCCCCTGGGAAGCCCAGACATCCCCTTTTTTTTCCTTGTCATCCTCATTTACACCTCTGATGGCTGGGGCTACCACTGGCAGGAGGGGACTCTTCCAACAAACTGGGCTCAGTCTCTCTACACTGCGGTTATGCTTCCAGTAGATTTTAGGGGCAGGTATATTAACCCAATGGGACCAGCAGCCTGCCTTCACAATGTGGGAGGTGGGAGGACAGAGTTAACAAATCTAAACCAGCTCTGGTTTAGCTCTACCAGCCCAAACAGCCTATTTCCATCAGTATTAGGTGCTTCAAAAGAAGGTGCAAAAATTGGGCAGATAGAAGACGTTTTTCTTTCTATTTCATGTCTCCCTCATGTACTTTGTAGTCTGAACCCAGCTTAGGCCCCTGAAGTGTGTGGCTTATTCCTTCTCCCAAAATCTCTTTGCAGATTCCCAGGGATGCTGCATTTAACCATAGACATATCCCATCCCTTTTTGATCTTGACCAGTTTTGCCTCTGACAATGAGAAACTTTCTGTGCAATGAGCGAGCGGTCTAAATTCAAAGTGTGTGTTAGGGCAGAGGGATTGCTTGTCTCTATTGAGCTTGCTGTTTTCCTTTGTTAGACAGAGGCAGAGTTACAGCTGGATCCAACTCATGCCTTGCCATCTGCAAAGTCCAGACAGAAAACAGACTGTGGGCAAAGGCAACAAGAGTCTAGTGGAGAGGAGAACGATCGTTGGCTCTTGGTTGTGTTTTTGCACAGCAAAGCCAGTGTTTGTCATAAAACCCACCCAGCACCTCCCCACGAAGTGTTATGGGTGGGTTGGCCTTATTAGCACCACCATGGTAGTGTGGGGATGGTGCGTCCCAGAAGCCGTTGTGCCTTGTAATGTCTGTTTTTGCTGGTCTTGTCTGCTTCTCTTTCCTCTGGCAATGACACTGGAAGGTCCTGATGGCACCCGTATCTGCCCTGAGTAACCTCAGGAGTCCTTGCACCACATTCTGATGGGACAGGTGTTACCAATTTGGGTTGAGCTCAGGCCTTTTGGTTATATCTGCACAGTTTCAAGCACAATGGGGCTGGGATCTCTGTTTCAGGGCTTTCTGTATCATAAATAAACTGTACTGCCCCAGGGCTGGGCAGCATGTCCCAACAAGGTCCATACATGGGGAGTGGGAGGGACAACCACCAACATAAAGGTGTCTTTACATCTGAGTGTGTCCCAGTGCTGTGGGCTCAGTGACTCTCTTCAGAGGCTCCTTTGGGAACTATGGAGACTGGTCAGGGGAAAAAACCCTGTTAATGCAACTTCTCCATCCCTTTCCATGACGTGGCTGCTCATCCAGGCCTGCTCTCCAGCGTGATACTCCACTTTTTGCTTGAGGACGCAAGGGCTGCCCCATGGAAAATAATCTAAAGGCTGGTCAAACCAGTTGGCTTAGAGGCAGACTGGTATAAAATAGGCCATTCTCCACAGGGATTACATGTTTTGGTTGTGTTGGCAGGATGGAAGGAAGGGTGTATGTCTCCTCAAACTCAGACTTTAAGAGACCTCATGTGCTGAGAGCATCTCTTGCTCTACAAATGGACTTTTTTGCCCTCGCAGGTATCCTGTAGTGAGTTTCACAGACCCCTGTGCATTATGGTAAAGTTATTTCCTCTTAATCACTTCCCAGATGTACAAAAAACAAAGAGACCAGGTGAGTTATTGCATATGGTTACCTTACCCAATTGCACAGACCAACTCCTCACATGCCCTGTTCACTGTTGCAGCTCACCCTGTCTCCTTCTGAAGGGGACACAATGAGGAACAGGGAGATCAGACCTCTCTTCTCTATGTTTTTAAGGCATGGGTCACGCTTACACTCTTGTTAAATGAGGGTCAGGGGATTCGTGGACCTCTCTACCCAGGACTGCATAGAAATGGGCGGCAGTGAAACTTCTCATTGCCTCAAGTCCAGTTCCTCACTCCCACAAAGATAAGATTTCCATCATGCCCTGTTACAGCAGTGGGGGTTGGAAATGGGCTTAATTTTGTCTGTGGCACTTCCGATACTTTTGCCTTGTGCTGAGCTTCTTTTCCCTACAACACAGAGCACCTTGCTCTGCCAGACCTCCCCAACCCCAGGGCAGGAAGGCGAGTGCTCCCCACTTCCCCCACCACCCCAAGGGCATGGCAGAGCTGCCCCATGGGACTCACAGGGGCAGAATCTACTGCTTTGCATGGGCTCCTTTTGCCAAGCACCCTGTGGTTCCCACCGAAGCGCTCTGCTCTCCTGCTTGCACCTGCGAGGACTGGAGAAAGAGAAGCTGGAAAAAGAGAAGCGGAGAAGAAATCCCTGGGGAACTCGGAGGAGCAGGGAAGCCTTCCTGAAGGAAAACAAACCAGCCAAACAAACTCTCGAAAGGCTGGAGAGAGAAAGGGAGAGATTTCCATTCGGAGCATGCACCGTGCTAATCCAGCATAGCCGCCTGTCGGCTAAAAACAAGCATTTCAGGCCCCAGCTGCCCCTTTGCTCCAGTCCCTGCTTAACTGGAGATGTCACAGATGCCTTTGGCCAGCAGTGCTGCAGTGCTGGCTGGGGACGAGGAGAGGCTGGTTCGCCGTCCTCCACCACAGCCGGGGCTTGCTGTTCAGCTCCCCCAAATGAACAATTTTCTCCCTTTTTCCCTTCTCCCAGAAGTTTTTTGGGGTAAAAGAGGTTTGGAGGTGTGGAAATGGGGGTAAAAGGGCTGGATGAGGTGAAGGAAAGGGGAAGAAGACTAAGGGAAGGGGATGGAAGTGCCCTGGAGAGTTCCTGGGGGGAGGAATGGGGTGCTCCTCACCCTCCCTGAGGCAGAGGGACAGAAGGTGAGGGCAGCTGGGATTTTTACCTGTTCCCTTTGGGGCAGGTCTGTGCCCCTCCACTGATGGGGAGGCATCAGGTCCGAGCAGGGAAGGAGGTGGTTTTGTCAGGGAAAGGGACTGGTTTCCTCCTCATGAAGTACAAAGGGTTAAAGACAAGGGGCAGGTCCTGAAGTCTGGCAGGATGCTGAAGTCCCCCTGCTCTCCCCCCCTTCTCCAGCCTTATCCCTCTCCCCTCCATCCCCTTCCCACACCCCTCCTCTCTGCTCAGCAGGCTCCTCATTACCAGGGGACCTTCCCCGGGCTGTAAACCTGGAGGCAGCACCTTTACCCCAAAGCTGCTGGGATGCAGCATGTACCTTTTACCCCAGCCCATCTTCTCCTCGTCCATCTGCTCAAACTCTCCCTTGCCCCCCATCCCACCCTGGGGTGTTGCATTGGTGTGGTACTCCCCCCCCCCCCCAATTGTGTGGGTTGAAGGAGGAAGGAGTTGGGGGGAATGCTAGGAAAAAGGTTAAAAAAAAATATAAGAAAGGGTTAATGGCTGTTGCTGTCTCCTGCCTGGGCAAACCGTGTGCCCTGGTGCAAAGCCACCGCCAAGCCGGGGTGCTCGGGGAGCTCCAGCCCCCGTCCGCCTGCCGGGCTGGGGGCAGAGGAGCCGCTGCCCCGGGGGTCCCCGCCGTCCTGCCCCGTCTCCCGTCCCCCTCCCCAGGCTGTCAGCGCCGTGGGGGGCGGTGAGGGAGCCCCAGCAGCCCCTTCTCCCCCCCGGTACCCAGGGAGCTGCGAGCTGTGTCCCTGCGCATCCCTCTGCGGGCGACCGGCACCTCTCCCGCGCTGAACCCCCGCAGGGGTTTTTTTTTGGGGGGGTGGGGGGGGAGCAGAGCCCCTGCCATCCCCACCACCACCATCCCGGCTCCCTCTTCACCTCCTGGCTCCCCGCTTAGGGCTAAGCTGTCCCGGGGAGGCTGCGCTGCCCGGCCGCCAACGCACTCCGGCTCTCGCTGGCTCCTCTGCTCCATCCATCCATCCATCCATCCATCCATCCATCCATCCATCCATCCTCTCCTCCTATAGGCTAGCGGAGCATGCCCGATGCGATACCGTGGCAGTTAGGGTCCTTGCCTATAGCTGTCTGTTTTACAAAGCTCCGATCTGTGCGTGTGCGTGTGTATGTGTGTGTGCATTTTATCCCTCCCTCCTATCCCTCCCTCCCTCCCTCTCTCTCTCTCTCACTCTAATGTGTGATCTGGAAAGCTTATAAAAGCCTGATGTAATCCTTAATGCAGCCCCTGGCTACAAAGACTGGATCTAGTTTCACAGAGAGAGATTCAGAAGCAGAATTTAAAAAAAAAAAGAAAAAAAAGTGGGGGGAGAAGAGAGAGAAAGAAAGAAAAGCAGACGAGTGGATTTTAAACAAACGTATCTTTCTGAAGAAGACCATTCTTGCTCTTTGCTGCTGGGAAAGCTACTCTGAACCCTGCTGTATATTTTTTTTTAAAGGAGAAGACTTGATTGTCTGCTTGGATCTAATGATTTACTGGCTTTTAACTGCGTTTTTCCCCTCTCCTAAGGATTCCTCAAAAAACGGCTTAATTATTTTCAGCTTTTCTCTTCCACCTGCCTGTCTGCAGAGACACCAAAGGTTCTCCCTTCCTCTCCCTCCCCACCCCCACTTCTTTTAGGATTTTTTTCCCTTTTCTGTTTAATATATACATATATATATATATATAAGTGTGTATGTGTATATATATGTAGAGGCAAGAGTGGAGGGAGCGGAGGGGGAGAGAGCTCTGCCATCCTTTTGGACTTCACGCGCTGCCCAATGTTGGGCTGGTTACCCCTGGATATGTTGCTGGTTTCCATTTGGAATTTGACAAAGGGAAGAAGGAGGATATAAAACCTGGGGAGCTCTGCAAGGTAAGGGGCTCCCAGCCACCCTTCCTTCTTCCTTGGAGGGGAGGGAGAAGGGGGACACGACTTCTCCAGGCTGCGCTTTGCCTCGAGTGCCGGGGGGGTCTCTCTCCATTCCCAGAGGAGGCAGGGATGGGAGCAGCGGTGGGCACCCGCTCGTCTGCTTTTGCCCCTGGAAACAGCACCCGGAGGATGTTTTCATCCCCTCCGCTCTGCAATTTGGACGGATAGAGCATAATCGCTCCCTGCCATGGGAAGTTTTAACTTTTGTGCATGCGGGTCCTGTGGGCAAACATCAAGCGGCGGCGGAAAATATTGATGTCTGCAGGATGCGGAGGGGGGAATGCATTCGTGTCCTGGGGAAAGGAGCTGGGGACTGGGTTGTTCCTGGGGGAGAAGGCAGCCAGGCAAGGGAAGAGGAGAGGGGGATCGCGACGGGAGAGCTGCAGAGCCAGCCGGGGCTGAACTGCAAAGTGCTGCGAAGCTGCGGTGCTTTCGCGGGCAGCCCTGGGGTCCGGGACTCCTCAGCCTGCAATGTTGGCAAACAAAGTCTCGGAGGGATAGGCAGCTGCCTGCCCCAGGCATGAATCTGCCTCCATCCCAGCTCCTTGCTTTCCTCCTTTCCCCTGGAGAGTTTGGGGTGGGGGGGGTGTCTTTCCTTGCTTGCTTTGCCGCTCGTGTGGCACCTTCCCAGGGCTGGCGGCAATGGCTGGGGAGGCAATGAGCTCCTAACGTCCCCCCCCCCCCCCCCCCATGCCGTTTATCAGCACTTTGCTTCACATCGTAGGAGAAAATTAGCCTTTAGCCTACGTAGAGATCAGACTATGGCACAGACACACAGACGCACAGACACGGTGCTCCTGGAGCTGGGCTCCTGGGGGATGCTGGCACCCAGGCATGGCTTAGCCTTTCTTTGGGGGGGGGTGGATAGAGAAGGAGTCTCCATCAGGGATGCGTAATTACAAAGCATCTTGTTCTGAATCACCCTGTGTGGGAATGAATCGCAAAATTTGTCTCTCCCTCTTCCCCCACCGCCCCCTTCCCTTTCACGGCCTGACATTCGCTGATGGAGGGTGGCTGTTGATGCATCTTCAGACTTTTGCAGAGAGGTATTTCAGCCATGGCTCTGCCAAGGCTGGAAGGAAAAGCGGGGTGGAGGGGAGCAGGTAGGGGTTTCGAAGGGACTTTTCACCCCGCTTGTGCCTCAGTCCTGGCTGAAAGAAGGCATCAGTCCCCAGCAATTGAAGGCACGGGTTGCAGATCAACTCTGCAAGGTACCTTCGGCTGTGACTCACGCTCATGTCCCTGATCCTGCCCTGGCCAAGGAAACGACCCATGTGAATCGGTTGCACAGAGAGGAGGTGGTGGGGAGAGGAGTATCAAAGCAAGGTCAAAGGGATGGAGGGCAAAAAGACCCCCCCGCCTCTATCCCTGACCACCCCATCCCTTCGGAGCTAGGGCTTTCCAGGGCTCAGGCTCAATCCAACTCCAGTACTGGGTCTGGCAAGCGCCAGGGCCAGCTGACAGCTGATGGCTGAGGGAGGAGGAGGAGGGGAAGTGGGGGGGGGGTGAGGAAGAGCGAAGCTACTTTGACAGATGCCAAAACCTGCCTGCGCGGCAGAGCGAAAATCACAGCGCCTCGAAAGCCAGTGGTCCCTGGGAGGGTGCCAGGGAGTGGTCAGGGTGCAGGGTGCACCTCCCCGGCCCCTTTACCTGTTGATTAGCTATAGGTTTGCTCTCGCCTGGCCATGCAAAGCCTAAGGAAAGCCAGGAGGGATGAACCATGGGCACTCCACGGAGTTGACTGGCGACCTCCGCCGCGTAGCAGGGAGGACTGTGTATTAATGATGATGACTCTGCTTTGGCTGGTGCTGAAATATCTGTATTATCTATTATCAGCTGGGAGACGAGGCTGGAGGCTTCGCAGAGCTGGGATCTCATCCAAAGCCCGGGCTGCTAAAGGAAACAAACAACTCCCCGTGCATATTAAGTGGGTCCCTAATTAATTAATGACTCATTAACCTGGGTCCTGCAGTCATTACTGTGTCCAAGACCTCGCTGAGGAAGAGGAGGGAGGTCGCAGGGCAGAGCAGGGGAGGTTTTTACCCTCGGAGGGTGTTGAGGAATTGCACCAGCTCTCAGCCAAGCTGCACTGCCAGGGGACAGGGTGGCCACGGGGCTGAGCCAGGCAGGGGCTGGGGGACAGGCAGGGGGCTGAGCAGGCAGGACCTCCTGCCTGCTGGGTCTCAGCTGCAGCAGAGGGCCATGGGGAGTGTGGGGGTGCTGGGTGGAGGGGGAACGGGGGGACCCCATGCTCCGCTCTGCGTGTTGCAGTGGGGTCAGGGTGCAGCATCCCTTCTGCTGTGGAGGGTGAAGTGAAAGGCCAGGCAGAGGCAAGGAAGGAGCAGGGCAGAGGCAGGGCAGGAGCAGGGCTCCCGGCCCTTTCCGTAGCACTTGGGATGGCATTGCAGAGCCCTGGGTGAAGGCATAGGGGCTTGGAGCCCCCCCATAATTGATCAGAAAAGGTGGGTAGGCTCAGGGAAGGACTGGCTGCAAAGTGGGGTGGTTTTCCATTAATGAAGCGTCTGTACCCCTATTCCCCTTACACAGGGGAAACTGAGGCAGGGGAGGTGTGCCAGACCCCGTACCCAGGCTGGAAAGTGTGTGTGTGTGTGTGTGTGTGTGTGTGGAGACTCCTGAACCCCAGGCACATCCCCAAGAAGCAGCCGAAAGCAGCCTCTGGGGTGGAGGGAGCACCCCCCCATCCCACTGCTCTGCCACCCCGAGGAGAGCTGCATTGCCCTCCACCCCGCAGGCACGCAGACGTGGTCTGGGACACCCACACAGCCCTTCCCTCCCTTGCAGCACCCCCTGCCCACCCCTGCACAGCCCCCTTTTCCAAGCCCCCCAAACTTAACGACACCCCCCAGACACCCACCCTCCATCCTTCCCATAGCATCGCAGCCATCCCCGCTGCAGCCCCGGGCGGGAGAGGCTGGGGAAGGTTGCGGGGCATCTCCAAGTGTCAGGGTCCCCCCCGTAACCTCCCCAATCCCGGCAGCTTTGGGGAACCGGGGGGATGACGGCCGGGGGCGGCCGGGGCTTGCGGCGAGCGGCGGGGAGGTGGCGCTCGCAGCCCGGCTATCGCCGCCCGCCGCCCCCGGAGCGCAGGGCTGCTCGGCGCGGCCCGGCCCGGCCCGGCACAGCCGTGCCCCCCCGCCTTATCCCCCCCAAAAAAACCCCCTGGGGCCGCAATAAGGGCTGCCTCTCACCCCTCGCACCCGAAACACGCCGCCCCACGGGGTTTATTCCCCGCTCTGCGAGTATCACCTTCCCATGAGCTTTTTGCCCCCCCCCCCCCCCCTTTTTTTACCATATCCCCCCGCATGTTTTATCCGCCCCACTTCTCCCCCATCTCAGCATCCTTGTGAAAGCAGAGGCTAAGTGGGCTGCCACGGGCTCTCCCTGGGAGTGCAAGCAGCGTGTGTAGCTCTGCTCGCCCCCATGCCCAGGAGCGGGGGGGAGCAGCCCCCTCCCCCAGCCCCAAGGGGTTCCTCGGGGGCTGCATAGGAGCCCTTGCTCCTACAAGTAGGGAACGGGATGCCCAAGTGCTCGGCTCCTAGGAGTCAGCCCAGAGTATCGTCCAGCAGGGATCATGCCCCATCATTGCTCCTGGGGAGGAAGATGACGGAGAGGCTTCCCGTGGTGCCCGTGTGGCTGCGGATGGCTTTTCTTTCCCCCTTTTTTGGGAAGGAGAGGGGGAAGCAGTGTGTTCATAGATCCAAATTCACCTTCTCCCGTAGCTCGAGTGTAGGAAATCCCCTGTCATCGATACCTGTTGCAGGGTATCAGCTTGGCTCATTAATTAGCTCCAGGAAACCTGAGCTGGTAAACAAATGAGTCAAAGCTTTTCCCTGGGCCTGATCCTGGGCTTGCGGCACGCTGATTGCCACTTTTCTAGGATAGGTGCAAAGAGAGAGGAGTATTTTCTTCAAGATGGATGACAGGCTGTCTCTGTAACTAACTCGCCTCCTCCCCTTGGAGAAAATTCACATCCCCGAGCGACCCTTCAAAGGGAAAGGAGCTGGCACCTGGCCTGGACGTTTGCAGAAGACTGTCTTTCTCAGTGTCGCAGCACATCTCAGAACAGCTCGATGTGGCCGTGCAGACAAAGTGCAGGGGTCCCTGGCACATCCAAGCGCTCGTCGTGCACAGGATGCTCCCGTGTTCTTCTCGTGGTTCCTTCCCCAAATTCCCCAGGCTTTCCACTTGCCTGGGATTTGCAGAAGGTGCTAGGGTGAAAGAGGGCAGGAGGGGGACACTTGTGCTTGGGTGAAATCGGGCTAACCCCTAGGTAACTTGCTGATGGGTGTTGATGCCCATCCATATATTTGGGTGGGGTGGGGATTTGGGGCTCTGAAGCATGGGAAGAAAGGGGCTGGGGCACAGTTTTCTCAGCCAAGGCGAGGATAGGGATCTCCTTCTCTGCATCTGAATCTCCTTCTTTAGCCTGGGGAACAGGAGGCTGAGGCGAGACCATTTTTCTCTACAGCTACCTGAAAGGAGGCTGTAGCGAGGTGGGGGTCGGTCTCTTCTCCCCAGTAACAAGTGATAGGACAAGAGAAAATGGCCTCAAGTTGTGCCAGGGCAGGTTTAGATTGGATATTAGGAAAAATTTCTTCAGTGAAAGGGTACAGGGAAAATTTCTTCAGCGAAAGGGAACAGGCTGCCCAGGGAAGTGGTTGAGTCCCCATCCCTGGAGGTATTTAAAAGATGGGTAGATGTGGTGCTTAGGGACATGGCTTAGTGGTGGGCTTGGCAGTGCTGGGTTAACGGTTGGACTTGATGATCTTAAAGGTCTTTTCCAACATAAATGATTCTATGATTCAATGACCTCAGTTGCTTTGAACCACATCTCTGCCAGGGAAAACAGTATTTTCGTGTCCCATCTGCACTGGAGAGGCAGGAGTCCCCATTGACTCAAGATGCACTCTTTTCCTTTAGATTCATGTGTCACCCACTCAGGTCCCAAATCCACAGGGGACCAGCCCTCTAAGTCCCAAATCACCATAACAGGGAGCTGTGGCAACCCTTGTGTCTCCAGGTCAGGGCCACCACAGACGGCATCCTGGTCTTTAGCATCCTCCAGCTTCCCGGTACAGGAGGTCCCAACTGCCTTGTAACCCTTCTTAACGCTCCTGCTGCCCAAAAGGCAATTCTTCCACAGCACCACACCATCCCCCACCCAATACTGGTGGCATTTTATTAGAACATAAGAAACCACCAAGTGGAAGCCAAACTTGTTGCTTGGAGAGCAATCTGGCAAGTCAGCCCATGTGGAGAGCGTGCATCCCTTTCTCTTACCTGCACTCTGTGTGATAGCTGGCTCTTTAATACGTTTTGCAGTATGTTGAGGCTACAAAGCACAACAGCACACGTTAAAAAAAAAAAGGAAAATGAGTAGTAGTAAATGAAGTCCCTTCAGAGCGTCCATTCGTCGTCACATCTTGGGCTTAGAAATTCCTTGCGGTGCCTCTTGGAGCGAGGGTTTTGTATTAGTCTGATTATACTGAGATAATCTGTCATGTTGCTCCAAGAAGCTCTCAAGGAAGGGAAAAAAAAAAAAAAAAAGGAAAAGAAAGATAATATTTTAAATCAGAAGGCTGCTAGATTGGTGACTCTGTCTCGCAAAGACACACATCACTGCCCCCTTTATGAAAATTTAAATTGGTTACCTCTGTCAGAGAAAATGAGAGAAAATTTGCTGATTTTAATCTGTTGGAGCAAATCACTCCCTGCCAATATTATCAAAATTAAACTAGGGATGGTTTCCTACTTTCCTTCTCCTACTCCCTCTGCATTTTTTCCGAAATATCCCTTCATAAAACATTGATCAAGGAGTGACCAGCTGATGATAAATGCACTGTTGAAACTGCAAGCTCTGCCATGTTTAGTGTCATGCCTTATCCCTGCGACAAGGGGGATCGTCGAAAGCAAATTGTGTCTGGAAGAATGAACAGAGACCTTGTAAGGAAATTTAGACTTTCTACTAGTTTGGAGTATTTTGGAGTAAAAATTGAAAAAGATGGCTGTAATCTTATGTTGTACATTCTATGTTAGCCTAAGTGCATGTACGAAGTACAGAAGGTATGAAAAATACTCCTTCCAGTGAGCATCATAGTTTTTAGGGAGGTGGTTTACTCCAGGTAGAGCTGCTGCTTGCTGACTTGATTTGGCCTGAGAGAAGGATGGAGGAATCCTGCATATATTTGGGACACCATTTTGTGCATGCCATATGCATGCACCAGTATATATTACTGTTAAGCTCTTTTTTTTGAACATCTGGTTTTGGTCAGAGGCAGGCCTTGTGATACCTCATCCTATGATTTCAGCACTCCCACCTGCATGCTCACCTTGTCTCCTGCCTGTTATCAGGCTGGCTTTGCTAGATGGAGATGTTTCCTCAGTTTCTGAGCTCAGCTGGCCTATAACAAAGTCCTTGTTATTTGCAAAATGGCTCTTTTTTTCTTCCCTCTGCCAGATACTAGGACATCCCATTCCTGGCAGACCTACCTATTCCATATTCATTGAGAGTTAGCATAGATCTCTCTCTAAATGCTTTCAGGATAGAGGTCATCACGATTTCCATGCTAGAACAGATCTGGAGCTGAAACACTTTGTCCCATCTGTGCTGTTGTCTTCTATGGATGTCTCAGCTGATCGTTTCAGTCCACAGCTCCGCAAGCCACTGAAAGTTTGGTCAACCCAACACAAACCCCCATGGCTTGATTTTAAAAGATGCTGTAGTGCAATCCCCACTAAGGGCCAAGGGCGTTGTAGGACTGATCTTACCCAGTGCCAAACCATGTGTCTCAGGCCAGGGGTACAGGTCACAGTTAATTTAGACATAGATCTTCCTGCACTTCGGTGTTTTCATCTGTAAAATGGGCATGCCTGGCTTCCTCCTTCCCAATGGGGCTCTGTGCCAGCTGTTCAAATGGACTTGGTCAAACAACAATTCCTTTGGGGTTCTGAGATGAAGGGCACCAGCCAAGTACCGGGCATGAATTATTCTGCTTGTGTTTTGACTGCGTATGCATGTCCACCCTTTAATGTTCCTCCTGAGTCATGTTTTCTTGTCCTTTCTCAATTCTTATTTTCTTGATGCCTTTCTACAACTGAGGGGCTGGAAGTATGCAAGTGTCCTGTACCCGCCTTGGGTTCCCTCTGGATTAAACACATGCTTTTTCAGGAGAGCTTGTATAACACTTCATCCTGCAAAATGGTCCTTTGTACAGTCCAGCCCACTTTGATATGCAAGTAGATTAAGCCTCGGGTAGGAGTCTGGTTTATACTCTATGTTGTCTGGCAGCAATCTAACAGTGGCTATCTTCTCGAAACAAATATCTTCTGGTTCCTGCAAATGAAAGTCAATACACCTTCAGAAAGAAATTTGTCCCGATGGGGTCTTTTGTATTGAAAGCCCTGTTGGTAGATTTATTCATTGTGCAGGTTCATTCCCTTAACAAGTCAGTTATTCATTGGTCATTGCTTGAGGGTGTGTGGAATTTATGGTCATAGTCCTGTAATCAGATATTTTGTTATAGAGGGCTTTACCACTGTGGAAGGTTTGAATAAATCAGTATGGAGCAAAAATTGATCCTCTCACAATCTATTTCTGGACTCAGCTCCTGCTTTAAGAGTATTTTCTCCCTTCTTGAACCATGCTGCTAAAGCCTTTGCATGTTTGTGCTCTGGTCAGCTCTACTAAAGCTATGCATTCGTGCACATGCATAGACATATGCACACACTTATGCATGTTTTGTGGGCGTGATTTTTGTTCTGACCATGCTTGAGACACACGCTGTTGCCATTTCCCAGACAAAAAAAAAAAAAAAAAAAAGAGTTTTTCTCTATCACCTGACTTAAGCATCTGGAAGTTGGAAAGGACTGCTTGAAAGGGCTTTAATCAAATGCCAGTGAAGAAAGGGAAATCTGATTTTGAGTGGCTGCACTGATGCCTTAAGCACTAAAGAGCTTGGCCAGCTAATCTCCACTTCTCAGATCTTCTACAATCTGATCAGCCCTATTGAGCTGAAACAAGGGTTAATTGCTAACAAAAGCTCCTCGCCTTTGTGCATACAAAGAAAGGGGCAAGGGTGAGCCCCTTGCTTTTTGGACCTTAGTGCAAGCTTGCCATATGCAGGCAACGGTAAGGGACTTTGGTTCTTGCATGTGTCCCAGGAATATCCCTTCATGGAAGTAAAATTACAGCAGAGCCTATGATTTTTATAGAAGAAATCAGGGATGGGAGGAGAGAAAAATCTCTGTAACCTAGCAGCCTGTGCAGCTGCTCTCTGTTAGGTCGTCGGTGATGTTAAATGTGTAAATGGCAGTGAACCTCTCCCCTGGGAGCAGGGCTGAACTGTCTTGGCAATTAGACTTGGGAGGGAGCTTGGCAGTGGTGTGGTTAGTCAATGGTCTGACATGCTGCCCGCCTTGCAAGTGCTCCCCAGGGCAGAGCAGCTTTCTTGGGAAACTCTGATGGCTCTAGGGATGGGTTTAGGTTTAGGAAGAGTACATGACAAAGGACATTTACTGCCTGGTCTGCTGTGGTGAGTGCAGCCACTTGCAGCCACTAGCACTTGAAGGTTCAGCCATGAGGGCAAGTGAAGGAATAATTAAACGGTGAATGTACATTTGCTGCATATTTGGAATGCTAAAAAAAAATAACATAAACAATGTTAAATATTGTCTGTCTTGTGTGACTTGCTGGCTCCTGCCAGCTTGGGGTTTTTAGATATGTTAATAGGGATAGCAATGCTGTGGGGACTTCCAGATTCTCCAGATGGAGATGATTCTGCTACCAGCAGGAGAGATGGTGACAGTCAGAAGTGCAGCAAGGCTGGGAGGGCAAGGGGAAAGCCAGAAGAGATCCCAGCAAAATGCCACTTAGCTGGGGGATCCAGTTAAGTAGGATGCATGGAAATATCAGGAAGGCGTCATTTGCTGTGAGAGTCATCATGCTTGCAGATGTACCCAAGGCATCCCTCGGGGACTGGACAACTGCCTGTCTGTGGGCAGTGCCTGCAGGCATGGAAATGCCACTGGAAGGGGAAGTTTGGCTAGCAAGCCCCCAGATGGGGTAATCTCAGTCCAGAGCCTGGCCCTCTACCGAGCCCAAGAAAGACGGAGGGTGGGTTGGATGAGGTTATTTCCAGAGGTCCCTTCCAGCCTCAAGCATCTGTGATTCTGTGAAGATGGGACGTGAGTGCTTCAGGCTTTTGATACTTAACATGTTTAACTTCCCTCACTGAAGCAAGTAATTACCTGGCTGTGAATAACCTCCTCTGTTGTCCTGGGAAGAGCCGAGCATTCAGGCTTGCTCTGGAGCTGAGGTGACATCTCTGGGATGTGGAAAGAGGCGATTGTCCACCACAAGCTGCGATAGCTCCTTCTTCCTGGTTCTGTGGGGCTGATGGCTGGTGGGTCGCTCCCTTGCTTGGTCTGGCCTTTGACTTCTGATTAATAGACAAGATCTTCACAAAAGCACCTCTAAGACCATCCTAGGGTGCTTGTAAGGATAGCACCTGAGTACTAACAGCATCAGGTACGATGTGGGATGTAGTGCCGGGGACGAGGAAGATGGCTGGTAAAGCTGGCTGTGATTCCTACTAGCTCCCAGCATGTGCATGGACTATTTCTTGGGTTGGAGCTTGACTTAAAAGGTTCAGGGAACTGAAACACCTTTCTCTTTCCTATCTTGAATAGATCTCAAATGTGTTTACAGAGGAGCTCACCACAATGGTTTCCATTTTGTGTGGTGAGGGGAATGCGGGACAAAGCAGTGATTTTTCTCACCTCCCTTCCTTTGCCCAAAAAGGTGGTTGGATCTAAATAGGACATGACTCTTCTCAGTCCTGGAGCGAGATCACCAGACTCTGCCTGTGTGTAGGTGACAGTGCTGGGGAGTGATAGGAAAACTGGTGCTCAATACAACTACACAACAAAATATGTCAGATGCTGCACACCAGACATGGCTGCCTTTCACGTGGACTGAGAAGTCTTCCTGTACTCATAAATGCAGTTATGAAGCACAAGGTGCACAGCATGCCGTAGCGATGTGGTTATTAAAACCCCAGCCTCCCACCTCAAATTACAACCCAAATGCTGTGTTTGTTTCCCAATTAATGCTGGCCCTCTGAGGTTTTCTTTTAGCGCTAAGCCCTTTTGAAGTTGCTGTTATTACAGAGCAGACAGCGTAATCTCCCTGTGGAAGTTATTTGTAGCTGGGGAGGCAGAGAGGGGGAAAAGAAATCAATCACCCTAGTGCAAATGCCAGAAATAGGGTGGAGAATTAATAATGCTGCTCAGCCATACTTTCCACTCAGTGGCCCATCTTGCCACTCAGATGTCCTTTTCTGAAAGTGTCGGTCTGATTGCTACAACTCCTTAGACACGCAGAGAAGGAGTAATTGGAAGGGGGGTTCAGCTGTGCAAATTGGCTCCTAGTCTGGAAGGTAGCTTCAGTGCTGCAATTGTTCTGTCCAACCACCAAGCCTTCATCAGATACTGGGGCCTGGGGCTTTGCCTATGCCCTTATTTTCTCTGTTCTTGTGGCATCTAGCCTGGCTGTTTCCTGGGTCATCAACAGGGCAAATAATTTAAAGTCATTGTGCTTTATTTCTTCCCGAATTATTGGCCATTACTGTCTGCTGTCTCTGAGCTTTTCTTGATGAGCTCTTTTCGGCTTACACCACTTGTTTACCATGAGTTGTACAGCACTGAATATGAGCATGGCCAACGTAGAGCTCCTGTGCACGGAGGCAGCTGGTTGGTCTATGGCTTAAATTAGGTGGAAAGTGAACCATTGTCAGGGGTGAGGTCAACATCAGGCGGTCTTGGGATCTTGCTTCATCTCCATCTCAGCCCTATCCCTCTGTGAAGCTCCTGGAGAGCTGTTGCCATATCTTGACTATGAATTTCTTTCCACCCTTTCCTACATAGTCTCAGGAAAATTTGGATTGGGGATTCATGAGGGTAGGGAAGTTGGTCCTCTTTGCTACAACAGGGTCTGACTCTTAGTTGGTGCCTCCTGGTATTACTGTGGCAGAAACAGTGTGGATGGAAGAGCTTTAGGCTGACAAAAAGCTGGTATGCAAGTAGCTGAATTTGCTCTGTGAAAATCCAACTGCAGTTTCAAAACTTGAAATTATTTGGGTTTTTTTTTTTTTTTTTTCCTTTCTTTGGAGACAAGGACTCTTGCTGGAGAGTCTTGTCTTCCAGATGTTCTTGACTTGATCCATTTCAGGTCCTGGATGGCTGCAGTATTTGAGTTTTGCCAAACATTAGCCATAAATAACTTCGAAATGCTAACAGCACAAAGCCTGGCGTTTTTGCACTGGTGTGATAGGCAGGCAGAACTGGGAGGTGGAGAACATCAGCCCAGACCATTCCAGTGCACCAGCTGCTGATTAATGGTTGTTTCCCTTTATTTCACAGAATCCATAGCAGAGACTCCAAAAGTGGTTGAGGCTCAGTAAAACATTAACTGTTTTTCCCATTGAAGAAGAAAAGCTCTAACATTGGTAAATGTTCAAGGTGAGGGAATAGTGAGGAAGCCTGGGTAAATACAATGCTGCTGTTAGCACCGTGGTGGCTAGTAGAGGCTCTGACTGAGGCTGAGCATTGTTGTGCTCTGTAAAATCAACTCTTTTAAGATCTCTTTCCTTCTAATTCCAGGAATGGAGGTGTGTTTCACCTGGGCACCATCAGAGTTTCTTTTTCTTCTAGTTAATCCTTGCAAGTACTTTGCTGTGCCAGCCTTTCTAGCGTGTGTGGGGGTCTCAGTCCCTGCAGATCTGCAATCAATGAAATATCACATCAAATGTTAATCAACAATATATGCCAGGGCTTGCTCTTTGACTAAGTGGCATGGTGCAACCTGTTGCCACAGGACTAAATTCTCTATATCTCCCCACCTGCAGCTTAGTCTTAATCATACAGTTTATTAGTAATAGTCCCTGGCCCATGCTGTCCCCTGGATAGTGCTTGGCATTACCTTGGAAACAGTTACGTAGTGTGGATGGCCATCAGACAGTTCTTGAGCCCGGGCTCTGTCCCTGTGCAGTTCAACAGTATAGTTGCAGACAAAAATGCCACTATCGAGCCAAATAATAATAAGTAATAGGTGACCAGGAGAAAAAGAAAGGCCAAAATGAGAAGGGAGCCATTGGCATCAGTGTCCAGGCTTACAGGGAGGTGATACTCCCAAACCACATCTCAGGACAACACTTTGTATATGACCTGGCATGTGCCAAAGAGTAACATAGCTAGCGGTGTGGATTTGCACTCGGTGGCTTGGCCCACAACTAGTCAAGGTCAACGTGTTGCACAGTGGAGTGTGGCATCTCAGATGAGTCTCCAGCATAACGTTGGCCCATCTGGGCTGCACTCCTGAATCCACCCTTGCTGTTTGATGGAGGCTCATGGCTCACAGGGCAACACCAGTCCAGTGCACACGCAGAAGAGACAGACAGACCTGGCAGCACTTTTTTGTCCAAGCTTCAGTGACTTTCAATAGTTGGGAAAGGTTTTGGCTCCTCCTTTGCACCACTTCTCAGGAGTAATGAGGAAACACACCACCGACTTCCCTGAGCATCTGTTTCATCCATGGCATGGGGGAAGTGATTTTCTTCACTGCTGTACTGATTGGAAGTTGAACAGCCTTCAATCCTGTGTTGATTATGTTCCTTGGAGCATTGAGTCTCCTGCAGGCTCTGAGAGCCTATATGCATGAATGCCAACCTGTAACCCAGCAGAGTCTTCGAAACCATATTTTCTTGTGAGACAAAGCCTGATAATTTCTGGGCATTCAAAAGCATTCAGGAACATCCTAAATTGTGTCCTCTGGGCTGGATTCCAATGTCAAGCCTTTTGTATTTCAGACTCTCCTGTATGATTATTGGAGCAGGGGGATGGAGTCACTACATGAGCAATCAAGGACCTTCCACTCCCCTTTTCTCCGCCACTATGGCATTTTGCTGAACCCCAGGGTGCTTTCTAATCCTCTCCCCCTCTTGTGCTGTAGTTAGGGCCCAGTAAACTGAACAGGGATAGGACACAGATCCAAAAACTGCCCTGCATTTGTGCAGACAGTTTAATTTTTAGGACACACCCTGATGTATTTTCAGTCCTGCTCAGGCAGCACTCTCCCATCCCTAGTTTGGCCACAGTTCAGAGGACAGCCTGGCCAGGGACTGTTCCCAGCAGAGACATGGGTCACCCTCTTCTGGCAGGGAGAGGGGTGAAATCCCCAGCCCTACAGTTGCCCTGGATTAATTGTAAACCAAGCAGCAGCATATGGAGATGACTATCTGGGGGCTCCTCTCTGTAGTATTACATCGCACTGCAACAATCAGCCACTTTTACAGCTCCATAGATCACCGGATAAAAAACACATTTAATTCTATCGTAAGGTCACTTTTTAGTTAAAAGGGACAGAATGGATTTAATTTATAAGCCTCTCCAACTTTATGGCTTGCATTTAGAGTTATATCTATTATGTAGTGCCAAACACGTATTATAAAAATTGATTCTCCCTTTCTCCTCCCTAGATTTGCTGTGTCAGGCGGATTCTGATTACCCTCCTGTTTGCTTCAAGCCAACAGATAGACTGACGTAGATCTAAACGTCGGGGATGACATCCATGACTGCAAAGTGCAAATTTATAGCAAATGAAACTGGCCCAGATCTATTCCTGGGTGGGTGGGAATGAACATGATTTCTACCAACCTACCATAATACAGGATAGGAGGACAGGGCTGCGGTCTGCAGGAGAAGGTGCAAGTCAAAGTGACTGCAAGGTGCAAGGGGTCAACAGGTTAGCTGATGTTACTGTCTTTGTGTGGGTCCTTTCATGGCAATGCGACATAGACACAGCCTCTAAATTTAACAGCAAATTTCAGGGAAGAGAGATAAAGTCCAGAAGAGGTAAGGGAGAAGAATCTTTTTTTTTTTTTTTTTCCCCAAGAAACTTTCAAACATTTCTAAGGGTCTTAACAGTAGTGATAATGAGGATTGGAGAGAGACCATTGAAGGGAAGAGAGGGAATAGGGTGACAGCAAGAGGAAGTAGATCAAATTTATCACCTGATCATCACTCCCAGCATCTCAATAGCTGGTACTGTAGCCACACCTTGGCCTTATTTGATTTAAGTAGTCTCTTTGCAGAACATTGAACATCAGAGAGGGGGAGACAAGGAAAGTCAGCACCTGTAAGACCAGAAGGAATCGTTATAATCTTGTGTCTGAGCTCCTGTGGACAGGGGTGGTAGGTTCATCCCACGATGACTGCACGGATGCTGTGACTTGTGGTAAAAATCAAGTGAACCTGTTAGAGAGATGCCGTGCCTTGATTTAGAGGCTTCCAAGCAGTGATGAATGGAGTATGTTATGCAAGTGAGAGAGACTTGAGACAGGGCTCTGAAAGGAATAGGGAGCCTGGCTCCTCCTTGGAGCATCTCTATATCATAGTCCACCCACCAGGAGGGCAGCGAAGGAGGGATCTGCCTCCCTCTCTTGCGGCTGTGTTTCTTGAGCAACTGTTTTCTCTCTCTGTGATTAAGTTGTGCTCATAAAATTCATAGCAAACACTCTGGACAAGCTGTTAGCTGCCCTTTAAAGTTGAAGAGGGGAGAAGTGAACCACATTTGCTTATATACAGTCCCAGACATGCTTGACTGAGTGACTGCAGCAAAATTAGAGCTATAAATAAAACAATGTGCCTGTGTCCACTACGGTAATCTCCTGAGAAGGTGTCATTTACTTCAGGACTTCAGTGAAATATCCGTATTTTCAGCCTCCATTTATATTAATTAGGGGCTTTTTATTGTTGGGTTTTTTAGGTGTTGTTGTTTGGTTGGGCTTTTTTTTTTGCTTTAGTGCAATGAGAACACAGCAGTACAGGACACCCAGTCTAAAATAGTAATGTGAACAAGATGTTAAGAGACATTTGGACCAAAATAGCAGGCAGTGGTGAGGAAAAAGCATGGTGCCAGGCAGGGGTGAGGAGGGACTGCACATTCTTTGAACAGGGTCATACTGTGGCAGCAGTGGTTGTTCCTCCCATGGGCTGGAGGCACTTTTCTCCAAAAGCTGTGTCCAGTCTGGGTTTAACTGTGGATTGCTCAGTCTTGTTTGAGTGTTGCAGGGGCCTGACTGAAAGATCTATGGCCTGTGCTGTTCATCTTTGCTCACCCAGTTATGAAGCATGGCCAAAATAAAAAAATTGGAAAATTGTGAAAGTGGACCCCTTCAAATCTTCAGCTGCTTAGAATTTTTTTTTTTTTTTTTTAAATCTGGAGTTTGAACTGTGGTCAGCCTCCCCAGCTTGTTTCAGCAATGACAGCTGGGATTGATTTTTTTTTTTTTAATTGCTACTTGTACTTATTTTTTAGTGTTATCTGTCTTTTATAATTGTATAACTTGAAGAATTCTGATTTCACAGAAGAATAACAGGTATTATGAGAGCTACCACAACGGTATCGGAATCTGAGGACAGAGGTATATCCAAAAGGACCAGGAGACTACCAAGCAGTAATAAGGACATAATACAGTCTCCATGGGGAGTGAAGTATTTGCCTCTGCATCTTTTCTTTCGGTCTCCAAGGAGCTCTGTCTCTCTAACAGCAGCATCTTAGAAACTGAAAGGAGCAGTTCACGGGGAATGAAGGTCTCTCTGGCACTGTAGCCACATTTATCAGCATCCTGGCCGGAAAGGGCATGTCCTTTAGGTTCATTGTGCATTTGGATATGGAGAGTCTTATTTTTAGAAGCAGAAACTGAAATTTGCCTAAAATTAGACAAGTGAAATGCACCAACAGGAACTTTGAATTTGAAGGTGAGATTTAAACATGGGATAGAGGTTGAGAGTCACACCTGCGTGGAGAAAGATGAAAGAACCTTGCCCCTCTGCTGCAAATATTCATGTGTTACCCGTGCTGGAGAGGGTAATGACTACAGGAGGCGTGTGAAGGTGTGATTGAGGGGAAGAGGCATCATGGGATAATACAGACAGGAGAGGATTAAGGGTCACTGTATTTAGAGTGACTATTTCTCTGCATTCGGATTTGCCAATGTGCAGACATTCCTGCCATGTTAAAGGGGGCAGAAGACGGTGCAGCAAGTTTCTTTCATCTCTCCTGGCTACCTTCACCTCAATATCCTGAGGAAAGTAAGGCAGGAGGGAAATATGTGCATGGAGAGGTTTCTGCCCCCAGTACTGTGGTGCTCAACAACCCCCCGAGGTTTACCAGGAGTCTGAGTCTCAGAGAAGGAGGAGGAGAACTCCAGGATAGTTCAGTAAGAATAGAGTAGGGCTGCCGGGCTTGGACCCACTGGTTTGAATGCGACCTGGCTTGTTAACATCATGCTATATCTTATCAGGAGGAGGTTGCTCTCTGGAATTTGCCCTGGACCCCTAAAATATCTGTACCCTTGAGGATAAGGCATTAGAGATGGAGGACCTTGAAGTAAAAATGAGTACACAAATGGAAGAAGTCTCTCCTGCCTGCAGAAGGTAGCTGTCAGGTCTGTAGGTTGTCACATAAGTCCTTGAGCTATTGGGGACTTCGATGTAAGGTTAGACCAGAAAATTTTCACCTTGTTGCTGATGACTCACCAAACACCTGAGAGAAAACAGCAAGGAGGCATCTAACGGGATACAGAAACACACTGATGCAAAGGCCCCCTGTTGTGCTCAGCTCTATAGATGGAAGCTACAGAGGTGTGAAGATGCTTCCGTCTTTCTGCATTAAATATAGAAGGACAGAACTATAAGGCCACTTTGCAAAGCCAGCTGCCTTTCTAGTGAACTCCAGCTCAACTGTAGCAAGGAGATTGCCTTGTTACCTATACGTGATTGACTGTCCAGGACAATAATTTTTTTGGTGGGTAGAAACCTCAACCTGGGTATATTTTTTTGCCAGATCAAGCCTGTTTATTCTCATGGCATCACTGCCCTTTAGTTTGAAGAGTCTTTCTTCCCCTGTTGCTTCCTTCGCAGCATTTAAGTATAGCACTTTAATCTTCTGTTGACTTTCCTTTTACAAGGACAAATATACTAGTATCTTCTGATAAGTCTTATGTTCTCCTACTCATCTTAGTGATCTTTCTCTGCAACTCTGTCTCACTGTGAATTCATCTTTCTTGAACCTGAGCACAAAAAATGGATACAATATTTAGATATGGCCAAAGACAGTCCCTTCCCTGTATTCGGAAATCTGGAAATATCTCCTGCAATGCATCCTAGATTGACATGTTGCCTTTTTCATAGCTGTGTTGTTTGTTTGTACCCAAACTTTATCTTCAACTGCTTTTTTCTGCTCCAAAGGAGCCACTTTACTTTTATAGCTTTTAGCTTAGGCATGTCCCCATTATCTAAATGGGACAGTATTACTCTTATGTTGCACCTGGGGAAACTGAGGCAGAGGCAAAAAAGTGACTTGGCCTTCATGAAGGAGGTTGTAAGCCTTATTGCTAAGGAGAGAGGCTCTTCAGGCTTCAACGCCAGGCTGCTGTGGGCATCAAGGCTTTGTCCTGCTGTGACTGCCCTCCAATGCCGATGAAATCTAAGTTCAAATGCTTCCCTGTGGGCAGAGGCTGCCTCTACCAGGCGGGCATCATTATAAGGAGACTGGTTGTTTTTCCTGCTCCTCAGCCTACATCCCCCCTCCCTTCTTTGCCAGGCCAGGGATGAATGGGAAGAGAGAGGCTCTGAGTGGACTCTGTTCTCCAACGCCAGTTGCTGCTGAATTTCAAATAACTCCCCAAACAAAACCCAAACAAGCAGGCCCTTGTGTTCCTCTATCTCCTCTCTCTTTGGCCTTAGTCACCAGGCTTGGCAGCACCGCTGCTCTTCTGTGGCTCGTCACATGCAAGGCAGGGAGGATGGGCTGCTTTTTCATTCTTATTTCCCTCAGGGGTCTGAAACAACAGAGCCCTTTGCCTTGTTTGCCTTGCTGGGGCAGGAGCGAGCAGGGCTAGAGGAAGGAGGAGGATGGTGTAACCCCCCCGTGGTAGTGGTTTTGGTCAGCAGCAAGGTGAAGGTTGATATCTTCAGGAAAGCGACTGCCACTGCTCATCCTTGTCCCTTGCCTCCCTCATGCTGGTGGTGTCTGGTCTCCTCCTTGTAGAGGGCAATGGGAAGGTGCTGGCTGCTCAGAGATGGAGGGAGAGGAAAAGGTGTCATCTCATGCCCGAGGACAGAGGTTCCCTCGTGTCCCAGGGGGATTTGCCAGCTGGCAGGGTTGTGCCAGCTGCAGAAATCAGTCAATGCAACTGGCTCAGCTTTTGTCTTAAATGCAGGTAGTGGTGAAAGGGAACAGTGGGACAAACCCATCTAGGTTCCACGTTTTGGCTAGGGTGCTCATCTCGAGACATCTGGGCAAGACACCATTCTCCTGGCACTGGTGTGCACGGTGGAGTGGGGAGAACGGGAGAGAGGAGGAGAAAAGCACAGATCCTCCATCAGCTCTGCACCACTGCTCTCTGAAATGGTCTGTGGCATGGCAGTCATGGAGAGAAGGCCAGGCCGATTTATGTGACCCGAGCAGAAGGTTTTTTAGGGGTCTTGAGACCCCTAAACTCACTCCACTCATGATCCAAGACAGGACTTGAACTCCTTCGACTGGCAGGGAGAAGGGTCTCTCCAGACAGCATGGTGGGGTCAAAGCTATTGCAGACTGGGGCAGCTCCTTATGACCTATTAATTTTCAGCAAGCCAAGCCTGATAGACTGGGACAGTGTAGTCTGTTTTCTGCCAAAAAAAAAAGAAGGGATTTAGCATCATTTCTTTATCTTGTGTCTTAGACCAGAAAAGCCCTCTGTGCAAAACTCACTCAAGATGCACTGTGAGTATTTGGCAGCATATTGCGGCGTTGTTCACTCTGCTGTGCTCAGGCACAGGTCTCAATTCAGCCCAGCTTTCACTGGATGAGAGGGGCAGCTCATCCTGGCAGCCTGCTTGGCGTGCGCTGACTTTAAATGGCGGGACATGACCCCTTGCTTGTGATAAGGGATATTAACTCCTGACCTAAACAGGTCAAAAGAGACCTGAAGTTTACGGAAAGCCTGTTCCACTGGTCCGAGTAAAAGCCAGCCAGCTTCTGCCTGTGATCTATTGACCAGAAAGAGAAAACCGTTAATAGCCATAGATTGCGGAAGAGCTTAAGTGATAGCTGGTGCCTTTGCAAACTCACGGGATCGGTTGGGAGAAAGGAAGCTGACTCTGTCTTGTGTATAAATATGCGTCTTCCTTCTGCAAGGCTCATCACTACTGCTTTTTTATGGGAAAAACAGCATCCAAGATATTGTTGATGTTGCCAGTCACCACTGATGAATGCCTCATGGGGCTGTCAGAAAATACACAAGTAAGGTATAATTGTGGGGTTTGTGCTAAACCCGGGTTTCTGGGCTAAGCGCAGGAATCCTTGGGTGAGATTCAATGGTCTCGTTCTGCCTGAGAACGAACTACATGAACATAAATGTCTCTTCTGGCATTGTGTATATATATATATATGTATGTATGTGTGTATATATATATACATAAAAAATATATATTAAAAAAATTAAAAGGCAAGATGTTTTATGAAGAATGACCTAGACTTAGTACCATCCCAGTGTTTCCCTCAGGCTGAAGAAATGATCCTGAAAAACTCCTTGAGAATGGTGCTTCGTACAAGTTGATTTTTGCATCTGTTGCTGTGTATCCAACATTGATTTGCTGGGCTGAGCTGGTGCCTCTGACTGTGTGATGCTCCACTGCTCTTGAAAGGATTTGGCTTTTTTCAGTTATACTCAATACTCTGATTTTGAGAGGGAGCTCCTATTAATATATCTTCTTATATATTCCTACATATGATCTTTATAGCTAACTATATATATAAAATAGGGAACAACTCCAACTGGGAGTGGTATGTAAGGAGTCTTTTACTGCTAGGCAACGACTTCAAATCCAAGGCTGCAAATTGTTACTCAGTCTATGACAGCTCTCAATCCCTGAGCTCTTCTGCTGAAACTGGGAAATGAGGCATTTTAAAATGAAGGTGAATCTAACTTGTTCCAGAGACAAAGTTCAAATCTTTTCAATGTGGATGCTCTCCAAAGTGAAAAAATAACAGATAAGGTAGTCAGAATTACCAAATAATAATAACAACAACAACAGTTAGGTTAGTTTCTTTTCTTTCTTTCTTTCTCCTAAGTCCATTGGGAAAAGATTTTGAATTTCTGTGAACGAATTTGTTCGTTCATAACAGCTTACCTCAGAACGAATTTTTAGCCAGTGGTTTTTGCCAGACTCTCTTTGATTGCTATATATTCATTATCCCTTCAGTTGAATTCTATATTAAATTATATTTGATAAAATATAGATCATGAATCATGGTCATTTCACCCATAGAGTGGTTTAAGTAAGTCCATATATAACATGCACAGGCAGTTTTCCAAGCTTTTTTAAAAAATGAGATAAATTGGTTGTATACTAACACTTCCAGATAGAGATGTTGGGATTTCTGAAGTCTTATTTCAGCCTTGGTGCATGTGTGTGTACGTCTTTCTCCACCTATGTGCTATACACATATACATACATTTAATTCTGTTCCTTTTGTGAGTAGCTGATCAGAACAGAAAGATGACAAGTGCTGAAGAGTGGATAACAAATAAGGTATTTTTTCACAGTGTCCCGGGCCCAATGGTCCTGGAGAAGCTGTCTATGGAGAACTAAACCTTTAACTGCTGTCTTTGATGGTCTTGCTCCTCCATCATGACCTCCTGAGCTGCAGAGAGGTTGAAGTCCCTCAGCCTCTATCCAGGTGCTTGTCACCAGAGGGAGGCAAACAGACGCCTTGTGACATGAAATAGTTGACCTACAGCTCTTTTGATGATGAACATTTTTCCAAATGTTTTACTAATCATCAAAGTATTAATGAGTAATCAACAATATTGGCTACCAGCAGCAAAGAAGGAAAATAAGAGACAGTATATTGCTCTTAGAGCTGCAAATTTGTTGCCTGCTCCTCCTCCTACCCCCAACCCAGGCTCAACAGATTTATGACATCTGGAGATTCTTCATCTGTAGAAAGAGATTGATAAGAAAAAATATTGGATGGTGGTCAGAGGTGAATGGCTGGGATAACAATAATAAGGAATTTGGAAGATTTACAGAACATGTTGTTGAAGGCTGCATGAGAATCAATTTCTGAAAATGGGATATGAAAAAAACGTCTTGGATTTAAAAAAAAAAATAAAGGAGTAGCAAGACACAAGCTGCAGAGCTGCTGGAATGGCAACAACATTTGCCATGTAAATCACTGCACTTTTGATTCTTCCTGTACCTGGTAAAGGAGGTTCTCTTTCCCTACAGTGGCTTTTCCGTTACCTAAAGCTCAAAGATTAAAAACTAGATGGTTTTGTCCTAAACAGCCTTACTGCTAAAGCTGAATGTATGAAGATTAAAAGCCCTGCTTAAAGGTTACTTACGTTACTAATTACTATTTGTCATTAATGGCCAATCAGAGTGTGAAGAATGACTTTGTATCTTTTCCTCCCATGACCTGTACTAGTGAGTCCCACTGGCTTCTTACTGTTATGAAGGATTTTCCTTCTATCCATCTTAAATAACCACCCTTCTAACTTCCTGGAGTATCAGCCAGAGAGGTTGAAGTTCTGTGCATTCCTTTTCTTCTTGGTGTGCATTTGTGATACTTAGCATTTGTCTGCGGGGCTAGGAAAACCAGATAAATATAAAAATCTTGTTAGATTTTGATCTTGTTCACTTGGATGGTAAGGCACCATCTCTTCCCTGCTCACCTAAATAGAGATTTCCACACCCCACATAAGCAAAATCACAAGAGTTCCATATAAAGCATCTGTGGTCAGGAAAAAAATCCAAATGGAGAAGATTAGTTACCTCATCTTTCATCAGATGATAATGTGCTCTTGCTCCAAGGCTTCCAACTCCCACACTTGTGAAAGGTGTTTTATAGCTAGCATGAAAGCTGAGCCAGGGAATTCAAGAACAAAATTTTGATCAGTAAAGTCTTTCCAAGGCAAGACTCTCCATGAACCCAAGTTGTCTGGAAGGATAACTCAAGGTTGCCATTGGCCAACTCTGATTTTATTTGTTTATCCCTCTTTATGAACAATGTTGACCCCTGGCTGAAAGTCTAATGAGAAGAGGTGACTTGGGAATTTATAACAACTTATTATTGTCCATTTGAACATCCCTCTGCACTTCTGCTTTCACCTAATCATTTCCCTACAGGTGGCCAAAATCAGCTAAAAGCCACAGCTGGAGTTCCAATATCCCTGAGTTGCTGTTAATGTTGGTGCCCTCTGTTGTTTTAAGTGCCCAGGTAATTCTGGAGGAGAAGTATAAGCCACACTTTGTCCACGTTATGTGAAGGTGGACTAATACAGCCTCTCCATGGAGTTACAGACTGATTGCCTCTTATCCAGGCTTGCCTGAATGTAGCTCCCCATACACTCAATGGACATCTAAGTAAAGCACCGGTAAGCACTTAGTCACAGGTCCTCCCCAAAAGTCTCATAAGCATGTGAATGCCTTGGAAACCCTGCAGCCTAAATACCAAAGCCACCAAGGACTTCTCCAATATAGAAACCATCAAGTTTGTGTCACTGAGTTTGTCTACCAATAGGAACTCCTTGATCCACCTCTTTTCTTTAGGACGTACCAGGTCTCCTCATTCTCTCTGCAGAGAGGGGATGCTTTTTAAGCTGATGTATGTCTTGATCTCTGAAAGCAGCTTCAAATCTCTTGTGTCTGCTGCCACAGTAATTTCCATGCTTTAAGGCCTCAAAGGATGCTGAGGATCCTTCAAAACATTAAAAGCAATTTCTTCAGTACCAACCAACTTCAGTCAACGCTTGCAGGAAATAAATGTCCTGGATGAAGAATGGAAAAAGGTGCTAGACTGGATGGAGGACAAGGGGTGGCACAAACAAGAGATTTGATACTTTCCTTTTTGCCTACAACTCTCTCAAGGTTTAAGTCCCTCATGTAAATTCTGAACAGGGAATGAGGAAGAGAGTGTTTTTAGGCCCCAGTGGTAACAAGAGGAACAGACGCTTTTGAAGGTTGCCAGAATGCTGACATTTGATAAGCAGCACTAATGGAAAATTACAGATCTTGACCTCCTCTGGCACAGCAGAGGACGTACCAGCACATAACCATCCCAGGGGAGAGGAGATGTGACTGCACCTGCCTCCAAAGGGCAAGGACAGGACAAACGTCATGGAGGGCTGGAATTCCTAATGCTGCCAGGCCAGACAGTGTCCTGTTGTCCTCACCTGGGGATCACTGGGATGCTCTGTATTGAAGTCTGAATAGGTTGTCCCTTCCAAGATAAATTCCCTTTTGTGATGACTGTCCATTTTGGGCCTTCCTGCCCAACACGTGCATGCTATTTATCTCCTTATTTATTTTTTTAATCCTCCCCAGTTACTTTAGAATGAGTTGGGTGTTTAACCTGGCTCTACTTCACGCTCAGAGAAGTGGAGAATCAAAACTGTCTCGCCTGTCCTAATGCAGGTGGTATGGCTGTTAAACAACTGGTGTGAAGAGAAAGACTTCCTTACTGCATTTAGGAGAGTGTCTCATTCCTGAATAGCCATTCAGAAACACTTCTCATTGCATAGCATCTCTATCCACTTTTATCACTGATAATGCTTATTTTTGCCTCTAAAATCACACCACACATCCCCACTTTGGTATAGTTTTAGATTTATGCAATTACTGTATGTGGCTATCGATTTAAATGAATCTCTGACCCACTCCTTTGCACTCTGACTGTGGACTCTTCTCTGATCTGTGCTTTTCACTGTGATTACACTCCTCAGTGGCCTTTCATTACTGTGAAGACAAACGATATGCGATAACAAGCCCAGGAAGACAGAAACAAGCTGCTCTATTCCTCCTAAGCCCCATGCTCATCGCTGAGCTGAAGAAACAATCAGTGGATTGCCTTCAGCTTGAGGAGGCTGAAACAGAGCATCAGTGGGATTAGAAGGACTTAGGGGTATTAGAATAATTGGTGGTGCTAATTTCCCATGCTGGAGACTTCCAGCTGAGTGAAGATACTGCAAGATATTGGTCTCTGCGGAGAGAGCTGCACTTTAGAGAAAAGGAGAGGTAGCTGGATGATGCTCAGGAGGACTAAAGAGTGGCAGTATAAAAGGATCCCAGTGCAACAAGATCTGTAGTTTTGGTATCAGGTGAAAAAAATACCCTAGAATATACTATGCATAAATTTTGGTGGATAAGTGGCAACCCAGGGTGGAGAAGGGGAGAGAGAAGCAAGGGACTGAAGGCTTCATTTGGAACTTGAATTGGGGAGGGAAAGAGAAAGTACCATTGCATTTTCTTGATACCTTGGGAAGGATAAATAAAACTCTGCCCTGTCCTGTCTGTAAGGAAACTGTGTAACTTGCTTAGACTATCTGATATCCTGTGTGCACCTTGATCTCAGCCGTAGCCTGAGAACAGGATACACAAGTACCTGCCCATCTCTATACTGGGGCCACTAGAATTCAGAGCTTGAACAAAGCTGGGGCTGTTAAGAGAAAACATGCTGGAACTGGGAAGCAAGAGTAAGGATGAAATAGTTGAGGGAAAGGGTTTCTAATGTCCAAGGACAGGATGGATCTGTAAGCTTTGTTAGGAGGTTGAAGGAGTTATGTTGCTGACAGTGAAAAATAAGGGAGGAAGCAGTGGGCTTTTTAAGGATGGTCCATTAACTGAATTGTTTAGACAGGATGAAATAAATCTTTCCCTGGACTGGAAGCACATATTAAATGGAACCTGCAAGTGCTTTCCCACTTCAGTGTTCTTGACTCTTGGACTAATGCTTTCCCCTCCTGTTACGTGCAAAGATGACCCTGCACAAAAGAAAGCTCTTTACCGATGGCTTGTTTTTCCACTGGGTTCACATCCATTCAGTCTCTAAGTGATTGCCTCCATCACTATGTTCAAAAGCCCCCACTGTAGTTAAAAATGAATGAAGTGAAGATTTGGAGATTGGTTATGGGCTGGGCTGCCGATTCTCAAAGTGGTATCAGAAGGTTTCTCAGGTGCCTGCTTGGTCAGTCTTGCCCTTGTATAGATGAACACTATTCATCAGGTCAGGTTTTCCTTAGCAGTGTTAAATGTGGTCCATTTAGGGCCATCAAGGCATTTTCAGCTACAAAATTCATTGCTGTGTCCCAGCCCTAAGATTTTTAAACATCCCATCATTCCTCTTGCTCTCTTAATAGGTGCATTGTAGTTTTGTAGCTTGTAGGGCTTCTCTTCAGAGAAAACCTCGGGTTTTGAGGGTTTCCCCTGGTGGATAGAGCAAATTCTTAGTGGACCCTCCATAGCTGCATAGTGCCAGCTATAGGAGAGGCCATGAATTTTAACCTTCCAGCACTTTGAGTGTGTTTTCCCTTTTAGTAATAAGAACAGTAGAATCTTCCTTGCTAGCCTTTGTCACTTCGTCCCCAGGAATGGTCCTATGAGCTCCTTATATTTACTGCGTGAAGAGTTCAGCAATAGTTAAATCCTGCAGAGGCATGGAAGATTGTCTTCAAGGAGAGCCACGAATGCTGAAACTTTGTGAGCAAGACTTCTCTGCTTCCATCTTCAGGGAAGTGAGAAGCGATATCATATGATTAACTTATGAAGTGCTCGCTGAGGCAACGTCATTAGTTTGAACAGACCTTTGTGAAAATGGGAACTGCCAGAACATGAATTTTTAACGTCTGGACTGCATTAAGATCTAAACGTGACAGAGACTAAACTTAGAGCCTGAACTCAGAGAGCGGTGCTGCTATTTGTGGCAGAAGCCACAGATGGGTTTAGGGGGAAAGTAGCAGAGTATTTCTTAAGGACCTCTTGTGTCCAGGGAAGCTCCACTAGTTTTGGGGAAATGTCAGCATAAATTAGACTAGTTTCTAGGTGATGAGCACACCTCTGTCTCTGCCTGGTGTCTCCACCAAGCTAATTCTGTTTCTGCCTTTAAATGCTTCCTTTCCTTCCATCACCTTCGCTCCTGATGGCCTGTCCTCACCCACTCTCATGCGATCCTTCCTTCTCCCAGGCCACCTCTTCCCATCCTGCGCTGACTGCTGGTCTCTCCTCTTCACTGCTTTGTACACACACTCCCCTCCTGCCATCCCCGGTAGGAAAACTCCTCTGCTCTGAAACCAGGAGCTGGCACTGGAGGGAAACAGCACTGTGCAACTCAAGTGATGCGGGAGATGGCCAGATAGAGGCTGCCATGGCAACAGCTGGATTTCCTTCATCCCCCCACCCTGCTTCCCTGGAGACTATTCTAAAATGACAGAAAAAATAACAGCTAGGGGAGAACTAAAGAACCCTCTTCCCCAATAAAATCACCTGGCCTCTTTACATGTTTCCCGGTGCAAATCCCTGGCATCCCTGTTGCTAGTACAACAATCTTGTGATTGTTGCTTGTACATCGTAAGCAAATAAGGGATTGGTTTGCTTCTCCTTGGTGGGGAAGACCTTGCTCTGCACTTCTTCTGTGATCTTTTTGCTGACTGACAGAGGTGTGGTTGAAGCATGTACTTGGAGATGACTATGGCTTTTTCGGGTTGCAGTTGTTCCATGCAAAGAGGGGCACTTGGGAAGATCTGGGTTTTGGGGTGTGCATGTGTGTAGGGATATCTCCAGGAGAGGTCCCAGTGGTGCTGCTTCTCCTGTGACAACCCAGAGGAGATGCAAGCCCAGCTCTTTGTCACAAGCTCATTACATCCATGCATCCTGCATGGACACATGGACACATGCAAACCTACTTGGCATGAGGTAACACAGGTGAGATGTTGACTGACTGTATGCTTCAAACACAGGAAGAATCTAACTGATGTGCATCTTTCCAGGTGAGGTCTGGCCCTTCATCTCTCCTGGCTTATTTTGAATAAGATGTCGTTCAAGTGCTTTTTTCTCTCTCCTCCCTTAACTCCCTCTGTGGCTGTTTGCATTAGGAAAATTGTATGGAATGTCGAATGGAAAAGGAATTCCCCTAAATAAACAGGAAATTCACTCAAATTGCAAATTAATATTTAATGTTGCATCAGAGAAGAGTGACTGTCTGGGGACGTTTGTGCAGTACAATCTTTCAGTCTGTGCTGCCATATCACAGACCCCTTTATTCCCAGCATCCCCTGCCTGGCACAGCTCCCTTCAGTGTCGCACAGTGATCCCGGGGTCTGTTTGCTACCAAAGACAGCGAGCTGTGTGCAGCGTAGTCCTCCAGCTCTCAAAGCCTAGGCTGGGTCCCTGAGAAGGTCCAGGTGGGCTGGCGTCCCACCTCTGCCAGTAACCCTTCATGGACAGACAGATAGGGAACAACGGATTCCACACAAATCTCTAAAAGTTATATGCTAGGCTTAGGCACTGAAGCACAAGGATGGATATCCCTTCCCTGTGTCTATCAGCAGTGACAGTAAACTTGAGTTTTTTGATTCCTTCATATGTCTCCAAACCCACTCCATGCTACTTTTGACATATATCCCCAGGGACTTTGCTTCAGACTGGAGGCCTTGAAAAGTCATAGTAGGTCAGGTTTTGGAAGACTTCAAGCTTGATTTTTGAATGAAGCAGCATCTAAGAGATACCTTAGCAGCTGTAGCAGCAGATTAGCTCTGTCCTGGTCAATGAACCTACAGCAATGAACATCAGCTGGGAATATAACCCACAAACAGACTTGTCCTGCAGTCAGATCATTTCCTCCTAGTACCAAGATGCCCTTGTTCTCCTTGGGTCCCAACCTGAACAAGTTTTCAGGTGAATGCTGCTGAGATATTTTCAATTTCCTGCTTTAGCTGTTAATGGGGCTGAGTTCTTTCCTTGGGAGAGGGGGGTTTGGCAGTCATTGGTGTCCAGTCAGAGAAGCAAGGAGTGACAGACTCATACATACACAGGGGGATGCATTTAATATGGGGCAGGGAAGCTGAATTTCAGCTTTATCTTGAGGATGTCAGATCACTGAGCTCTGATATCCTCACTTAGTTTCACGCTGTTTGTTTTTCTCCCCCCCTCCTCTTCAACAATTAACTTTGCAATTAGACTTAATTATATTCAGTAGCTATTGAATGTGTCCTCTGCCCCAGTTGCTGCTGATGGAGAAATGCAGCAGCTGAGGGGAAAGATGCACAGTCAGCTCAGCAGACCGTTCAGCAGTGATTCACACGTCCTCTGCATGGGTGAGAACAGGGATCTCTCCTAAATACGTGGTCTTGTGATTTACTCCTCCTTTTGCTCCCCCGGAATTTCACCTTTCTGTCTCATTTTAGGAGTCAAGCAACTGTTCTTAAATGTCAGGAAAACCTGAAAGGATCCCTTAAGGGACGTTTTTTTTTTTTCCACCAAAGGATGCAAGTCTCAGGACAGTATCTTGTAACCAGAAAGCTGTTTTTTGAATGAATCCTGAAACCAAGGTACAGTTTTCATTAGTAGAACATGATGTCCATCCTCTCCCAGTCTCTAGGGCACACAGAGATCACCTTTGAAGCTGGCAGACCTTGAAGCTAAGATTGTAAAAGGTCTTTTGGTTCAAAGTATCCTTTGGTGTCATTTGACTGAAGTGTCCAGAAATCCAATACCCAATAACGCTCTGAGGGTATCGGTCTTACCATCACCGCCTTTCTTCTGTTCTGGGTAAACAGCAACGCATAAAGAGTGTTTGCATGTGTGTGCATGTTGGCTTTTGTACAACATACAGTTTTATGCCATGTATGAGAGCTGAGATATCAGGCACTTCAGCAGTCTCTTAACAACTTATCTATTAATAGAGTATATGAATGTTAGATTCCTTTCATTCCCTTTTGGGAAATATGTGGCAGTCTTCGTTCAGGGAGGATAGGGTGACAAGTAATATTTCCAACCTATTATGCAAAGTAGGGATTGCTTCACGTCTTGGAAAGCAAGCATTTTGGTTCAGCACAGCTCTGTGTGGAAGCTATTGTGAAAGGCAAGTAGTTTGTAAAATCTGGGTACAGAAAACCTTTGAAATACAGGTTCAAGATCTTGCATGAAAATGGCCTTTTGTTGATAGGAAGTTTTTTACTGCTGGATGGCTATCTGGAGAAATAAATTTGGGTGATTCTCGGTCTTAGATTCCCCAGCATAGTGATGGTCATTGAATAGGAAGAAGGAAGTTTCTCTATGAACATCAATCTGCTTCAGATCAGGTGTGCAAACTGCTTTGGTTTTATTGTAAATATAACCCACCGATTTTGAAGGAGAATGAAGTTATCTCTCTGATTTGCTGCATCAGAGCCTTTGTTCCTGGAGGACTGATACTTTTATAGCCAAAAGGCAAGTAGTACTCCTTGCAGTAAGACAGAGACCACACCTTCTCCCGGTAAATAGTCTCCGAAAGGCAAGGATGGAAGGTGCAGCAACAGTAAACCGAAGCAGCAGCCCTGTCAGTGCCTGGCTGTACTTGTTCTGTGAATAGAGGACTTCATTATCTTGGGCTGCCAATGTAAATTAATTTTTAATGCATAATACCTCCCCCATCACTCTTGCTAGCTGGAACTTAACTAAACAATGCATCTCTAGAGACAAAAAAAGCAAAAATCCCAGCCATTGGGTCAATTTGCTAAAAGCAGAGACATCAGTCAGATGCAGAACATTGGCCAAGCGCTTCGTCGGGTACTTCGTTCGGGGAACCTTGGGGGAAAGCTGAAACCCTCCATCTGCTCACTGAGAAATCGTGCTCAGAAAGCCAAGGAGTCTGGTCCTTCCAAAAGAAGCAGTCCCTTCTTGCTTCCAATTAGGCGGTCCATATACTGCGTTGTCAGAAAGACAGGTAATTGATGGAGAACATAGAAATTCACATCCCGTTACTCCCTCCCCATCCCCAATGTGAGTGAAAACTTGATTCTTGCTGAAAACTTCCTTTTATTTTTCCCTTTTCCGGGAGTTTGTTTGTTTGTTTGTTTGTTTGTTTATTTATTTATTTATATGATTAGTAATTAGAACATTGTGTCTGGCCAAATAAAATAAGAAATACCCAAAACCTAAACACCCCACATTACCAGAGGAAAAGAAAGGCTGGAATTGCTATAAATAACACAGTAGTTCATGAATAATTCAAACCAGAATATACGTGTTATTGTAAGGAGTTATCGCAGCTAATTATAGTCTATTGCTATCGTTCTCTCCAAAGCTCTGGCATTGATCACTGCAGGACATGCCAAATATTTCACTAAAACGAAATATTGTGCTAGATACTTCCCTGTTGATAAGCAGGTCTTTCCCTAAGAGGGATCCCTGTTCTTCAGTGGCTTTTGTTCCTTCAGTCATGGTTGGTAAGAAACGGAAAAGACCTTTCACTTAACCAACTCGTTCGTCTCTATTAGTCCAATTGGTCCCTGAAGACTGTTCTCCCCTGTCCAACCTTGGTCTAACTGCCTTGGCACAGGAAGGGCTCAGGCTTCCACTGTTCCAAGAAAACAGGGAATATCCTTCTAAGATTTTTCCTTTTTTTTAATATTCTGATTTTTATTTTTTTTTTAAATCCAGATTTTTTTTTTTTAGTCTATCTGTCTTGTCTTTAGAAAAGACTTGCATCCTGGGATGGGAGCACATTTAATTTATGCACATTGTAGAGTACTATCTATCAGCATATGTGGCTTCCCTGTTGGATTTCCTTTCAAATTTCCCTGTGTGCCGCAAGATTGCTGGGTGTGTATAAGACTTTGTGAGTTGTAGACTATTGGCAAGCGGCAGATGTTGACTAGACATGAGCTTGGAACTGCAAATGTTTAAGGAATGAGCTCCAGAAAATGAGAATATACCAAAGAACTGCCTGTAAAAGAAGTTTTAATGAGAATATTAATCATGAAATGCAGCAAAGAAAGTAAAATAATGTTATAGAAATATTTCATGAGAGAAATGCAAAGGCAGTATTATTTCTATAAAATTGACAGACAGGGAGGAAAATTACTGGTATCTTTAGAAGTTTGAAGAGGCTGAGGAAGGCTAACAGATGGCCAGCCTGGTAGGGGTAAATCTTTCCCAAGCTTCGGATATTAAGTTGCAAGGAAGTGAGGGTGTTATTTTACCTGCAAGTGGGAACCTCAGCATGAACATGAGCCCAGTGCCAGCAAAACACTGCTCCAGGGAAGAAATTGCCTATTGTCCAGTCTCTGACATAAGATTTACAGTATGTTGTATCATTGCAAATAGCTGTTGTCCTTGGTCAGACTAAATTTAACTTTCAACCTATTTTGAAATATGAATCAATCTGATATTGCTGTGTGGTACAGGTGATAGTTTTTTCCTTCTACACTCACTTATGTCTTTGATTCCTTTTCCCCTGACATGTCTTTTTGGCCTAACTTTGGCTAAAGGCCTGAATCTATAAGGCATAAAATTTATATTCCTAAAATCTACTGGGAAGTCTGCAAAAAATCTATTATTATTGTTATCATTACTACCTCCCATATAACATCGTTCTATGTATGCATTTCCTACAAGATCTTTGTATAAAGTGAAGACTTTTTACATGATTGTACAGTGCATGATATGGGCTTGCTCCATCATTTATGCTCTTAGATAACCCTAAGAGGCCTAAGAGGCAGAGAGTTTGTAGGTCTGCTCCAAACTCCTCTGAGTGGATGGAAAAGCCTTGGCTTACCTGCATTGCTCTGAAGGAGTGGCTCTGGACCAAGGTGAATAAGGTGTGCTCCACATCTCACCCCCTTCCACCCTCCTGGGCACACATTTGAGTGGTGGCAGGAGACCCCCAGGTGATTTGCTGATGTTTCTGCTGTACATGGGCACAAAGGTGCCAGGCATTACCGAAAAGGTGTATTTGGCTGAGCTTATGAGCTTTCAAGATGGCAAGTAAGCAGCTGTAGTCTGCTTAGGGGGCCATCCTTATTTGAGGGAACAGTAACGGCTTCCTTGTCTTCCCTGATTTAACTCATCAAGCCCTTACTTGCATTAGTTAGAATGGGGAGATAGACGAGATAAATGCAGCACATTAGATTCCTTCCAGATTTTAAGTCAAATTATTTCAGACTAAGAACTGTTTATTTTATAGATATATACCTATTTTGGTTGCTGGGAATACAAAGGAAATATCCTCCAAAATGTTTTCCAGACGGTTACAGAGAAGATAATCTGAACAGTGACTGACTTTTTTGGGTAGAGAGAAATCGCTGTGCTGCAAGGAGAAGAGGGAAACTATGCATGCATTTTACATGAAGAGGTTATTTGAGAACACGACAGCTATAATGAGAGAGAGATCATCTTGCTTGTGGCTGTACAGAGTGGAGGTCAGACAGCTCTGAATTAGCAGAGTCATTAATATTCTACTACAACATAAGGCTGGAAGGGACCTTCTAGGTCATCAAGCCAACCATGTCATATAATCCCATTTGAGAAGAGCTGGTGACATTGGAGGCTAAGCAGTGGAGGAAATGCTTCTGGAGACATAAAGTACCGGTCACTGACCGAGTGGTTAACAGAGAGTTGGGGTGAGGGTTTTCTTAAGGGGCTTAAGGGAATTATGTACTTGACTGAGATGTCTTGGAAATTTCCAGTATTTCTAAAGTAACTTCTGTATTCCTTGCTGTGTCGGTGGGTGAGGCCTGACTCTCCGCTAAACATCTTGTGTTATCAAACTTCACAACATAGGGGGAAACGTGTTCCTACATGGATCAGTGCAAGCTGCTAGGTACGGAACAAAGAAGGAGTGATCCTGCCTGCTCTTCAGTGGCCTCAGTTCTTCCTGCAGCTGAGAGTGCTTAGCACTGTGGAGATCATCCCCTTTGGTATTGTCTCTGAGCTGTGAAGGACACATAACCTTGACTGTTTCTGAAGCACAGATGCAGGAGACAGAGTTATGGAGCAGGGAATCGAGGTGCCAGGTTTTCTTACTGGGAATCCCACTTGATTCACATCTCAGTTTTGCCTGAGTAGAATTTTAATTCCTCGCTCCCTTTGTTCTCATCCATGTAATGTGCTAAGATAATTACATTTTTATGTCTCACAGGGATGTTGTGAGGTTTCTCTAACATTTATCAAGTGTTTGAAGAAGATCTTATGAAGGTAGAGTGTAAGTACCAGAAATTGCTAACAGTCTTGAAGAAGATCCTTCCTTCGAGCAACGTTGACAAATTCAAGCTGGAACCATGGCAAACATTTTTTAACAGCAAAATTAATTAACTGCTACGGCAGCTTCCCAAGGGAAGTGGTAGGTTTTCCATTGCTCAAAATCTGTAAGTCAGAGCTGCCTGCCTTTTTGAAAAGCATGCTCTAGCTTAACTACAAGTTATTTGGTTCAATGCAGAAATCACTGGATGATGCAGGCGATAGATATGACAATCCTGTGGAGTTACAAATGTATCCTCCATCTCCGAGCGTTTTTATTGGGGAAGGAGGGAATCCCCCGCAGATTTTTCTGTTAGTGACATATTCACCAGGTTCCCTCCCCAGTGCACAGCCCTTGTTTCTTCAACTAAGTTTCTATTCACCTCGTGACACCAGCTCCTAAGTACTGTCATCTTATTTGGGGGCATAATGTCTATTCTGGGAGCCACTGTGCCATCACTTCTGTCACTTTTTTAGATGACAGACAGCTTTCACTGTTAGTTTTTTTTTCTTCTACCTCTGGTTTAGTAGGCACTGTGTGTTGAAAAAGTTCTGTCTCATGACAAAGACCAACTAAGTGACCTCATGCTCTGGCATGGTCACTGCTAGAAATACAAGCAGAGCCCAAGTATCTGAAGTACCTGTGAAGGTGTTTTATCACTGTATTTACCTTCACTCATTTTTCCCTTATTCCACATGCTGCTATGCCAACACTGCACAATTCTGTTTTCTATTTATGCATAGACCCCAGACATCACATAAAAGAGTATTTTGGAAAAATGAGGCTCTCCACTTCTCTCTGACCTCTACCTGGGTGCATTTTCCTTCACGTGTTTATGAAGTTGGAAAGGTCACAGTCAAAAGTGTTTTGCTTTCACCTTCCATGTAGTCTCAGCCTCCCTATGATATCTGCTTGGGATTTTAGACAGACTTCTATCTCAGAGTTGTCACTTTGTGGCCAGTGAGCTAGATCAAGGTTTGGGAAGACTTTATTTGGCAATGGATAGTATTCAATTGTCAACTGTGTCTGAACACAGCTAGGTGCTTTGGTCGTGTCTAGCAGTAATATTCATCTGGAGGAAGGCAATGGACCTGGTGACAAGAATGCCTTGGTCCCATAAATCACACTTGCCACATCTACTGCGTACACAAGAGGTTGCCAAAACCAAATCCACATATGGCTTTCTCTTCTTCTGTATTAAAGTGGATAGACTGCCTTGTTGTGCTCCAAAAGTAAAAAATGTTTTTTTTCTAAAACACCCCAAATGGTCTTTAAAGATCAAACAAGATTTGCTGCTTATGTCAAATTTACAAAGTCAGGTTACTCCTATAAAAGTCTGTACTCAAGAGCAGCATTCAAATAACAGACTGGAGGTTAGTGTGTTCTAATGTGATGGATGAAGTTGAGTTTTAGGAGAGGAAAGAAGCCATTGTGGAAACAACAACTAGGTTATTCTTACTACTGTTTTGAAGGGGATTATAACATGAACTATGATGAAACAGAGTTGAGAAGTGACCTTTATGCTAGAAGGTGGGGAAAGAAAAGCATTTCATCAAGACGATCACATCTGAAAAATTCATTTGATAGTGATGATACAGTAACTGCTACTGTAAATACAATTTTCTCTATTTAAAAAAAAAAAAAAACAAAAACATTTGGTTTCCAGACACACAATTCAACATTGCACTAACTGGCAGCTTTGGTGTTTAAAAATGGATTGTGTCGAGACAAGGTAATACCCAGAGGCAAATGTGCTGTTAGGGAAGAGCTGTACAGGTTTATATTAAAGTCACAAAATGGCTTTGTGGCTGTCAGGAGGCAGAAAAAGGGCAATCTTAGATCTCGCCAACACACTTAGTTGGAGTTTGCAGAAGTCATCTTCTGTCTTATGGCTACATGGACTAACTTTCAAAAATACAGGAGCTTGGATGATGGATTCTGATGTCCTTATTTCCATTATGTTCAGGCAAGTCTTGGGGGTGCTTAGCATTCAAGCAATTGGGTTAGTTTTAGACTAGGATAATTTTTGGCTGAAGAGATTTCCTAACATATACCAAATAAAGGTGCTTTAAAGATGTTTTGTGCTCTGTTGCCTTCTAGGATTTCCAACAACAAAAGATAACTCCTCATTTTAAAAATCCATTTTTTTGCTGCCAGATCTATACATGGTTCTAGGTGTTCAGGTGCCTCTTGGACACCTGAATAGGAGATGATAGTTACTTTTATGCATCTAACCCTCATGTTTTGAAATACTGAAACCATATTTCTCCCTTTCATGGGTTGATTTCCCAAACACATGTAAGTGAAGGGAGATCCTTGCTGCTGGGCAGTACAGAGAATAGAGGACCCCCTAGGCTTCACTACACAAAATAATTTTAAAGCCAGAAAGGAACATGATGATCTGCCATCTGTGTGGAGCAGACCAGAGAGCTTCGCTCAGCAGTTTCTGAAACAGTCCCCTAACTCAGGCTGAGCAGGAGAATTAGATCCAGTCTCAGTTTAATATTTCTCAGTGATAGAGAAGCTGCTGCCCTTTCTGTGATGTTACTACAGCTTAGAAGAAACACACACAAAGACATTGAATTTCCATTCTAAATTCCTATTTGTGCTCCATGTCGTGAGCTACTGCCAGGTTTTTTCCATGTAGCACTGATGGAAGGGGTAGGTGAAAATTCTAGCTGGTAGAGGTTGTGTCAACCAGGTTGGTAAAGGGGCTGGATATAACCTGGTTCCTCATATCGTCTAGACAAATCTTACATATATCTTTCTTCTCTACCAGCAGGGATTCTGGAAATACCCATGTTCTCTATTTGCTTTGTCTATAGGCTTTTCTATTAGAGATAAAGCCACCTTCATCCCTTCTCTCCTTGGGCTTGTTCCAGCCATCTCCAGTTCCTCCTTGCACCATAGATCCACTGTTCCTTGTCTTGGGCAGCAACAAAAGTGAGCTTCATTCATTTTTAGTGCCATTTTTTACCTCCACAAATTAATGTCAGGGAAGCAAAAGGGGAGGTACCACCTGCCTCACCTGTGTGATAGCCAGGTCATATATGTTGGTCAGCCTGTTTCATGGCCTGTGAGACTGTGAAGAAATGACTTCAGAGAGCTTTCTGGATGTATTGCATAGTCATCCGCAGTCCCTGAAGAACAAATTCAATGGTTAAGATGATCTTTACCAGGCCTTTGTGCCAGGTTATGCCCCCAATTTTCCTGCTTTAAAGCAGCCTGTCCACTCACTTATTTCTAGGTTTCTATATTTTGATAAACTCCTCAAGATTTTTGTGTGACCATTCTTTGTGACTGACTTGGACTGGCTGCCAGCAGCCTGCTTTCTACCAATTGCTTCCTCTGTTTTTTTTTTTTCCCCCTAAAAAGGGAAAGACCATCACCTGCTAGGTGTGCCTCCTCCTGTTCATTTTGTTTTGAGACCAGTCCCCAGTGCAATACACAATAGGACATAACATCTCCACATGGTATCGTTGTCATGAAGGGCAAAGGAGGTCTGATCTCCATCCATTACAGCAAGGAGAAGTATGTGCAGAATGCAGACCTGATACTGGGAGACAGGAACCTTGTTAATTAAAATGTCAGTGACTCAAATCCCCTTAAGGTGAGAGAGCTGCATTTTTTATTACCATTGCTGCTGCTGATACAGTCAGCTGGTACCTTATAGAGGCATAATGCATTTCATTTATTTTGACAAAGCCTGCACACTTTGCATGCTTCCTCTGTGCCTCATATATGGCTCTTGAAGAGAACCATGAAATAAGGCTAGAGATGGAGAGAAATGGAAAAAAAGGCAGTGTTTTTATTTTTTCTATCCTGTTAGACTAAAGTCATTCTTTATCGTTACCCAAATCTTGAACATGATATTGGAAATTAGCATCCAGCTCACAGAAGGGGAGGAACAGCCTAGAGGGAAATGGAGATGGAGCCAAGCAGGAATAGAGGTTAAGCCGGGAAAATGCTAAGGTAGCTGCTCCAGGAAGGGTTCAAAAAGGGTGACGTGTGTCTTTAGTTATGACTTGAATGATCTGCTGAAAAACCTCACTCCTTAATCAGCTCTTGTATTTTGCCTCTGCTTTGCCAAAGACAAGCAATGAACAATGTGACCACAGTTTTCATAGGGCAGAAAATGCTCAGAGCTTTCTCATTCCAGCTTGGTAGCCTAACCAGGAGGCAACACTTCTTTCACAGCTACTTAAGCACCTGCAAGATCCAACTATAGCAGTAAGCATGTGCTTCAGAAGCTACAGTGAGTGCAAACTCAGCTTTGAGGTAATGGGCCTTTTCAAGCCTTGAGATACAAAATACTTCTGTCAGGACAGCGTCTATGAGTCAGGCTCCAGCGATTCTGATTCCACCTGGGAGTAGTTCCTGCAAAGGCCAGCCAAGTCATTAACAGTCTATGACTAATTGCCTGTTGTAAGATGGGCATAAAGCAACTTCCCTTTGAGATGAAGCTCAGCTTGAGCCCTGTTGCTGGTTTCTCGTTGTGGTGCATTTAGCCAGGATTTCTCTGCTGTCTTGGTGTTGTCATTCATGGCAATTCTGGTCACAGCATGGACCAGGAGAAGCTCTGCTTAAAATTCTCATCTTGGCATGATCTCTGCCCCGGGTGAGCAAGGTATAGCACAAGATCCAGAAGTGAAACCTGCCCCAGCAGCCTTTGCACATGTTTGCTATTGCAGCTCCGCACGTGCAAGAATCCCATTAGCATCATCTCACCGTTGCTAGGAGATGACATTGTCTTCGGCTGCGCCAAACCGTGACTCAGCAGGTTGTAATAGCATGTTTTGTTGTTGCGAGAGAGAAGGCATCAACTCGGAGCTGTAGAGATGAGTCTGAGGAGCAGAGCGAATGCCATACGAGGAAGAAAAGGTCAAGCAGGAGAAGGGCCCTGAGGATGTGCTGAGGAGCAAGAGGGCATTTTTAGGAGCTAAACCTCACAATTTCAGAAGTATCTAAGAGCGTTTCTGCTTTAGCACAGCATAGAGCTGTAAAGATACCCCGTTAAGTCCTGTACAGATCAACTCACACTTCGGGAGCATCTCGGATGTGTTAGCGTGGCTTACCCAAGCAAATATAGACTGACTATAAGGCTAAACTCTTTCTGGGCTTAGCCAGTTCCCTGCTATGTGCTGTGTGCATGGAGACTTTGGATGTACCTTCCACTGAAATTTAGTGGGATTATTATTAACTTTGGTAATTAGAGGGAAAAGTATGTATCTGATATCTAGTGTCTTTTCTAGTAAAGAGTTCTGCGAGGCTGTGACTTTGTACCCTGAAGGAGAAGAGGTAATCTTATCAAAACCCTAAAAATCTAAAGTCTTGTATGAATGTTTACTCATGTTTTGTAAAAACCAGCAGATATCTGATTAGCCTGGTGGTTTAGGCTGTTATTAACCTCTTGCATGCTAGACATGCACAGTGCATGGGATAATCACCGTTTCTGTTGAATGACCCAGGCTTCAGGAAATTACTGCAGTACCAATAAATAGTAATAAACACAGTGATTATTTCACTGGCAGGAAGAACAGATTCTGGAAGGGAAGAGAATTAACATGTACTGATTTTTACCCTCACACAAGAGTGTTTCTGACAGCAGGACTATTGTACACTGCCCAATAAGGAGCAGAAGCAGCAATCTGACTGCTCTGACCGATATCACTAACCAGCATGGCAGCCCAATAGCTCTTCTTCCTATGTGTAATGAAAGTGGCATTGGAAAAAAAATTGCATTCACCAAGGAACAAATAATTGAATAAGTGAAAATAACTAATAAACGTGCTGAAATCCTAATCTCTCAGTAGGGAAAAATACAAATTGTATCGGATCATTACCTGAAGTTGACTACTCACTAACTTCTACCTTGGGACTCACATTTCAGTGTGGACAGGCAAAACACTGGAAAATGAACACTTGGGCAGTCTTTCCTGGCCTGGAATGAGTAGAGACGATAAGCTGCTGCTACAAATCTTGTCCTCTTGGTCTCCTCTGGTTCATATGCATGCCTTGGTCTTACATGTAGAGCATCTACAGGAGATTCTTCATTAAAGGTTTGTCCAAAAATACCTTGAGATCTTCTTCCTGATAGGAGAGGGAGGCATGCTGTAGTGGATGTAATGCTACCAGGATACCATTCTTTGTGACAGAGTAACAGGGCCTATTTTCCTGCCCCTGAATTGCAGCTTGCTCTAGGAGAGATGCATATCCCCTGCAGCAGCAGAGGAACCTCTGTAGAAAGCCACTGCTGGTTTTGGACTGCTGCCTCAGCTCCCTGCTGGAAAGTTTCTCTCCTGGCCTTTTAAATTGTTGTCTTCTCTGTTTCTCTCGCTGTGGGTTAGTTTCTGATGGATAGCATTGACACGTACATGGATGTGGTCTTCCTGCTGAGTTGATGGGTGACAGTTTTTAGGGTTTGGGTTATGCTCAAAGTACTTTGCTTAGGAGGCTGTCAGATTAGTATTAAGTGTTAGACAAATGATAGAGGTCTTTCTGTAATGATCCTGACAGCACTTTTCTGGGTTGACCATCTAGATGACTCCAGGACATACAAAGCAATCAAATCCCTTGTCTACATGATATATGTAAACACACTCAGCTGTACGCCCTGTACCAGAAGTAGTAAATTAGACCTTTGGACTCTCTGAATTGAACAGAGAAGTGAAGAAGAGCTAGGTCCAAGATCAACCATCTCGAAAGAGGAACAAGAGGCCAGAGCACCACAATAGCTCTGACTTCTATAAATTGCTGCTTTATACCTGATACTTTCCTTTTCTGCCCAAGACCTCCTTAAGGGGTGAAATGTCTTATGTGTCTATTACAGGGCTTTGTTTAGGAAGAATCCTCCTCCCTCCTCAGCCTCCCGAATGACTCAATAATTACTTTAACTGATTCAACGCTCCCCCTCAACCTCCAACCGCCCCCCTAGCCACCATTCAACTTTAACACAAGACCACACTGTTTCTCAGTTTCCAATGCGCCTGAAGCTATTCAGGCCACTTGTTCCTCTCTGAATGGAGCTGACAGAGCTGCTTTTGTACAGAGGCAATTTTGGATTTAATTGGAGGCCTACTGGGGGCAGGGCTGGGGGGGGGAGAGCAGGGGGAGGGAATGGGGTCACTGGGTCAGTGTTTTGGAAAGATCACCTCAAAGGGGAGTCCAAGGAGAAAGTGAATGTGGGTTAGATGTTTGGGAAGAGGTTTTTGCATGTATTTGTGTACGTAAGGGGAGTGCTCCCCATCTTCCAGAAATGATCATGATACCTATTTGGCATCAGAAAGCAAACCAGGTCAGGCCCGGGACAGCTGGCTTTAATAGCCATTTTGAATCTATAATGACAGATCCCAGGGTCCTTTCTGCAAGGATCACAGAATAATTCAAGCTGTGGTGAAGGAGGCCTGATGTCGGAAAGGTCACTTGCTGCAGTCCGTCCCCTCAGGTCAGGCATTCATCATGCACATTAAAGGAGCTTTGCTAAATTCCCTTCTCCAGTTCTGCATCCCTCCCTGGAGATAAGTTCAGCTTCAGCCCTGTCTATACCACTTATGGGGCACAGTTCATGCCAGCCCTGTGAATGCACCACAAGAAGGGAAGACCTTTTTTTCTAGTGAGGCACATGGTAAGTCACACCATGCTTTGAACCAGCACAGTCTTGCTGTGCAAGGGGACCACAGGTCATAATCCACATGAAAAATGGACATCAGTGAGCTAGCATAAAAGCAGTGACTCTCTTACTTCACTGCTCAGCTTCTATTTGGACCTCCCCACTTTCTCACCTGACTAAAAAATATAAATTAAACTGGAAAGAATTTTATTGATTGTGCTGCAGAAAAGCCAATATAATCCTGGCAGAGCTAGACCACAGCCCAACAGAGACTCAGTAAAGCTATTTGTGCAAAAAGAAACCCTTTTCTCTCTCAAAAGCCAGATGGAGATGGCTTGAGATACAACCAGTAAGACTGCTTTGAGTAGTTTAAAAAATTCCCCCTCCCACCCCTGCCAATCCTCCCCTGTCCATGTCACCTTGAGGTCACCTCCCCTCAGTTGAGGGGTTACCAGTCCTGGTCCCTACTTCTCCTTTGCTTGAAAGCCATTAGAGTGATATTTCTCAATTTGCTGACCTGTCTGACTTCATTCTTAAAATGACTGGAAGCACCAAGAGTGGGGGACCATCTCCTCTTAAACTCCTCCAGGCTGACGACAAACTTGTAGCTGACAGTGCCCTTGTACAGCTCCAAGACAGACATCTGCTGGGAGCATGTGCTGGGGGTTTGATACATAATTTAGAAGTAAAACAGCAGTCGTGCTCTTATCCTGAGGATGCACTTTAAAACCTGACGTCTCTTGCCAGCTTCTCCGGGGAGGAGCAGACTGACACTACTGAAGCACGATGACCAGGAGGAGCTCCTGTTTTTTGTGGGGGTGCAGGGGGTGGGGGGGTCGCCTGAGCTGAGTGAACAGAGATAGGGTGAAAAGCTGTTTAGTCAAGCTTGTTACACCCCTGAGAATTATGTTTCCCCCCAGCATCACATCTTTTCTCTGCTTCTTTCAGTTACAAGCCTCCAGCTATATGCCCCTCTGGGATGCCTCTGCTGCCATTTCACATCATCCCTACGGGCCCCAGATCCTGATTTCCTCTAGGGAAACAGAGAGAGGTGTTTAAGGATGTCAGAGACCTGTTGAGTTACGTTTACATCTGCAGTCCACCAGACCCAGCTCTGGCAGCGTTAGCCAGATTGAAGTTACACAGAGTGCAAGTAGCCTTTGCTCTATTCCCCCTACCTATTTGAAAGCAAAGGCTGACATTTATAAGGCATTAGCAAGCCTGGTTTTAGCATTAGATCTGCTCTCAGATTCACATAAGCTATCGTATTCCTCTCCTTAACAGCTACTTGGTCTCAAACTGCTTGTTTCTGGGATAGCAGCAAGTAGGGATCGGTGGCCTTCCCATGCAAGAAGAGATGGTGGCTCAGAAGAGGCAGAGAACATCTTCTGTCCCCTCTCAGCTTGAGGGAAAACACATGGGGCTGCTGCTTCTTAGTACATTTCTGCTCCCAGGGAGTTTAACGTGACTGTCCAAGCCCAGGATGCCACAGTGTTTTAAGAACCACTCTGTGATGCTAGTTGCAAGAAAATAGGGGTGACCTGTGTCAGGCAATTTTATCTTGGTATCTTTACTGGAGCGCCCTTTGGAGCACTGTTCTGGGCTCCAATTGCACACAGAGCTGGCAGTAGGAAGGACTTGCTAGATGTGACTATGGCTGGAAACTCCTGTTAATCCACCATGTGTCGACCACAGCAAGACTACCTCGTGCTACTTCAGGCTGATGGTGCTGATAGTTAACAGCCAGGTACTAGCCACATTGCAGGTAATGAGTGAAGAACTGAACATGCCTGGTCAAGGCTAGATGCAGCAGGGGAGAGCACAGAAGTCTGCTTACCTCCATCCCCAGACCCAGCTGGCACACCGAACCTAAGCATAACAATCCTGGCCTCTCTGCAAGGCAGACCATGGCATACATCAGTGCAGCACCTCAGAGAAGGGTCAGCAGCATAACTCATGCTAGGCAGCATCCTACAATCCAGAAGGCTCTTGCTGACTTCAGCTTTGGCACAATGAGAGAGAGATGCTGCTTTCCATCAACCTATAGGTCAAACAGCATTGGACTCTGTTCCTGGGATGGGAGTGCATGGCTGCACACAGCAAGCAGTCTGCCCATGCTCAAGTTACTGCCAGCTGGGCTTTTTGTGCTTCACAAAAATCAGTTATTAACCAGTGCTGCCCATACTTGAAAAGTTCCTATTCCCAGTGGCTTTGGATGGGGAGCAAGGAAAGAAAGACAGATTGGCATTTTTTTCTCTAAAACCTTCTCACCCAGGACTGTCTCTATAAACAAATAAGTGTGCTAGGTATCTGCAGGGGAATGAAGAGAAGCAGTGCTGATCCAAAGCCCTTATTATATATTGAACCTCCTAAAATGGTTATGTTTAAAGAGAAACCATTCTGCTATTAACAAATCCAACGAACACCTGGATTTTCAAGGCTAGGATGTATCTGTCACCAGTGTATATATCTCCACCAAGACTACAGACTGTCACAGAAAGTATAATTAATGTGCCTGTAGCACTGTGAAGGTGTTTGCTACTGTATATATACCTTCTAAATATGAGTCCTGGTATACCAAAGCATGACCCCAACATCTCAACTAATATTCTCTCACTCAGATGCCAAAATCTAACGTCCAGGCATAAGTGTGAACAATCACCACAGCTACAATTGCTATTTCCCAGCACTGCTCCATCAGTATTTAATCTGCTGCTTTATAGAGCACCATAGGGGATCCCCAGAAAGGAAAGCAGCTGCAGCCAAGTTCTGCTCCAAAAAGTATTTTCGATTGAGATGCCTATTAATCCAGGCAATAGGCATTAAATGATGTAATAGTGAAGCTGGAGGGCTGATATGCCCTTCTACCCAGGGCAGGAAAAATTTCTTGTTTTTATACCTAGGATAGTTGCTGTAAAAGAGGGCCCTACAGGAGTCTAGAAAATCTGTTCCAGGATTATTATTTTTTTCTCTCTTGAAGTGGCAGCTGTTGGCTTTTTTTTTTTTTCCCCCTAAGCCAAGATAATGTATTTAATTTCTTTGGTTGTTGCAGTAATTGGTTAGGTATCCACAGACAACAGTCAATTGAGTATTTTCAGTGCAAAAAGAGCCTGGAGCTGTGTGCCTGTGGTCCCAGGCATCTCCATTCAGACAGTTTCACTCTTTGAGCTTGCGAAGAGAGAACATGCTCCAAAGAGTGGTTGGAGAGGTCTCCTGGGAAAATGGTTGGCTTAGACAGCAGGAAACTACAACTTGCTTTCAGGATCCCTGTGTGACCTTGAAAAACTTGTTCCATGTCTCTGTGCCTGCAGCCCCAGTGTGGAACATGGAGGAAATAGCTCTGCCTTCTTTCATGCAGAGGTGGTGAACACTCATTTTTGACTTGCAAGAGCTCACTCAGAGCTGAGATTGACATGTAAGACGTATTCACTCTTCACCTGAGGAACGGCAGCCAATGAATCTTATAGACCAGAGTAAGACAAGTCCTGCTTGGTCATCTTGACTCCATCTCATAGTGCTTACCCTGTTATGTGAATAGTCCAGTGCAATGGAGATTAGACAAGGCTAGTGCGACTACAGACAGAAGTATGAAAATAAGAGCTAATTATTCTCCAAGCAATTTCCCATAATTTTCTAAGCTACATCATCAATATATCCCTGTATATCGGGTTTTTCTTTTTGCACCTCCTACTTTCCAGCAAGTGAAACCTGAGATGAGATGTTTGGTATCAATGACAAGATTTAAAACCCCATTGGATATGTGACATCATGAGTTTTTCCGTTTTTTTCTTCTTCCCCTGTGTTTGAAGACAAAGTGAAGAGGCTGAATATGTGAGCTGGGATGAGATCAGTGTTTAAGGGTAATATCAGAAAGCTGTTCCCACCTTCACATGTTGGCAGGGCATACACTGTGATAACATAATCTGTTCACCCATCTTGGTAAGAGGCATGATATTAGGCTTCAGTCTTTGGAAAGGTTGGGTTTCTGACCCCATTTTCTTCTAGGATCCCAACTACTGAATGCTCTAATGCTGTTAAGTCCAGATTAACACATTCATATGATTGGTTTTTGGAAACGGCAGCAGCAGATGAGAAATATTTCCCTGTTTGACTCATTGCTCCTGCTGCAATCCAGATCGTATCAGGCTTGGAAAGTTATTTTTGACTCTATGTAATGGACACTTTACACAGGAGATGGATTCAGTACTTTAGTAAAATAAGAAGTAAAATAGACAGCAATAAATTGCCAGAAAGATGAAGTAATAAAGTATCTCATTGGACTGTCTGGTCTGCAACTTGTTTTTCTCTCCTTAGAATGGAAATACAAAACCTTGTCTCCTCTCCATCTCTACACTCCCCTCACTTTCCTTTTAGACATGTTGATTCTTCTGCCTTAGGAAAGAAATTGTTGTTCCCTGAATTTGTTTTTATTTTTTTGCCTTTCATGACTGCATCACCTGACAATTTCCTTTCATCATCTGCCAATTTCTTTTATAAACTTGCTCTTTAATCACTGCTCAGACTTCTGATCAGCTTTTGCCTAACCATTGCTTGGCTCCCAGTCCGTCCAAAACCCACTGGTTTTAATAACAACACTGCATGACGTGAATACTATTGGTAACACTGTTTCTGATCCTGTGTTATGAATGAACATAATGCAAAGAGCGATGTTCATTCCCCACCCTGTTGAAGGAATTAAAATTGCAGTTGTTCTGGAGAAACACTGCTGATGATCACATCTCCCAGCACACAGTGGTTCTGGCCCATAAAGTAGTGGACCTCACCGCTGTGAAGGATGTCAGTCTTAGGGTTTTTTCCACCTACAAGGTACCTATCCATGGGTGGCTGTTCTTTTTACTTTTAGCTGTATTTGAAGACCTTCTCTGTAATCTCTCCAAGTCAACTCCTCCACCTCCTCACTAGTTTCATCCTTTGACTTTTTGGTCACTGCAGAACAAACTCTGATGAACATCTCTGTCTACAGATCCTACAGACTTGCTTTTATGGAGGTACCTACCTTGAAAACAGATAAAGTTAGGAAATAGGGTGCCTACTGTCTATATCCATTAGTTTCAGACCCTGATATTGGGAAGTGAGGGCTGAGAAAGCTCTGTAGCTCCCATACATGCTCAGGTTTTGATATAATCAAACCCTAAATCAGCAGTTTTCCCAGGTATTAGCATACATACCATTGTGCAGTATCATTAGCTGTGAGATGAAGAACAGAGATAAGCTTTCTGTCTGTTAGCCAAACTTTAGTCTAAGCTTTACTACATGCACCATACTTGGAAGGACCTGAGCAAGTGAATATCTGCTGGTGAAGCTTGGTCCATCCTGGTTCAAGGTACCTAGTCAACCAAGAAAGGCCTGAAACTCCTCTTCCAAATATGTCTGGAGACAGGCCTCAGGAATCTTCTCAGAGTAGGTTGGTGGGATCACTGTGGATGGAGAAATTGAAAACGTGGCTACATGCACTTAATGTGTTGACTCACCATGTGCCAACATGGGATGCTAACACTACTCCATACCTCTGGTGTTCTTGTACAAGAACGTTTTGGTGTTTTGGGACTCAGATGGCTCATGTAATACAATAAAAGCAACAGATTTATGAGAAAGTGCTCTAGCATTTATTAATCAACTTTTCTCAGGGCCAGCCCTGCTGCATTTTAGTGCCATGAATGCCAATGAGGTGCCTGGCCCATTTTTCAACTCTTTCCTCCTGTAGCCAGTATTCTCCCTTCCAAGGCCATGCACATTGCTGCAGATCACAGCTCCTGCGTTGGATGAAATCTTAATGGTAGTAACCTTTGGCCTGCGAGATGAGGCAAGATAACTGCATTTCAAGTGCCTCATTGCTTTCCTGGAATTTCTTTGAGAATGTTTTCTTCCCAGGCTCTCTTCTCAGGGCACAGCTTTCAGCTGCCAGTCATGAAAAAGAGTGTCAGTCCCAACTTCTGTGTTCTGGCCCAAAGTCGAACCTGCAACTTTTTTATATTTTCCTTGTCTCAGGATCTGAGTAACCTTTCTGAGCTTTGTCCTTTGTTGTGCTTGGATTAAACTGAGTGGTTATGACTGGTTAGTTAGTTGAAGTCAAGATGGAGTTTTGATTACTATATCTTTTATTAGCAAGAGATGCAGCAGTGCTATTGCAGATTTAATATTAATCTCTAGCATTTGTTTGCTGTTTTGAAAGGATCCTTTGATTTTATAAGCATAGTTAGGTGTCCATTTTGATATATGGGTTGTGAGGCTAAGAAAAACCTCAAGAAGTCATCCAATGCAGTCCCATCACTAAGGAAAGCTAAGCACCACTACAAATAAACCATAAAACAGGGATGTGGTCTAATGGTTCAACCATAAAACTCATCATCAGGGCCCCTGCATTTTCCTTCTACCTCTGCTACTGACTAAGCAATACAGCTAAAAGCAAGTCACCTCGTTCCCTATGTATCGTTTAAAGTAAGATAATGTTACTATTAGTATTTCTTGAATGCGTTGTGCAGGTGTATTGTGACAGAGGAAGCCTCATTGTGTGTAATGACTCCTAGTTAAACTGGGCAGAGGCAAGCAGGAAACATGGTGCCAATTTTTAAACAAATAGTTGTTTACAGGAACAACTTCACAAGAAATCAATGAACAGTCATCCTATGCAGGCTTTCATATTGCTGTGATATGTCTCTCTTACACAACTAATTTCATTTTTAGATAAAAAACCCCACACTTCAACAGAAAAATGCCCAATTTATGGGTAAGTCAGTTGAGGTAAAGTTAAAAAAAAGGAGACTTGAAATTAGACTCCATGCAAAAAACTGTCAGAGCTATGAGGAGAACCCAGGTGTCCTGGGGCTTAGTGCCCTAACAAGCTTTGCATCTCTTAATTTAATTTGTATTAGTTCTAAAAGACACACTATAACAGCCAAAAGTTCAGGAGCACTGTAATGCCTAAGGACAGCACCATTCAGGAGGTAGAAAACAGAAGGGTCCACCTAGCCTTAAAATCCAGGACTCTGCGAATGGCTGATTCTTGTGAGTCACTTAAGAGTAATGTGTCCTGCAGGAATAGCTCAGATAGATCGGGACACACCAGCAAACCATAGAGCACCTTATGGATGATAAAGTAAAATAATTCAAGCCTCGTTATGAAAGGAACCTGTATGGGAATAATCTCAGTTAAAAGCAGAATAAAAGAACAAAGGAATCAGCAAGTACCCAGAAGGGTCAGGTAGGGCACCCTCTCCTGATATGATTAAATAGATGAATAAGTGAATAAGTAATAATCTAATCATAGAGGGGGCCAGGCAAACTCGGCATTAAACTACTAGAGTAGGCAAGTTTTTCATTTGTGACCAAATGACCTCGTATTTTTTCCATCTGCTTCTATTAAGCAGAGTCGTTTCTTCCATCAGTGCAATGGTGAAAAATTTCTCCAACTGTTCCATAGAGAGAGGGGTAAATGGTTCCTTCTGGAGAGGGAGAGCAAGAAATTAATGCCATGACATGTTCTTTCCTAAAATCAGTGAGAATTTTGCTATTAATTTCAGGGGTCTGTTGGGAGAGGACTGAGCCCTGGGCAGAACAGGACTGATCTAACACTGAAAGCAACAGTCACTTTGCTGGCAAGTCATAGGGAACAGTATCCGAAACAGAGATTGGGGAGTATCTCCCATCTCTGCAGAATAAGTAGAGCCTCAACCATATGCACAGGAGGACGACCCATATCTCAGTAAACAGCGTCAAATGGTGGCTCATCTGGAGCCCATGTCAACAATGAGCCCACCTCAACTCTTTTCTATAACCACACTCTCATCTGTAAAGTTGCGCTATTCCCTGCCTGTGTTGAGTGTTATGAGTCTGATCTTCTTAGCATCGGGGACCTTCAGGCAAGTGACTTATGTGAGAGAGCAGGAGGGCACCGTAACGTTGCTATTGAGAAGGCAGATAACAGAGGAAGCTGGGACTTTGCAGACCCACTCACATCTGTGTGAAGCTGCTGTGATTCTGCTAGTAACAGCTGCTCCCTCCTGCAGAGCTTTTCATGTGAGACTTTAAAGCATTGCTTGAGACACTCTAAGGAAGACTCAGTATCCCACAGTGCATTTTTTAATAGAGCAGCCAAGGCACAGAACTAAGTGACTTACCTGAGAGCACCCAGGAAGTCACACACCTGGGAATCAAGAAAAGCTGATGGCCACCCATCCCAAATTTGGTGGCACAGCATGGATCACAGCACTTCTGCAGGCCCACTCCAAAAGCTAGTGTTAGAAAGTGCCTGTGGAGGTGGGGAGCTCTGTTATGATTTCTTGAACCTCAGAAGATTAATGGCGATCCTAATACTGCTCCATTGTACTCAAAGCATTCAAAATGGGTCATTCTTGCACAACAGAAAAAAGTTCATCCCAGGGTACAAAATTTGTTCTATCGAAATATCTGTTGCAAAGTCTGTGAATTGGTGAATTTGGTACCATGCTGCTTGGCAGGAGGAAAGCACTACACAGAGGCAGCTCAGCCATTCATTTATTTACAGAATAATTGGAGTTATTAACTAGTTGATTAATAAACATTAGATGGAGTGGTGGTGGAGGGGAACTTGACATTAAAAAAAAGTTTGGCAGCAGTAGTAGCTGCTGTATTATAAAGGTTTGTAAATCAATGGAAGAAGAGGAGGAAATGAAGTCAAACTGATCGTCGGGGAACAAAGGAGTGAGACAAGTAGGGACAGTCTTAGCAGCACAGCTCAGTGTTTAAAAAAGGAAACAAGACAATACCCTCTAACCAGCTCCAGCTGGTGAATAAGATCAGTGCCTCACCTTGCAGGTTGCAAGTGGAATGTGAATTGGGCTTCCCATCCCCAGGGCTAATTCTGGGCAAGCAGATGCTCAGCTGAGTTGAGAGATTAAGTCAGCGTGAACCAATCGACAGTACGTGGAGGAGAGACTCTTTAGACTATTCATAATAACTTGACTTTTCTCTCCTAGAGTTCTCTCTGCCACAGGATCACAAAGCATTGCATAAACCACAGTTGGCTAAGTTTTTTGATGAAGGTTTTCCTTTCTTATTTTAAGGAGTGGGTATGGGTTATTAGCTTTCTTCCACTGACGAGGAAACCAAGGCATAGAGAAGTCAATATACGTCTACCCACAAATCCCATTGAAAGCATCCTCTGACTGCTGAGAGCCATGCAACGAATTCTGGGAGACCTGCCAAGACAGCCAAGTGCCAGGATCAGTGACTCACATTGTCGTGGGGGGATGAGAGATGATTTACACCAGTGCAGTTCAAGCAATCAGAGCCAGGTTGGGCTGATGCCATCAATGCAGACTGCACCAATGCACTGTATCCACTGCTGCCCCCAAAGATGGAGGCCAGTGGCAGAACTGGGCATGAAATCAGGACCAGACCTTGAAACTACCATCATCGTCTTCTCATAACACCAAAGTGATGCAGCTCTTTGATGAGCTAAATCACTTTTAGGAGATTGCAATCATTCTCTTTTTTGACTGTTTGAAGGCTCACATTCTTGTACCAGTCTTCCTGTCTCTGTGCCTCCAGTACATTTACTATTAAAACGAACAGTAAATCTTGTGTATGTGCTGACTGTTGGAGTTAAAGCCCTTGGTACTTTTAAAAGGGGGCTCACATATAAGCCTTAGCAGAATGCAGATGTCTCATCCTAGGACAGGAGGTCATCAGCTGCAGCTGTTTTCCTACAGAAGAGTTTATTCTACCCCACTCCTACTGCACATACACATACATACACACATTTTAACAGCCTTTTAACCCTGCCTACTGACCTCTAAACCATCACCTGCTCGTACCACCTCTTTCTCCCACCCAATTCCCCTTGTCTATATTCCCATCTCCATTTCTTTCATACTGGGAAGGGGTTAGTATCCACTGTAGTGTTTATTTCTGGACAGAAGGAGCAGCAGGAAAAAGATATACTTTAAATAAGTGACATATAACTGGCTGAATAGGTAAAGGGGATAGAGAAGCTCTGCTCCTTGGCTCCAACAGGTCCCAAAGCTCCTGAGTGATATTTTGACACTCTCTTTTGATCTGAGTCCATCAGTGCAAACTGCAGCAGCGTGATGTCCACTGGTGTCCTCTAAAGAAGCTGGCTGGTGATGGAACTGGGTGGATACTGAAAGGGATATCTGGCAGAGTCTCCTCTAATGCCTCTGAATCAGCAGTTCTAGATTCTGAATAGGAGACATGGGCCAAAAGTATTTGTTCTCCCTAAATAGTGTCTCCTATTGGCACTGCTGGAAACAGAATGTTAGGCTTTTCTGGTAGGGCATTTTTCTTATGAGCTCTGTTATGAGCTGGTGAGTTCAAAGTTTAGATTAGGACACTGCTGATGTTGAAGAATAAATAAATAAATAAATAAGATTTTTTCAGTTTACAGAAAAGTGCAATAAAGGGAGACGTGAGACTGGTTTGCCTGGTGTAGGAGTACAGGAGGAATTGTGACAAAGAAAGGGAATAAGATAGTTTTCTGAATCTACAGGACAAAAAATTCATTGGCTTAGATTGCAGTGCTGGATATCCAAATTAGACATGGCAGAGCTTTTCTTAGAGAGATGGGTAATGACACACTGGGCTGTTAGGGTTGGGAGGCTTTTTAAAGCAGATTGGAAGGTCATTGTTCTGCAGGGTGAAACACCTCTAGAGGTAGGAAGATGAAGTCTCTCCCTATGTTGTCTATGGTTCAATGTTATTCTTCCAGCCCCGGGTTGCTTAAGGACCTTGGAAGTTTGTTGTGAACTCTCTAGTTCCTAAAATAACATCTCTATGTTATACATGCTTCTTTCAGACAAGCCTTTGTCACAGCAAAGGAGCCCACTTTGGTCATTCAGTCAGTATCACACCTCGGAAATGGGTTTCCACTTACATGTGCTTTTCCCCAGCATTGTAAATTTTTTGGCAAGAGTTTTAAACAAAGAAAAAGAAGAGTCCCCTTGAACAAGCTGTTGGAAAGCTGAGTTTAAGGCAAATCACATTACGTGTTGGGTTCATTTATTTTCTACGTAAAATGTTTATTAGAGGGTTTGTTTTCTGGCATATGCATTTTTTCAGAATAAACTCCAGGTGTTGATTGGTTATTGATTTCCAGGGAGCAAGCAATTTCCTGAAATAGCCCCTTGCTTGTCCTGGACCCTACAGAGGAAAGTAAAGACTAATAAAGGTGATTCTTTGGTGAGGGCTGTTGATGCGGATTATAATTGGTCTTCATCACCAGTTTATCGACTGGTTTGTTAGATCATTAATCACCCTTGGCTTTGATCTGGGCCATTAACTAACAAACTTGTCATTAGTTGTTGGAAAATGACCAGCTCTTTTTTAGGATTATTGCACTGAGCAATCACTGCTGTTAAATCCCAGAGGGTGTGAGGCAGGACTCTCCAGAGCACTGTTTGCTTGGTTCATTGATGTTGTATGAGCATCAAGCCAGGCTGTTTCTTTTGCAGGGATCAAGAGCTATCTAGGGTGCTGGTGCACAGGTTTTTATTTCTTCCTTGAATTGCCAAAGAGAGGTATTATCTGACTGTAAGAAAGGAAACTTTTTCTCTCAGGTCCCTTGTTAAAAAATAATGAGTTAGTTTGAAATTATGTTGCTTGCTTGATATGTTAGAGCTTTCCTGGTTTACGCCAGCAGAAGATCTTTGCTGGGAAGCTTATTTTCATGCCTGTAAAAGGTGTGGGACTGAAAGCTGTGGAGATTAAAATATGCAGCACAAGCAAAAAGAAGCTGGACTCCATCCATCTTTCCTCAGTAGTGTCTCTCAGACCAGATCTCAGATGGCAGAGAAGTCTCTCAGTTTCATTGAAGAATATCATCAATAGGGTTGTTGGTACTTGTTTGCTTTGGAGTTTCTGAGGTGTGAGCACCAACTTGGTCAGAAATTGAGGAAGGACCACGAAATCCATCAGGGAGCTGTGAAAAGGAGTTTTCCTTTTCTTGTGACTGATCCAGACCAAAACTTCCTTTCTTTCCTCATTGGTCCAAACAGGAATCAAGCCAGTCCTCTAGAAATGAAATTCCCCATTTTTCATTCCAAGTTCCCCTGAGCCAACTTCCCACCGTGGCACTTCTCCAGGACACAGAGAAATTGAGTTGTTCTATCGCAGTTTTCCCAGGAAAGCAGATCTTGCTGTAAATAGGTTCCCCCAGAAGAAAAACCTGCATCTTTCCAGCACTGCAAAAGCAACTCCCTTCATTTTGGTAAAGCTGGGTTCTCAGGAAGAAGCTAGCCAACAAGCAAAAATAAGCAGAGTTCATGCAAGCTCCAGTATTAAACAAAAGTGCCAGCACTGTTTCATTTTACAAACACTATTGATGGCAAATTCTGTTCCAGCTCAAGATCTGGGAATTCAATTCCACTGCCACACTGGACCCGCTGCCTGCTCCCCCCCCCCCTTCTTTCTTCCCCAGGAATTCAATCATGTCAACATCCTACTGCTGGCAAGGGAGACATGGAAAGGAAGAATACATCATTTTTAGAGTTTGTGTCTCCCAGACAAATTGTGACCCTCCAAGTCATGTTATTATGAATTCCGTAATAATAACAGTAACAACAACTAGGAAGGGAGGGAGGACTTATGTCTGCATGCAGCAAACACTGCAACACAATTCCTCTCTGCAGAGCGTCATTTGTGCTAATGCATCCCAAAAAAGCTTCATATCCGATTACAGACTGTGCAGAAAAATGCAAGGAAACTCCCTGGAAGATAACTGCTTGGGGCTGTAATCTTTCAGAGTTCATCAGCTAGGCAATGAGTCGAGGCTGATCGGTAGTTCAGCTGGGAGTCCGCTAAGGAAGGAAGAAAAGTGGGGCTGATGTTTGGGCAGGTGTTGTTCTTTTCCTTCAACTTAATATTCAGTCCTTTGTTCATAGCTACCCTCCCTTTTCCTCATTTCCTAGCCTGCCTTCCTCCAATATTTGCAGATGTAACAGTAAAATACATGGTCCTGACAGCCTAGTTCACTAAAGATATGCTGAACATCTCAAAAGGCTAAGGACAGGGCAAGTGATGGGTGAACACGACGATGGATGTTGTAGCCAGCTGCAGTACCCTTGAGTTCTTAGAGGAAGTTTTTAACAGATTTCTTGCCCCAGTCATGATGTGAAAGTTGGATCCCTTTAAATTAGAAAGAACTTATCTCACAGATCCCACTGGACCACTTTTAATGTCACCAGGAATTCAGGGATGTCTCAATAACAGAAGCCTCAGCTCACCAGATGGCCCAACTCAGGACACTTGGAAGGGTCTGGCCATCACGAAGAGCTGAGGTCTCTTTGAGAATCAGCCCTGCTATGATTTCTGAAACCGACCACCCACACTCTTGAAAAAAACCTCACTCCCTGTAGAGGGACTCCTCAAGTCCTTCAGGAAGGCTCATGGCATTCAGTCCTTAGCATTAACCATGGGCTGAGGGGAAAGAAGTCCCACTGATATTTCTTCGTGGACCTATTCTCCATCTATGTTTCCAGTCCTTCTTCAGGAGGATCCAACTAAATGACTTTTCCCTCCCAGAGATGAAAGTTTCCTCCTGATTTTTTTCTCTAGTTCCTGTCAGCAGTCCTGCCAAATCTCCTTCCTCCCACCAGCCAGTCTTTGATTTCCTCTTCTGAAGGTTGTTTTCAGCATATACCATGACCTGACAGCATAAATGAGTCCCAAGGATCCACAGGAAAGATCATCCTTTACAGATCTTCCTTCACATAAACGTAGTGTTAGGGGTGTCGACATACAGGATTCCCCCTTTTTTAGCTACCATGTCCCTAAAATGTGGCATTTGTCATCTCTGGAGATGGGTCAGTAAGTACCAGTTTTAACCTAAGTTTTAAATGTGCCATTCCTTGTTACTCAGAGAATCCCCTGACAATAGCATACGGTATATCTGTTTAACTGCATTTATCTGTATACACACATAGGTTTGCGCAGCCACAAATCCCTGGAGTATTAAAGGATCCAGACTCTTCTTAGCTGATAATTTATTGAAGCAGCATCTTAGCATAACGCCATGCCTTGTACGGTTATTGGTTCTGGCAGGGTTTTCTTTATAATAGCTTGAGCTGCTTTCTATTGAGCAAGAATGGAATTGACTGTAGGACAGCGGTGTATTTTCTAAGAGCACAGTCTCACACTCCGAGTGTCCCAGAGCACTCAATAAAGTAATGAGTTAGACTGGCAGCACAGTGGCTATGGAAGGAAACAGAATTGCCAGCTCAGCTAGACTTATGCTTTACACGTTTGGGAGTTTTGAGGTTCGTTTGTGTTTTTTTTTTTTTCACTTGCCAGCACTAAGCTTCTCTCTTTGCCTTTTTATGATGAAGTCCTATGGGAGCGTAGCCCTGTTTGACAAGGATTCCCATCAGAGGTGGGCAGGAGGATCCTGCCTGTGCTGTTTTCCTTGCAGAGTGCATGTCGGCTTTCCTCCCTCCTCACTTTCCTTAGTGCTGCAATGCAGTGTCAGCGTTGGTTGCAAGCCCAAGCCCTAGCACAGAGCCTGACTCTGCCACAGTCTCCTGGCTCTGGGGAGAAGCATGAAAACACTTGGCCCCTCTGTTATAGCTGCTGCAGTCTGCCTGCATGCTCTGGGAGAGAAGGCAACGCTGGAGCTGCAAGGCAGGATAAGGGCTTTTTTGCTTCATTTGTCCATAGTGCTTCTACTGGGCAAGGTGAGAAAGAGCAAAAGTCAAAGCAGCAGAAGCCAGGCTCCCTGTCAGTGTCTTCTGTGGGGTTTGTTGGCCAAAAAAAATCCCCAAACAACACACAAAACAAATAAAAAACCCCATTTCTTCTGCTGGACTTATTCCTTGCAGTTGAGAGGAATCCTGTTTTCCTGGAGGATGTGGATGAATCTGGTGCCTGTGGGGTATGGTCTCACCACCGTGAACTTTTGCTTTGAGTTTTGGTCTGAAATTAGCTCATTTTTCAAAAAGAAATCAAAGCAAGAATCCAGGCTTGAATACCTCTGCAGTGGCAGGCATTGGGCCATGACTCTGAGCTCATCGCCTGTGCCACTGTGCTTGCTTCAGATTTCCCTGGAATGCGAAGAATAAAGCAGAAAGGAGTAAGTGTAAAGTAATCCCATCTTTGATGCACACTCCTTACTTCCAGCAGTCACTAAATTAAGGATTATTATTTTTTTCTGAGCTGGAAACTGTGTCTGCACAAACATGTTCTGTAAACATGGATGGATTGTGCCTCTGTGAATCTGTGTAATCCCTCCTGGAGCCCACCAGAACATTTGGCCTCTAGGGCATGCTGTGGCAATGAGCCCCAGTGTTTAACTGTTATGTGCTGCTCGGTCAGTTCAGGATGTGTCTCCAACCCATCTCCCAATGTCCTTTCCTGTTGTTTTTTTTTAGAGGTTGTAATATAAGTCCATTAAAAACTTCGTGGTCAACCTGCTTTCAGCTGGGACTGGGTTGTGCCCTCGTGCAAGTAATGGAAGAGGGAGAACAGTTCATGAGAAACTGTACAAAGTGTTTTCACCGTTAATCACTGGCCTATACAAGAGTTGAACTGGGGACAAAAATTCCATTATTTCATGTAAAAATTAAGACAAAAATGGAAAAATCAAAGGTAAAAGAGTTCTCTTGAACTGCTTGTTGCCATGGCTACGATATCATCCAGAGTATCCAGGAAGCACACAGGATTTCATTCCCTTCCCAACTTTTTCATTGAGTTTTTTTTTTGTTTTTTTTTTTTTTTAATGAATAGGAAATAAGAGGGGAAGTGGAGGAAGGGAGGATACTAACTGTTCATCCCAATGTCTTAAACTGAAAAATGTTTTGAGGCTGATGATGAGAGAATTGTCTATTGTCATCTATGAGGTCTCCCAACCCTTTCTCGTTTCTGAGACAAATAACATAACTCTCTTCAGAGCTTCTGTGGAGCAACATCCTTCATTATCACTGACTTCAGAGGGACCCAGGGGTGCTCATGGCATTGCATCTCGAGTAAGACGGGATCAGCATGAATAACCTTCTTTCTCATGCTTTCTGGGTAGCCAGCTGTCCTGAATCAAGTGGGATTTGGGGGAGAAAATGCAGAATTAGATAAAATAATATTCTTCTACTCTAAGCACTATAGCATTTTCAAATAGAAAGGAAAGAGGCCTCCTTTAAAGCTGACAGGAGATGCTAAACTGAAGATAAGGCCCCATCTTTTGGTACCACATCTTTCCATTCAGTATTTTTTTCAGATTTTTTGAGTGCCAGTGATTTGGAGGTACCAGAGACATGAAGAGTTCAGGAGGGCTACTCAGCAATGTTGCTCTTTACAGTAATTTTCCAACACTAGTCCAGGTTTAGGTTGAAATAATTGATCAATGATGAATCCTCTTCTCTTGGGAGGCTGTGCAATATTACACAATAATACAATCCTTTAAAATTATGAGAACAATGTCTCACTAATCTGATTGTTATTGGCCAAGCCAAATAATAGAAAAAAGTGTAATTACTGCAGAATTATATTGCAATTAAAATGTAATTACACTGTGGGTTTTTTTGCTCAATCCATAATTATTTCTGTTGATATAATAAGGACATTAACTGCCAGAGTGAATGGTTTCTGTTAGCTCTCTGGTGTCCCTACGCAACCTGAAATGAATATACACCATTGCAGTGACATTTACAGTATTTATTCTCAGCCATACTGTGAACCTTTCAGTCACTTATTTCGCAAGACATGAGGGGGTGTGTGCACGTGTGTGTGCACATATGTAAAATACTAATACATGTAATACAACCTATAATTAACAATTATATTATTATATTAACGCAAAATTATATTGCAATACTAATATATGTTGTAATGGAATATAATTATATTACATTTGTATTTGTGGTATTAAAGTGTGTCAGAGAACATACTTATCATAATTACACTGCAATTGCTCTTTAACAAGAGTGGAATTACAGTCACCATATTATAAAATATGACAGTGTTATCTTTATACATTATTTGTATTAAAGTACAGCTTAGAGGGCCTTTTAATTGGTATCTGCTTAAGAAGATAGTGATCTTCCACTGGTACTAGGAAACAGATGTAGAGTCAGCTCTAATAAAGGACTCTAGCTCAACAACAAGATTTTTGGCCTGTGGTCCTGGTGTGGGGTCTAGATCTCTATTTTGGGGTCCAGTTTCTGTCTTCCCATGAATTGTCCTCACTGAGCAGTGCTGCTGATGAATTTGTCCACAGAAACTTATGCCTCTTCCCAAAGGCATGGGCACAGCAGTGGTTCACAAATGTACCCATGAAAGTTTGTCTGCTGGTGCAGGACTAACCAAGACACTAAGATTTTTGGTCACAGTGGCTTGTCCAAAATCTTGGACAAAATTCTATGGACAGCTCAAGAAGCCTCAAGCGGTCAGCTCAGATTTGTACCTATGTCTTTTAGTCATCTCAGGATAGTTCAAGGTAACCCTTTCTGAGTGTCTTCCAAGTGGTCTTGACTACACCTTCAACATTAAATCCTAGTGCTAAGAGCATTACATCACTTCTCAGTCAGACTGAAAATCCCCATTTTCTCAAGTCTTGGGACAATTTGTGCACTTTTCCTTGAAAAGGCTTCAGATCTACAGCATCTTTCTGTATTCTAGTTCAACCCACAAGTTATAGTGGCACAATCTATGATATCTTCTCTTTCTGGCTCTGGGATCTTCCTGCATCGTCTCCTGGATCATTCCTTAGCCTGGAGAAACTGGTTTGCAGGTGAAGCGAGGATGCTGAGCAGAGAGGTAGGGATGCAAGCACACATCTACTTCACCACCCCTGCAACAGCTGTGGTGATCCCTGGCAGGGACAAGGTCATGACGTGCTGCAGATTCACCTCCCAGAGTGCATGCCGGAGCACTCCACCTTATATTAGATGTATCCATTAGTCCTTCATCTCAGGCAGGGGAGACTGAGCTGGAGATCCTGCTGTCCCAAACAAGGTTTGCTTTCCAAGATCTGGTCCCTGCCCAATGGAGCAAAGACTCTTTGATCTATGCAACTCTTAAGCTGTCTCACCAAACCAATGCCAAACAGGCTGAGATTGAAGCAGTCTTTCCTGATCACATTAGCAGACAGGTTTGCAGATATGTGGGCTTTTCTCAGGTGAAAATGTAGGGGTCTCCTAATGAATAGCCATTGCCATTGTAGTTTATTCACTGAATTAAAATCTCAGTTTCTTGAGGAATGTACGTACTCTTACAGCTTGGTCTGCCAAAGGCAGAAACAAACAACCTAAACCAACATTTATTTTCTGCAGTATTTATGATTCACCAAAACAATTGCTCTTGGCAATTTTGCAAAGCAGGAACTTTATTTCAGTAAAAATTAGTTGGACAAATATACTGCAATGTAGGCTTGGGCAAGAATGTGTCTGAGTGTGTGGGCTCCTTACAGGATATTCAAGGAGCTCCAAGCAGAGGAGGATGAATCAGGATGAATGAGCGAGAGAAAAATCAAGAAGATGCATTAAAGAGGTCTTCACAGCTGCATGAAAACAATATGTAGGCATTGAACTCAGGAATAAAGAGATGGATTCCTGGCCCAACTGACGTCAGTGAGGCTTCTTGGATTCAGTGAATAACTTTGGATCTGTAATCAAAGACGTATGGTACTTATTTCCAAAGAAAATGGCTACAAACTATACAAGTAGGTTCCCACACTGCTTGACTTCAATCTCAAACTCCACTGATTACCAGAGGCCTCCTGAGACATGATGGCCTCAAGATATTAGCTCTGGAGTTACTGAGTATCTTTATGTCATCCCCTTTCTTCTTTTCTCATCCTGCCAGTTACAGACCTTTAAAATTAAAAAGTTTGTTTTGTTTTTTTTTTTTTTTTTTTCCTTCTTCATCTTCCCTGTTTTTTAACCAGCTTTTTGAGATTTTTGGATTCATACAGAAAATCATCATTATTTGAGTCACTTGCAACTGGATAAAATGCTGCAAAGTATACTCCAGGGGATCAGCTATTCCCATGGGCATGGAGAGATGGAGAAGATAAGTAAGGGAGTCTTCTGCCAGGGGTAGGTTGAGTTGTTGAGGTGAGGTCTCTATCCAGTCCTAAATATTCTGAGCGGTTCAGAGGTGTAGGGTATGTTCAGGGTGATGTGCGTAGCTAAACTCAAACTGTGAATGCAATGTAGAGAAATTATGTGATGGGTGGGAGAGTTGATGTCTGTAGTTATATTTCAAGCTCAGCTGATCTTCTGCTTGTAAAAGTCCCACTTTCCATTCATCCGTCTCCCCTACCATGATGCTAAATGCCTTTAGCCAGAAGGCTGGGGCACTTTTCCCATTTGTTTTTCTGGGCTCTCATTTCATCCAGCTCCTTCCTGAGCCTGTAAAGTGAGGCAGCATTTCTACCTGGTTGGTTTTTAATTGGTATTAGTTTCCAATCAATCAGAACTCCTAAATCATAATGTCAAGAGGTGCCGATGCTGCTTAACATGAGTTTGTGTGTCTTTACCCTTACTGGTAACTCAAGAAGGAGGATAAGATTTACCTTACAGAGGAGTTGTGAGTAGAGCTGACCAGTTATTCCAGTTTCCACTAGACAGAGACTGGCTTTGTGTCATTTTGGTAGGCATGAAACCACCACTACTATCACTGAAAAGAAAAAAATGAAAAATATGGATCCTGCAATGACACAGTGACCCTCACATTCCTGCCATTCATTTTTGGTCAATGGCAGAAATTGCTATTGCTGAACTTTTTTACAAGGTTGCCAGGGTCTGTGGTTGGACCTCCAAGTTCAGTGGTCTTTTTCTTAAGCTGGGAAAGCTTCCCATAGAGCTGGATTCAATCAAAGTTTGCAAGACCAGACACATTTCCAATAAAGTGCACAGGGTTCACATAACTGTATTTTCTTGCTGAAACTTTGTTCTGCTGTAAAATTTGCTGCTGACTTGTACCTTTATTACCTGAGTTATACAATATGCTTCAAGATCCCCAAAATGGCAAGAACTGTAGAAGAGAAATGTAGCAGTATTAGCTGTTTGCCACAATCCATGTCCAGGATTGCAATGTTTTCCCTGCGGCAGGTGAAACGGCAAGGAAACAAATAAGAATTTCACCCAGTGCTGTTAGAAGTGAGTGGGAGGACAGGACCATTTTCACCAGGGTCCCTCTGACTAGCATGGACCTGAAACAGCACCGTTTCTGCTCAAAATAGCATGCCACAGGCAGAGACATTTTGTTTTTGCTAAAAGCAAACAGAGTTGCTAAGAAACGAATATTCCAGAGACGGAAATCCACAAAAGGTTTGACAGTTGCCGAACGGTGCATGCTGGATGGAGTGACTTGGCAAACATGGTCATACAGACAGCAGAGAGGAGCCAGCCAATTCCCTAGCTAAGCATGGTCCTTCCAGCAGGAAACCCATGAGTTGCTCCTCACATCTTGCCTCCATCATGCATATTGCTGATGGGGACTGACAAGCCAGGGGTATAAGAGGGGAAGGGCCCACAAAGACCAGAGGACTTGCAAAGCTGGGAAGACTGAGTAGATAGAAGGCTTTGAAGGACATATGCTCCAGCGATCCTGTCTCTCAAAGCTGGGAGCAGCAAAGGAGGTTAGTGAGTGCTTACAGTCCTTCTCTTCCTTGCTCCTGAAGGTCCAGTCTTGGCAGCCTTTTCTTAGTACTTTGTTTCTTGGATCTCCAAGGACAAGTCATGAAGTTGTGTGTGTGCCTCCATCAGTGATGCTTATTCTTTAGACTCTGGTCATGGTGAGGGTCAGTGACCCTGTTGGTACCAACTTTCCCAGGGTGTGGGAACACCTCCTGTGTTTAAGTCACTGTGGAGCCTCTGGAGACAGTGGTCACCTGTGGCCACACAGGAGCCAGCTTTTCACCTCCACTATGTCCCTGACATCAGGCAGTCAAATTTTAGCTACCTCATTTCCTATTCTAGGAGAAAAGATCTTACGTAACTTTCTTATCAGATGTTAAATGACAGATGCACAGTACCCTAAAGGTGGCTGGATTTCAGCATATTCGTGACTGTGTGCATGGAGTTTCTCCTTGAGTGATGCTTAGAGAGCAGTACGGATGGAAGAGATTCCCGAAATATGAGACATTCAAGGGATTGCTGTCCCCTGCTGGGGCATGGTCCTTAGTTTAAAGCTTGAGAAACCAGAGATGATCACTACCTGGAACACCTCAGGAGCCATCTCTGCTCTCCAGTGCATTTCTATTATTGTTAGGTATGCTCTTCAGGAAGGTGGGCTTGGGAAAAAAAATAAAATATTAAAATAGAAGATAGAAGCAAAGCAAACTAACACTGAGCCAATCCGATTAATAAAGGATGCCAGGAGTTGGTGTTAATTTGTGTCTGATTTAAAGTGCCTGGTGGGTGGAGAGAGAACAACCCACAAGAAGCAGCTGGGCTTCTTTTCCATCCCCCAGCCCTGCTGTTGGTGCGGCGTGGTGGGGGAAAGAGGAGCACACAATCAGGCGATTCATCCCCACGCTGTCGCACTTTGCAAAGGCAAAGAAGAAGGGAAGGAGGGAGAGGGAGAGAGAAAAAGCAGCAATCCAGTTCTCATGAAAAGTGTCAGCAGCAAACGTTATGCTTCTGCTCGCCTAACCAGGATCAACCCATCCCATCCACCTTTACTGGCCCTTTGTGAGATGCCAATGGGCAGCCCTGACAAAAAGGAGGAGCTGGACTGATACCTTTCCTCATCTGGTTGTTGGGGGGCAGGCATGCTGAGTGATGAGGGGAGTGCTTTAATCAGCCGTGGTGGGGCTGGCAGGGTTCACAGTCTTCTCTCAAGGCCAAAGTTCCCGATTTATGTGCAGAACTGGGTAAGACAGAGCCAAGCTCCCCCATTGATGCGGCTCCTATGCAAAAGTCCACTTGAACCAACAAAGGTGGTACCTGAATTCGCTCCCCAGGGGAAGATCTCTGACACCCCACTCAGTTCTTCTAGTGAAACCCAAGAGGCCAAACCCTTTGCTGTTCATGTCCATTCACTCCCTCTGAGGTGATGTCTATCCTTGACCCTTTGCTGTTCATGTCCATTCACTCTCTCTGAGGCTATGTTTATCATCGTAAATAAATGAGGTATTAAATACACGCGAGTGTAGTCCCGTGATCATCCAGACCATTTAATTACTTGCCTGCTCCCTGGTGCAGTCTTGGCCCAAGACGGTGCCAGGACACAGTCTGGTAGATAGTTGAGCCAAGGGACTCTATCCCACAGGTCTGAGGGATGAGGCCAGCCTGTTTCTCAGGGGAGGAGAGCTGAGGTGTGTGGCTGCAAGCTGTGCCATGCTCAGCCCCAGAGCCAAAGAACAGCCCCTGCTCCATTTCGTTCAGTAGTATAGACATAGCCTGTGGAGACAGACAGCAAAAGGGCAAATTAGCATTTAGTTGGCATGTGAATTTCTGTTCTTTAGGAACAAAAGGAGGGCCATCTGCTCATTGTGTCTCGCACGAGGTGGGGGCTTTCATTCGCAATCAACCTGTGCTGGATTTCAGCCCACCACCAATGTGGAGATGTGGCAGTCCCTCCAGGTAGTGCCCTGAGATCATCCGCTATGCCCCACTGTGTTAGGTCAACCTACCCTCTGGGCAAAAAAGGCCACGATCCTCACCACCTTCCTAGAAGGACTGCTCATCTTTCCTGAATTTCCTAGCTTACTGCTGCTGGTTCCTGGGCTGCACAGGTGGGTTTGTCATTGCAGGGCTGCTCAGGAACACCTGGGTCTGTGTATGCTGCTACATTACGGTGAGGTTTCTCTAAACAGTGCTGGGCTGGAAGCAAGAGGAACAATCTCAAAATCTTTCTCTGGAGGAAATGGGAAGCAGAAGAATTTCCTGCACATGGCTTTGTAGCTGAGGTCCCCTCCTAGGTCTTGAGTCATGGGTAGAAAACTAAATCTAAGCCGTGCCTGTTGTCTGCAGACCTCCAGCTCCCCTCCAGCTCCTCACTCCAGTCCTGCCTGCCTGTTCTCTGAGCTATAAGGGAAAACCCATACAAATGAAGGAGCATGTGAAAATCACAGACTCTGCTGTCATCCCTGTGATGAGGCATCACTCGAGCCCTTCTCAGAATAAATATAAACCACTCTCCTTCAACCCTTCATCTTCATCAAGGCTGCACACAGACAGCTAACTAAACCCAGCCCCAAACCAGCACATTCTCAATGCTGCACAAATCACTCCATAACATCCTCCGTCATCTCCTGTGATTAAACAAAGCCCAAGAAAGTGAGAAGTCCTTTGCTTCCCAATAACCCCCATGGTTGCCCCTTACCAGTAAGCCATCTTCCCTCCCATCTCACATTGCTCAAGGGTTCCTGGAGAGAAAGACTGAAAAGGGGAAAAGCGTACATCTGTCTCGTTTATGCAAATCCTGAACTGCTTGTCATAAGGCTGATAGATGAGATGCAAGGAATAATCCAGCTCGTTAGTGCCTGTGCTATGATTGTATCCCTCTGCCAGCCTGTCTAGATTTGATAATCTTAGGATTTGTTATAGGGGAGCCTAGAAGGCCTCTGAGTCTGCAAGGAAAAAGGGAGTAGAGCAGGCAGGCACCTTTTGCTGTCCAGCGTGGTTAGCTCAGGCATTGCACTGCATGGGTGTGCGCATGACACTCCAGAAAGGTTTAGATCGGTGCAGATGACCATCCCAAAAACTGCTCTCCCAAGCAGTGCAATGGCACCATGCAGGACGTAGCAGACTGAACAGGAGGACACGGATCAGGACAATTCATTTCGGTAGGGGAGTTTAATGACGTGGATGAGACTTATGACCATTTAGTTTCAGGCTCTGGCCATTGTTTGTTTAGCAGTATAGACATACATCTTGTGGCTTAGGGGCGGTTACTAATATCTCTGCACCTCTCTGTAATAAATGTAAGAATGGTTATTCAGGAAATGAGCAAAGGCCATAGAATCATAGAATCATAGGGCAGTTTGATTTGGAAGGGACCTTTAAACATCATCTATTCTGCTCTCCCCCTGCCATGGCTAGGGACATGTCTCACCAGATCAGATTGCTCGAAGCCCCGTCCATCCTGACCTTGAACATCTTCAGGGATGGGGCAGTCACAACTTCTCTGGGCAACATGGTCCAGTGTCTTACCACACTCATGATAAAAAATGTCTTCCTCATATCCAATCTAAACCTACTCTCCTTCAGTTTAAAACCATTAGCCCTTGTCCTGTCACTACAGGCCGTGGTAAAAAGCCTCTTTCCATCTTTCTTATAAGCCCCCTTCATATACTGAAAGGCCACAAGAAGGTGTCCCCGGAGCCTTCTCTTCTCCAGGCTGAACAATCCCAACTGTCTCAGCCTTTCTTCATAGCAGAGGCATTCCAGCTCTCTGATCATTTTCCTGACCCTCCTCTGGACTCGTTCTAACAGGGCCATGTCTTTCTTGTACAGGAGACCCCAGAGCTGGTTGCAGAACTCCAGGCAGGGTCTCACAAGAGTGGAGTAGGGGGGAGAATCATCTCCCTTGACCTGCTGGCCATGCTGCTTTGAATGCAGCCCAAGATAGGCTTGGCTTTCTGGGCCGCAAGTGCACATTGCTGTCTCATGTCCGATTTTTATCCACCAGTATCCCCAAGTCCTTCTCTGCAGGGCTGCTCTCAATCCATTCACCCGACAGGCTGTGGGTGAATGGTATCAGGTACTGATATTGGGGATTGTCCTGACCCAGGGCCATCTAAGTCCGTCTGGATGCACCGTGAAAGACTGAAGGAAAGGCAGAGAAGAGCAGACACTTCTGAGACTGGCACCTGCATCCAGACCATCATGGTTAATAGCAACTGATGGACTTGTCCTCCACAAATTCTCTAATCCATTTTGGCACTCTCTTATACCTTTAGCCTCCCCAGCATCCTGTGGCAATGAGGTCCCCAATTGAATTACGAGCTGTGTGAAAAAGTACTTCCTTTCGTTTGTTTTCAGCCTTTGGGGTCAGTAAGTATGGCTTTCTGCGTCATGAGGCTTAATTCACTGCTGCTCCCCATGTCCCTCGAGGACCTTGGAGAGAAGGTGCTGTAGAAATGCACATATTTATCATTCTTCTGTTTTGTAAGTTCAGGTTGCAGACTTCTGCTGCTTCAAGGTCACGGCTGGATCCAAAACCACTGAAACTTGGGGCTTTAAAGGCGATTGGGTATGTTTCTGATTCTCTTCACCTTCAGGGTCTGTTCTCAACTTGGTAAAAAGGTCCCACATTCTGCTCAAGCTCAGATATTTCTACCCTGTCCGTGCCACTGGGAAATTCCTGTTTGCCCACGTTAGTGTGGTATCAGAAGACTTCAAAGCCCCTCATTTCAGACTCTGTAGAAGCAGCTGGAATCACTCCCATAGCTAGCACAGTCCTGTAGTTCAAGTTCTCTTGTGCTGCTCACTCTATGGAGAGTGAAAGTAAGGCAAGGATGGTCACAGTCTGAATCTCCATCTTCCTTCTGCTGAGAGGTACAGGAAAATTGCAAATCTGAGCAATACCATCTTACGGTCCTTCTATGTGCAATTTAGAGACATCCTCACTGGGCATTGGAAACTGAATACCTAAAATTATGAGCTGAATTCCTATTGTCAGAAGGGGAAACATTCCCAATTCAGTTTTTAACTGTGCTGAGACTGCAGCATTCAAAAACTGAGCATGGTGCACCTTCAGGGTTGCTGTAAAATTGGACCCTGATGTAATCTTTCCTTCTTTTCCCATCTATTGCCTAGGAAATCTATCCCCATCGTTGGGGTTGTCTCAGCGTTGTTTGTCAGATGGGGAAACTGGGGCACAGTTACTGAGAGAGAGCACAAAGCCATGGAAGGAGTCAGAAGAAGAGCACACATTAAAACTTCCATACATCCAGGGCTGGCCAAAGGCTTCTGGTTGTGGTCATCCCCCGTTGCTGATCATACCCAGCCATGTAAGGAGATGGAGGATAGCAAAGTAGAAATCTACATTCCTGGTGCTGGGAGAAGCACTAGGACTTGAGCCAGTGCAGATCCTATTTTGGAGCTGGTTGCAAAAACAACTACTTGGGTGTTCATCCCCTTTCCCTCCTTTCCTTTGGCCAACCCACCTCGAGGCTGCCATGGGGCAGGCAAGGGGCAGGCTCCAGTGGCTCTTCAGTCCCAGTGCGTCTGGACAGACTGGGCAGGAGCAGAGCTCCCAGTGCCTCGACCAAGGCACCAGCTTTTCCTTTATCCTATGTAGCCATTTCTGCACCCGTAACCCCAGAGAGCCAGAATATGGCCTGAAACACTCTGCCATCACTGCCTATACATCTCAGGACAATTCCTGGCAAGGTTTTGGCCTCAGCCAACAAGCACTACCCCAGACCATGCCTGGGCACAGCTCAGGAGAGAGCATTAGACAATGTGGCAATGCTGTTCTGCTTTGGAAGATTAGCACTTTAGCCACATGGACATGGGCTATGTCAAGGCTTTTGGCCTCAGGGGTCAGAAGATGAGCCCTGGTGCATATGATTTATGCGGGATGTGTAAGTGAGCAATGTCAAGACATGTGCTGAGCTCTGGCTTGTGCATGTGCAACCCAGTGAATTGCAAAGCCCAGTTCTGGCTTTGTCAACTATTGCTCTGCCCATGCACCCGTGCAAGTCTGAGCCTCAGTATGCACACGCAATGCCCCGCCCCCAAACACCCCCTCTCCCCGGGGGCTCCCACTTAGCTCCGCAGCTAATGCCAGTGCTTTTAACCTCCAACTGATTTTCCAATCAATCGCATCCCGGCCCCCAGCACAAATGAGCAACGATGGAAGCAGTCTAGCCCCCACCTGCTTTCTGCCACTCATTAGGATGACCTTGCCCTCGGAGGCCCCCTTGTGTAACCCTCACACCCAGAAGCAGAGTGGGAGCGTAGGGGAAAAGACCCCAAAATGCTGGCTGTGGAGCAGTAACGGGCAGAAATAAGGCAACAGGGGAAGCAGGAGTTTTCTAGGACTTGCTGGTGTAGAGTCCAGGGTATTTCTGGCAATGTGCATTGCTCCTTGGGTGGTACCACTGATGGGGATGGATGAGAACTCAGGCAGTCAGAGGGTATGGTGATGCTGGCATGAAGGAAAGGCTGATCTTACCAGGATCAGAAGAGTTGTGTATTCCCCTGGGAGTGAGGAAATGCCTGGGAACAGTGTGGAGCAATGACCAACTTAAACCCACAGCAGACTGTACCTTACCACTGTTAACTGGGGTTTAAGTCTGCTTTGCTAATGGGAAACTGAGGCAGAGAAAAATGTAACATTATGATGACCTCCATCAGCTGCCTTCTGCCAAGAACCCTGTAGGCTCCTTGACTTTGCTATGCAATGACATCTAACCTATCCCTATGTCATGTAGTCCTTGAGAAACTTCCAGTCCTGGTAGTACTCCCACCAGGCCATGCCAGTAACATTGCACCTGTGTAGAGGAAAGCTGAGGACAAACGCAGCTGCAGCTCAGGCTGAGGTGATGTTTAAAAGACACCAAGTACACACACGACATCTGTCTGAGGCTGTGCTGGACCCAACAGAAGGTGTTGCAAAGCCCTGGGCCCACTTCCCTCGGGCAGCCACATCTGGGACCAGATGGAGCACATCTGGCCCTCCTTGTCTGACAGGCTTTTCTCTACAGAAGTTTTACTGGATCTGAGATTTTAGGGTCCAGTCTTTCTGCTCAGCTGTCTCCTGATCCCACTCACTGAGAAAAACATGCAGAGCCAGGAACTGAGCCTGACCTGCCTACACATCTGCCTGAGAGTTTTAGTTACAGGCCCATCTTCAGTTAACATGATCTGGAGCAGAGACTTTAGTCTTTAAGGTTCTTAATCTCATCTCAGGATGAAATCCTAGTGGGTTGGAAATGAATCACCATCTTCAGCACTTTGCTGGAGCTTTTCAGATCACAGAGTACTAGAGAAAAGCAGACGATGCTTCTTACATCCATCTTTTCAGGTGGGAAAACTGAAGCATGGATTGGCAGAGATGTTTAATTGAGAATGTGCACAAATCCTGGATCCAGGATTAAAATCTGGCCTCTGGCTCCCCCTGATAGTGACTTCCCATCTGGCCAGTGCTGAAGGTGGTCAGAGATGGGATGGTTCAACCGAGGCTCAGGGGCTTTGGAGTTTCCTCATTGTCGTTGAAAGCCTCTTGGGGCACCCCAGTATAATCCATTTCTATATATCACCTCTCAGCCTTCCCTTTCCCCAAACCACCTCTTCCAGCCTTTGAAAATCAAAATAAGACTGGGATTCTGTCCCCACAAGCAAATCCCCATCACAGGATCAAATATTTCCCACCCTGTTCCAGCTGTTCCTGCAGGCTGTTACATGTCTGCTGGAGTCCACCCCTAAAGCAGGTGCCTTTCCAGGGTGGATGAAGGGTGCTAGTGTGTGCAAATATAATTTATTACCACAGCAGGCAGGTGAGAATCAGGCTTTCTCTGCACTCAGGAAATTGAGATGGATAGAGGCAGCGGACAGTACATCAGTCACTACAGTGGTGGAGCAAGTATGCTGCGTCATGAGGGGTCCATGCAGAAATACGTTTCTGGCAAATGAAACAGCAGGAGGTGAGCAGGGCTGGACTCTTGTCTTTCCGACTCTTGTCTGTTTTCCTTTGCTTCCCAAAGGGGCTTTGCCTGTGTTCAGCTCTCATTATTTGGTCCAAAGGTAGATCTGGCCAGGCCAGATCTTGACCTGGGGAGCTCCAGCTGGAGCTGGTTTAGCAGCCTTTCCAGGATATGGTCCATGTCTGAAATGCCTCTTCAGAGAGTGGATGTGCACTGAAGTCAGGGTGAGACCTAAAGGATTTCCCAGTCCTGCAATACCCTCTGAGTCATCCTTTTGCTCTTTCAGGTCCTAGTTTTCACTGGATTCTGCTTTGCTAGAAAATAAGCAAGAATCTCTACAGATAAACTGTTGCTGGGAAGGGCCAGAGTCAAATAAATACTCACAGAAAACAGAAGAGAAGGAAAAACAAATAATACTAAGGAAAAGCCTGATTTTGAGCACTGATTTTTGGGAAGAGGCACTGCTCCAGGGTCTGTCCAAGCTCCATCCCTCTCTAGGTGCCGTCCAGGACTATCTCCTCTCCTTGCAGCCCAGCAGAGCCACTGCAGCCAAACAACAGCCAGGTCCGAGCCCTTCTTGACTCCTCTGTGTGCTGTCAGTTCACAGATGCCACCGTGTTTCTCCAAGCATTCCCGCTGTGCTTTGCTCACTCGCCTCAGCAGCAAAAAGAACATTTCCAAGCAGTTGCAGCTTTTTTTTTTTTTGCTGCTAGCAGTTACTCGTGAATAAGGACAGAGCATACTCATTTCCCGTGTTTTCTCAGAGTGGCAAGGGACTGAGCTTTTTGGGGCCAGGCGGTTTTCTGCCTCTGGCAAAAGGGATATTTTTTTTATATCTGGGGACTTCTTGCAGGGAAATGGGAAGCCCCAGGAAAGGAGGATTAGCTTGATGAGAGTGGTTTTCACCCTGCTGGGATGTCAGCCGTGTAGCAAGGTCAGGAGAAGGAAAAGCAGAGGGAGGTAAATCTTGGACGATAGCACATCTGAGCCGGTGGGCAGAGAGAGGGGAGCTGGGGCACAGCTGAGCTAGTGGGGGCAGATCAGGGTGAGGGTGGTGTTGAGAGAGGTCCTACAGGCAGCAGTGGGAAAGCATGCACTTTCTGCAGTCATTGTTTTGATTTTTTACCCCTTTTCTTCCGTGGAATGTTTGTGTGTGTGTGTGTGTTTGTGTGTATGTCTAAGAGTGCCCTCCATTGGCCAGATTCAGGCTGCTGCACCAAGAGTCCTGTGTCATGAACGCAACTGAGGAAGGTGATGGATGCACAGCCGGGGATGCTGCCCTTCCCGCGTGGGAGGACTCTGTACAATGCACAGACTCTGCAAAGCAGGGCACATTGCAGCACTGCCTGCATTTCACAGCTCCTCCTGCTCGTCCAGAGCTGAAATACCTATGCTGGGGCACAGCTGCAAAGTCGGACACAGCAATCTGGAGATGTACATCTGGAAGGTCTTGGTGGGATGGGGTGAATCAGCATGCGGGGCTATTCAGGCAGAGGGTGAAGGCAGTTGTAGGCAGGGGCAAGGGATGCCCTGATCCCTCCCTGCTCACACACATCCCATGGTGCCTGCATCCCCAGGATGGGTGTGGGGTGTGCTCGAGGCATACAAACGTGCAGAAAGCAAGCAGGGACATGAGGGTGGTGGAAAACTCCAGCTTCAGACCTGGATCATCTTGGTTTACCATTACTGCAGGAAGATAGGGTACACCACTGTCATGGTTTAACCCCAATTGGCAACTAAGTACCACACAGCCGCTCGCTCACCACACCCCCCCACAGTGGGATAGGGGAGATACTTGGGAAAAAAAAAAAAGCTAAAACCCATGGGTTGAGATAAAGACAGTTTAACAGGACAACAAAGGAAAAGAAAATAATAATAATGATAAAAGCAGATACAACACAAGTGAAGCACAATGCAATTGCTCACCACCTGCTGACCGATGCCCAGCCAGTCCCCAAGCAGTGATTGCTGCCCTCTGGAAAACTCCCCCAGTTTCTATACTGGGCATGACGTCATACGGTATGGAATAGCCCTTGGGCCAGTCTGGGTCAGCTGTCCTGGCTGTGCTCCCTCCCAGCTTCTTGTGCACCTGGCAGAGCATGGGAAGCTGAAAAGTCCTTGACTTAGTGTAAGCACTACTTAGCAACAACTAAAGTATCATTGTGTTATCAACATTACTCTCGCACTAAATCCAAAACAAAGCACTGTACCAGCTACTGGGAAGAAAATTAACTATATCCCAGCTGAAACCAGGACAGTATCCACCCCTTATTTCATACCATATATGTCATGCCCAGGTCTTACACTTTCCAATACATTCCAGTTAATCACCACCACTTTTCCTGTCTTTTGATATATACACACAGATATGATTCCCTTAGTCTATGGACCATCCCTCTAAAATGTTCATTGAGTTCATTTAGCCTATGACTTTGGGCTCCATCTGTCATAACAGTCTTTCAGGGCAGGAGAGATGGTGTGTGGTGTTGGACTGTTGTGTGATGGAGCCAGTTCTGGTTGCATCATCGCTGCACTGTGCTCAGTTTCATCAAACTGCATTCTTCACTAATCTGTGTGATTCTTACTGTAATACCGTTGATATGGCATATAGCAACCATAGAAGTGATGACATACAGTATTATACAGCAATTCACATGATAGAATTCAGTTCATTGGCTATTTTCACCCAAAATCAAATCCCCTTGAGGCACACATTGGACTTCCTCATCCTCCCACATCATCTACCAAGTGCACCCAGGTCCTTGAGCAAAAGCAATCCCACAAATGGGTTTACCTTTGCCTGAGGCAGGAATAACCCAGACTGTCTTCCCCAGCATGTTTTTTATGTGGACTACAGGGACGTAAAAGTATGTAAAAGTTTTGATTGGGCAGGGCCAGCTCGATTGGCCCATCCCCTAGTGTTGACTAACCAGGTGGCCAGGCACCCATTACTCTCAGTGTAATCTTTAGCAGTCCGTTGTATCGTTCAGTTTTCCCGGAGGCTGGTGCGTGACAGGGGATGTGATATACCCACTCAGTGCCATGCTCTTTGGCCCAGGTGTCTATGAGGTTGTTTTCAAAATGAATTCTGTTGTCTGACTCAATTCTTTCTGGGGTGCCATGTCACCATAGGACTTGCTTTCCAAGGCCCAGGATAGTGTTCTGGGTGGTGGCAAGGGGCACAGGATATGTTTCCAGCCATCCAGTGGTTGCTTCCACCATTGTAAAGCACATGGCACTTGCCTTGGTGGGTTTGTGGGAGTGTGATATAATCAATCTGCCAGGCTTCCCCATATTTATATCTCAGCCATCGTCCTCCATACCAGAGAGGCTTTAATTGCTTGGCTTGCTTGATTGCAGTGCATGTTTCACATTCATGGATAACCTCTGCAGTAGTGTCCATGGTCAAGTCCACCCCTTTATCATGAGCCCATCTATGTGTTGCATCTCTTCCTTGATGGCCTGAGGTGCCATGGGCCCATCGAGCTATAAATAATTCATCCTTATATTGCCAGTCCAGATCCACTTGAGCCACTTCAATCTTAGCAGCCTGATCCACCTGCTGATTGTTTTGCTGTTCTTCAGTGGCCCAACTCTTGGGTATGTGAGCATCTACGTGATGTACTTTTACAGCCAGGTTCTCTACCTGTGCAGCAGTATCTTGCCGCAATTCAGCAGCCCAGATGGGTTTACCTCTGCGCTGCCAGTTGCTCTGCTTCCATTGCTGTAACCACCCCCACAGGGCATTTGCCACCATCTGTGAGTCAGGATAGAGATAGAGTATTGCCCACTTTTCTCGTTCGGCAATATCTAAAGCCAGCTGGATGGCTTTCACCTCTGCAAACTGACTTGATTCCCCTTCTCCTTCAGCAGTTTCTGTGACTTGTCATATAGGACTCCATACAGCAGCCTTCTACCTCCGATGTTTGCCCACAAGATGGCAGGACCCATCAGTGAACAGGGCATATTGCTTCTCATTTTCCGGCAGTTTGTTATACAGTGGGGCCTCCTCAGCACATGTCACCTCCTCCTCTGGTGATATCCTGAAATCTTTGCCTTCTGGCCAGTCCATGATCACTTCCAAGATTCCTGGGTGACGGGGGTTTCCTATTCGAGCTCGTTGTGTGATCAGTGCAACCCACTTACTCCACGTAGCATCAGTTGCATGATGTGTAGAGGGGACCCGCCCTTTGAACATCCAGCTGAGCACTGGCAGTCAGGCTGCCAGGAGAAGCTGTGCTTCAGAACCAATCACTTCTGAAGCAGCTTGAATCCCTTCATATGCTGCCAATATCTCTTTCTCAGCTGGAGTATAGCGGGCCTCAGATCCTCTGTATCCTCGACTCCAAAACCCTAAGGGTCAACCTCAAGTTTCCCTTTGGTGCTTTCTGCCAGAGGCTCCATGTAGGGCCATTCTCCCTGGCTGTGGTGTAGAGCACATTTTTTACATCTTGTCCTGCCCAGACTGGCCCAAGGGCTACTGCATGAACTATCTCCTGTTTAATTTGTTCAAAGGCTTGTCGTTGCTCAGGGCCCCATTTGAAATCATTCTTCTTCCTGGTCACTTGATAGACTGGGCTTACAATCAGACTGTAATTTGGAATATGCATTCTCCCAAAACCCACAATGCCCAAGAAACCTTGTAGTTACTTTTCGCTGGTTGGTGGGGACATGGCTGTTATTTTGTTGATCACATCCATTGGGATCTGATGACGTCCGTCTTGCCATTTTATTTCTAAAAACTGGATCTCCTGTGCAGGTCCCTTGACTTTATTTTGTTTTATGACAAAACTGGCTTTCAGCAGGATTTGAACTATTTTCTTCCCTTTCTCAAAAACTTGTGCTGTGTTGCCCCACAGGATGATGTTGTCAATGCAATTGCTCACCACCTGCTGATCGATGCCCAGCCCATCCCTGAGCAGTGATCGCTACCCCCTGCCAGACTCCTCCCAGTTTCTATACTGAGCATGACGTCGTATGGTATGGCATAGCCCTTTGGCCAGTCTGGGTCAGCTGTCCTGGCTGTGTCCCCTCCCAGCTTCTTGTGCACCTGGCAGAGCATGGGAAGCTGAAAAGTCCTTAACTAGTATAAGCACTACTTAGCAATAACTGAAGCTTCAGTGTGTTATCAACATTATTCTCATATTAAATCCAAAACACAATGTTATATCAGCTACTAGGAAGAAATTAACTCTATGCCAGCCGAAACCAGGACAGCCACCAAACAGCTCACCACAGCTTGCAGGCTCCAAAATTCACTGGGACCAGTGCAAACTGGATGCCTTAACCCCTTGTCTCGGGTTGTGTTTCTGAACTGTACCTACTCCAGTTGGTGCCAGGGTGGGATGGCAAATACTCAGCAAGGAGGTAGAAAAAATTACCAAGGCTCTGCGCAGTGGTGCGAGGGTGCGGGAGCAATGCCAGTGGTTCACGTCTCTTCATAACCCTCTGCTTCATCATCTCCAACACCTGCATAAGGTAACCAAGGCAGAAGGCTCATTCAGACCAAACTTGTCAGCCTCTTTCTGTGTGTTGCTTGGGATGAACAATTGCCTTCTGCCAGGGCCACACAAACAAAGAGGACAATATTTTTGCCCTTTGGTTTGTCCTTCAGAAATGAAGGCAAGTGAAAGCCCAAGGTACTGCACGGTCACCTACTGTCCCCAGGCTTTACTCCAGAAAAGGCTTCTCTGCCAGACTCATCTGCCAGGCACAGGCCTGAAAGGAAAGGGCAGGAGGGGTGGCATGTACTCCAAGTTGGAGCCAAGGGATGGGACCAGGCATGGATGTCTCCCATCACACAAGATTACAGAAATAGCCAGGCTACCTAGACACTAGCTGTGGCAACAGCCATGGGAATACGGGCAAATTTGCCTGTGTGCCATAGGAACGTGGTCTCCAACACTGGAATAACATCTTTTCACACATTTAATATCACTTCCCCAGCTGCAGGCTGCAACCTCTGGTATATGCCCCCCCTTGGGATTTTTCTGGACTGAAGTCCAGAAGACGGATCCATCTGCTGAAATGCAGCAGCCAGTCAACTGCCCATTGCATCTTCCCTCCCTGCCAGGTCCAACACGTGTTGAGCCAAAGATCCAGGTGTGGAGGGGGTTTTGTCTATTCACTTCTGCTCTAAGTAAAGATTCCGACTTCAGCTAGGAATAGTTGAAGGAGAAAAAATATGTTTATGTTCCTTATGGTGAAACATTCCAGATGGGACTGCATTCAGGGGAAATCAATTCTGAGACCTAACAACCGTAGCACAGCGTCCCATTAACGGGTCTGTTTAGTTAAAGTTTGTTGGCTTTTACGGTGCTTTTCCCAGAGAGGAGCGGTGAGGGGGGATGCATTTTGTGCTCACTGCATCCTCATTCAGTAGCAGGTCTGTGGCCAGCGTGAGAAAAATTGGGTTTGTGGAGGGCAGGAAGCTTGGGCTGAATCCCACGCACTGAAGTCACCGTTAGGGACTGGATCTCGGTGCAAGCCCTATCTCCTAATCATCTCGTTGCTATGGAGGCACCACTGGCTCCTGCTTCCAACCGGGAGAGGCAGGTTTCTTCATGGTCTGGGCAAGAGGTTAAGATGAATGCTGGCTGGCTCATCGGTGTGAAAGTCGGATATATTCTGGCTTTGCAGAATCTGTGCCCGCTTGCAAACAGCACAAGCTGCTCAGGCACTGCCCTACAGCGAGGGAGAGGCGAACCAGTGGTCCCTTTCAGAATCTCAACTAAGCGAGCACCTTTCACTTAGCAAAGCTGATATTTAAGGCATTCACAATCATTTGCAGGCAACCCCTCCTGCTAATCAGAATGACCTCTCTGGAAATTTAAAGGATGTTTAGTTGATGCCTGTGCTTTTCATTGCAAGGAAGTGCTGCTTTGCATCCCCTAAGCAGGCTGCATTCCTGAAATCTGGCCTCCGAGGAAGGCAGGAGTCTGGCACAGGGAGATTTGCACTGCGGAGCTTTGCAGGCTTCAAACCACTGTCAAGAGTGGGGACCTGACTTCTAAAAAATTTAAGTGCAAATGCATTTGGACTCCATGCTGATTAGCGTCAGGTCTAACAGACATTCAGGAATCTGCTGGCAGAGGCTGCAGTGATTTGAAGCTGGGATGAAACAGTTTGCAAATAGCGGATCTGACTTTTGAGTTACCTAACCCTTTCCTCCCCAGAATAAAAGGCTTTTGCAGAAGAAGGGAGATACAGACACAAAACTTTGATATAGAGTGAGGAGAGAAACCAAGGGGTGAATGTGGAGATGCATTTGGCTTCTTATCTCTTCCCAGATGCACAGGATGGTCTATGGGCTTCATCTCTTATTTTTCAGTCTCTCCTGGGATTGGGTTTAGCTGCCCGAATTGTAGATTTGCTGGGAATTTGTATGGCTGCTGTGAAAGCTTCCTCTGTTTGCAGTCTGGGAAGGCAGAGCCTGGCAGTGGGGTGGGAGATGGCAGGACTGGGGATGAGCGGTATGGACACCATGGGGCTGTGAGGAGGGTCAATGGCTGCAATGGAGAAGACATGTCTTCCCTCCTCCCTTGCAGCAGGTACCGCTCTCCATGTACTTTCACCCTAATTTCTTCCTGGCAGTGCCACTATGGTCCCTCATCACGCAGAAACACATCCCAGACGATCTGAATTATTTTGGGGTTGCAGCCCAGGACAATGTTAACATGTCAGGAGCTGGGCTGCTGGCACTCAGGCTTCAATGCAGAGGCCCTGAGCACTTGCTTTTCACTAACCTGTGGACCACGAAGGCTCCTGAAATCAAGGCAGTACTCTCACTTGGTAGGGGAAACCTTCCTCCCGGGGGTCTGATCTGTCCTTTTGAGATTGGAAAGCAGCTCTGTTTTGGAGGCAGCAAGCGCTGCAGCGTCAGGGCAAGCCTCACCCAAGGGGAAACTCCTGATTTTCTCTACCTGGGGTGAGCCAAGAGGGCAGGAAAGGAAATGGCTGGAAAGGTGAGAAGGAAAAGGTGCCAGCAGTGGGAGAAGTATGCCCAGCAGTGGGAGAAGCTCTGCCCCACACACCGAGGGTCTACCCCTCCTGCCTGTCGACCCCTGCATCTGTTAATAGGCCCCCTCCACAAACATGGGGGTGCACACTGCATGGGGAGGAGGTACAAGATGAAGAGAGTCCTGCTATTGACAGTGTTTCCCCCTCTTTCTCCTCCCTTGGAAAGAGGGGAGATGGAGGGGAGGGAGCACGGGAGGTTCTTCTTGGTGGGATAAGAAAGAGGGAGACTTACAAGAGTGCAGAGGGTGCAGGATTCTCTTCGGCATGGAGGGGGGGCACAGCGGTCTGGGCAGCTGGGCTGAAGAGGGAATCTGGGCTACAAAGGGTTGCAAGCAACGGGTCCCATAGGGTAATGCAGGATGGATGTTACTTTTCCTGCAGGAGCTTTGGGGGCTGAAGGAGGTCCTGGGGTTGCCAGGGTGGACTCTCACTCTCTGGAGATGCTCTGTGCCTGGCTACAGTAGTGCAGGCTTTGGGGTGTCCTGCACACAGAGGTGAAAGGTGGGGTGGCTGCCTGATGTAGGAAGACCTAAAATCTGCCTCCATTACGCCTTTTTCCTCCTGTACTCCTTCCAGCCCTGGTCTCCTGTCTGGGATCAGGGTTAAACCAGGGTTGGGGTACTGAACAACAACTTCCCTCCCCTGTACCTGTTTGGTGGAAGAGGAGGGAGGAGAGAGAAAAGGAGATACAGAAAGAAGCAAAAGAACAAGGGCTGGTAGGAGGAAGAGAAGAGGCAGAGCCCAGTTGCCCATGCCTGCCTCCAGCCCACCCTCCCCAGGTGCAGCCTGAAGTCTGCGTTGAACCAGCATCCTGGCTCCATTGGGATGGAGAGGGGTGGAAACTCCCTAAAACAGAGACCAGTGGTGTTTGCTTCGGGGTGGTTAGAAATCACTGTAAAGGCTCTGCTCAGCTCAGCAGAGGGGCACTGCATGGACAGAGGGCACTGGGAAAGCGGGGTCACAGCTATGTTGTCCCCCACTGTGAGTCACAGCTGGGCCCCTCCTGGGGATTAGGTTATCCCGGGTATGGGGATACCCCCAAACCTAGCATAGGGATGGTGATATGGGGCTACATCTTTCCCCAATGAGATGTGCTGGGACTGGGGATGCTGTGTGGATTCTCAGCCTTGCAAAGAGTTAATTAAAAACAAAACAAAACAAAACAAACCACCACCAAAAAACTCGGATCCCAAATCTCTTCTCTTTCTCTCCCCTCCTCCTTCCCCTCCCTTTTTTTCCAGGTGTTGTTTATGGCCACAGGAGGGAGCTCAAATCCAGACATGGGAAGATTGGCTTGATTTCAGATCCAGAGCCTCTTAAACTCTCACTTTTCCTCTAAGCTGGTCCCTGTTATGTCCAGGATCTGGCGCCTGCTTGACATTTACTTTGAGTTCCAGAGGACCAGAGACCTAGGATGAGGAGCATTGGATCTGCCCTGAACCTGCTTTTGGTATCGCCACTCTACTTTGTGTGGACCGTGGTCGCTCTGGACCTGGCACAAACTCCCTGCACCACTTTGGTCCAGGGGAAATTCTTTGGGTATTTCTCCTCCTTTGCCGTCTTCCCGTTGAACTCCTCTCTCTGCTCTTGGATTATTCAGAACCCTGACCCTCGGAGGTACACTTTGTACATGAAGATCCTAAAACCTACCGGCATATGTGACCACCAGCACATCCGCACCTACCAGTTCGACTCCTTCCTGGAGTCCACCCGCACCTACCTGGGCATGGAGAGCTTCGACGATGTGTTGAAGCTCTGCGATGGGTCCACCCGCTACGCCTTCCTCCAGTCCAACAAGCAGTTCCTCCAGATGAAGCAGACCGCACCACCAGGGGTGGAGACCTGGCCCGTGCGGTGGAAGCCCACAAAGGCTCAGGAGAGGGACTTCTCGGTGGAGTACCTCGTGGTGGGCAACAGGAACCCTAGCAAAGCTGCTTGTCAGATGCTCTGCAAGTGGCTGGACGCGTGCTTGGCCATCAGCAGCAGCTCCCATCCATGCGGCATTATGCAGACCCCATGCTCTTGCTCAGGAGGGGAGGTCCTAGATCAGGCCAGTGAGATCCTGGGGTTCACAAGGAAGAAGGAAGACTGCTATAAGGATGGAATTTACTTGGAGAACTGCATGAGCAGCCCCAAGGACAGCAGCGGAGTGGAGTTCCTGGGTGAGTGGAGGGTGTCTGGGGGCGTTTGGGAGGGAGGGCTGGTTGGACTCTCCTCTCCTGGGTCTCACACTGTCCCCATCACCTCTGTGTCTGAATCTGTGGATGCCTGCTATGAAAACTTTATTTCCCAATTGATAGGCAGGTCTGGTAACCCTCGGTGGCTCTTTATGTGTCTGCAACTAGAATTGCAAAGCAGCTTCCCCTAAATATACCCCAAATTGTTTCACTCATTCCCCGGGCTTGTGTCTTGCTTGTTTTACTTCTGCAGTCTCAGAGCTGCTGAGGGGAGAGTCTTGCCTGAGGGTGAGCAGTTTTCCAACATAATTACAGATGTCCTAGAAAAGGCAGGATCCAAGCTACCTCCCGAGGCGGGCTGCACTCAGCAGCCCTATCAACCATTTTAATTCATGGGAAAAACTTAATTCTTGGGTCTGGTTCAGGGGAACGGCAACAGAAGGCATGCTCATTTTGTTCTCAGCCTCATTTTCCTTGTGGAGGCTTTCAGGAAGAAAACTCACCGTGCTGCTTCTGTGGGGTTACTTGGTGCCTTTGCTGGGGCTCATTCCTTCAGATATTTCATCAGTGTTTTGATGACGACCTTGAGTATGGTATGGGCTGGAAAGGGACTAGGGGGGTGGAAAAGGCATGACAAAAAGGGCTATGAATAAAGGTGAGATGCTCCTGAGGTCTGATCTGGGCACTGGTCTGGGGAGGGAAATGCTCCTTCCAGAGATCTGACACGATCTCCGCTGGTGCTACAGTGCCATGCAAAGCAGAAGGGAATCAGGGGGTCTGAAAGAGAATTCTTTATTTCAGCACCTGTGTCAGATCCATTCTGATGTGTTTATTCTCAGCTCCCGTCCCACCTGCCAGCATACAGGTTATGTAAAGTGGAGGTGTGATGCTAAATGGGAATCTGGGCAGCAGGGAGGGGAGCCTCCAATTCGGCAAGGTTCAGACCCGTGCCTGACCTCCACCCCAGGGTCTCACCTTCTTCAGGTGCTGGACTGAAATGTCCTCTGCCACCAGGAGAAAGTTGGTATCCATCCTGTCTGGGCTTTGGGGCTCCTACCTGGCTTTTGGAGCCACTCCCAATCAGGGGGGAATTTCTCAAGGTGGGGGGAAGGAGACTAAATTTGTTTGCAGTAGGAAGGAGGTTACCAGGCACAGGTCCAAGCTGTGCAGCATGATTTTCTTGCAGACCGCAGTCTGGCGTTAGCTGAGAGATTAGTATATGATCAGGTATTAGTGCTTTCGTCAGTGTATTTTGGGGGAGATTTTGTTTCTCACTGATCTGTGAATCAATACATGAAGGCACACAGCCGAGCCATAAATCCTGCAAATTAGTTCTTCAGCTGTGCCTCCCTCCCCGGCTATGAGCACACGGCAATATTCGCTCTCCAGATTTCGGATTTCTTTGCAGTGCCCTTTTCTCTTGTGTGAACAGCTTGCGAGGAGTACCGTGTTGGCTGCCTCCTCGGAGTGATGTGAGCTTCGTTAAGTCATGTGTCATGTCTTGCATTTGCTGATTGGATGATTTATGCATTCAACCCAAGCAGCGTGACCTTTTTCATTGCAACCAAAGGTGAAATTTGAAATAAGATTTTCAGCAAATCCTGAAGCATTCAAGCTTAATATTGGCTTTTGTAAAGATCTCTCCTAGTCCAGCTTGAGTGCTTGAATGTTCCCAGAAAATAAATATGAAAGAGGCTCAAAGGTGGCTGAATCAAAATCCTTTTTGGGTGTCAAATATTTGTAGAAAGTGTAGATAATTTTTTGCTGGCTGCTCACATCTGCTCCATGTTGAAGATACAGAATTATCATCTTCACTGGTGGGATGCCATCTACATAGAAACGATGCTTGCAGGGTGCCCGGCCTCTCCATGTGCTGCTCTGTCTGTCACTCTGTCTGTTTTGATTTTTGCAAAGGCTCGAGCAGGAAGATGGAGGCGAGATCCAATTTGGACAGAGAGCCAGCGATCCCTTAACAGCATTTTGTGGGTGGAATATTTTGATAGGGTTCCCGATTTCTGAGCACTGATGCTGATTATTGTTGTCATTGTTGTCCTGATTGTATTTGCAGCATTTTATTTTTCATACAAGCTTTTCCCCCCCCCGCCTCGTGCTGTTTCCCGAGTCATTTGTTGTTTCTGGGCCTGTTTTGACATCTTTGAACAAGGGTGCATGCATGTGTTGTACTAATCTAGTCCAATGACTTTCAAGGCACACAAGGAATTGCCAGACACCCAGATACAACCCCAAAACGCGGAGCCTCACTTTTCCTGATGTGCCTCTTCTATACCTGGGATATTTCCAAAGCAAATGGGTGGGTGCAAATCTACAGAGCCTACAATGAGATGCTGCCTTGGAAGCAGCTATGCTTTGGGTCACAGAGTCTTTGGGGTGAGATCCCTTTCAAAAAGTTCACTCCCCATCCCTGGGCACTGGTATACCAAAGGATGGAGAATGCACATATGTGTCTGTGTGCTGGATTAGAGGGTGTCTTCTCCCTGCTCTCTGAAGTCACTCAAGAGCAGTCCAAGGATAGATCTGTTGGCCTGGACATTGGCTTTGGTGGCCAAACAGCACAGCTGGGAGATGAGCTTCTGCTGCCAACCCAGGCCACAGATCTCCTGGCCATGGTGGAAGTGAGCGTGCTGACCTTGTTGCTCCAGAGCTAGTGAGACACTCAAGAAACCTAACTGACAGCCTGATTTCACTCAGGGCCAATGAGTTTGCACTTGGTTCAGGTACACAGGGATGTTTGTGAACATTTACAATGGGACTTCACAAAGTAACTACCGAAGTGACCCTGCCTTGTCCACAGCATCTGTTCTTTAATGTCTGGAGGTAGGAGACACCACTCTAAATTTCCTTCCCAGGTTTAGTGAGACACCCTCTTTGCACTCACTGTCCCACGCAGACATTGCAGAGGTTACAGCGGGCGGTGGGGGGGGGTGGGAAGAATCTGTCAGGGTGCAGAGGCGGCAGGAGATATTTTGGTGTCTTGCTGCACATGGAGCTTGTCCTGGTGATCAGCAAGACACGCTTGGAAATGTACTGGCGGCAGCAGCCCACCCCCCACATCTCCCCTCCTTGCTGCAGCTACCTCAAGCTGCTGCTCTGGGAAGGCTTTAACAGGGGATTTTTTCTAGGTGAAGCCAATTCAACAGGGGAAATATTTTTGGCTAGCATCAGATCTCCCTTGGCTGACTCAGGCAGCATGGGAAGAAGGCAGAGACTGGTTGTAGGTCCTGATGTTTAGAGATGAACTCTCTTTTGGGAATGTAAGTTGACATTCCTGGAATAGGGTCCCACACTGGTTTGGGGTAGGAGACCAGGGGGCTGCAGAAGGGAAAGCTTCCTGAAACGTGGGGCGTTGGGACTTCAAGGTCTGAAAATCCTGGTGACTCTCCCAAATGTGAGCTGGCTTCACTGTAATCAGAGCTGGAGCTTTAAAAGGGACACTGATGTGACATTGTAATGAGAGAAGGTTAAATGAGTGCTTAAGTGCTGTGCTGAGTTAGTCACTTAATGAATGTCTAATTAGTCTTGTCTCCACGTAATGTGTTCCTGGACGGCCATTGCAATGCTGTTGCATTTTGGCAGCCCAAAGAGATAACCAGCATGCTCTGGTCCTTCTGCTTTTCATATCCTCATCTTGGAGGGGTTCAAGATGTTGATTATAAAACAGTGTTAAATGTGTGCCCCTGAAATACATTATTTGCTCCCTGGTAAAGTAGATGGCTCCAGGGCTGGAGAGATTTTTATGATGAATGAGTCTGGTTTCATGTCTTGGCCAGAGAATTTCACAAATTCATTTCAGCAACAAACTTGAAACTGAGATTTAAATGGAGCTTTTTAGTTCTCAAAAAAATGAATCAAGATATTGCTAGTCTGAGGTGCTGGGGGTTTTCCTGTCTTTCCTCATAAACTTTTTAATTAGTTTGCTGTCCCCACTGCTCTGAACAAATGCAGATCCTCCTTTCTCACACATGCTCATCACTTCACTTCTGTTTTGTTAGTGCTGTTTCACCTTCCAGCCCTAAAATGTTTTTCTACCTCTATCTGCTAGATTAAGAAGTCATCTAGCGTCCATTCTCTACTGTTTGGAGAGGCATTTATAGACCCATGAACAAGTTACTTCTTAACCTCTGCTGCATTAAGTAGGCTTGAACTCCATAAATCTCTCACTGCAGGACACATCCTCCAAACCTCCGTTGTTGTTGGGAAGCTTTGCTTCATGCTTGGTCAGTTCTGCTGGCCAAAATATGATGTTTCCTCAGCAGGGCTGAGCTTGTGCCTGGACTTGTGGCTGAGTGACTGCTGAAGGGATTCCCTGGTGTGGAAAAGGGGCCAGAGCTGTAGGGACAAAGGAATCAACTGCCATCCTCCCTGCTGCAGCAATCTCCTCCCCTTGAATCTCCCCCAGGGCAGAAATAACTTGATAAGTCATTTCCTATGTTTATAGTGAGCTTTAGTGACCCTGAAAGCTCAGGGATTAATAAAGAGTTGTAAGTAATTGCCATGGGGCAGGCTCTTAAACCTCTCCTTGACCTCTTCAGCTCCTTCTTACCACACAGGCTCTGTTCCTCCTGCAAGAGTCCCCCAGGCCCAAACAACAGCTGGGCTTGCAGAGAAATTTGTTTGGCTTTGGATTTGCCTCAGTTTTGGATTTGCCAATCAAATGGCAAAGGGACTTGGATTAGTGCAGTTTCATTGCTTCTCCTTCCTCCTGGCATGGACTCGCTGAATGTGCTTGGGGAAGGTGCGCTGCTTTCCAGCTCCTTGCTTCAGCATCTGTGTTTGCCCCTACTGTCTAGTCTGTACCTCCTTGAGAGTAGAGCCAGGATACAGTGACAGATCACCAGCAAAACATGGGGCAAGGAAGGGCTGTTTTCTGCTTACATGTGAAATTTTCCTGTGTTACTCTGCTAAAAGCATTGGAGATTTTACCTGACATGTCCCCAGCTTAAGTCTAAACCTCGGCAGCTGTGAGCAAGAGCTGATACCATTTCACAGCTCCCGGAGGAGAAGGTTGCACAAAGCCTGGCACCTGGCAAACAGGGGACCTTCACCACCTTGTCTCCTGTAGTGAATCCCCACTGGACCCATATGGGTAGCTCCTGATGGGGCTGTCCCTCTTGCATGTAGTCAGTGGGGTGTTTTATGGATGAGGCACGTGTGGGTAACTCCTTCCTGGATGCTGAAAAGGGGGTTCCTGACTCAGTTTAAACACTCACATCTCTGTGATCTGTACAAGCCCTGCCTGCCCCTCTGCTTTCCTCTGCGGTCATTAAAGACCTTGCAATTAGAATAGAATAGAATAGAATAGAATAGAATAGAATAGAATTGAATTGAATTGAATTGAATTGAATTGAATTGAATTGAAATTTCAGTTGGAAGAGACCTACAATGATCATCTAGTCCAACCGCCCAACCAATTCAGGGCTAACTAAAACTTAAAGCATGTTGGGCATTGTCCAAACCCCTCTTAAACGCTGACAGGCTTGGGGCATTGGCCACCTCCCTAGGAAGCCTGTTCCAGTGTTTGACCACCCTCTCAATAAGAAATGCTTCCTAATGTCCAGTCTAAACCTCCCCTGGTGCAGCTTTGAAGCATTCCCAAGTGTCCTATCACTGGATCCCAGGGGGAATTAGGTATGAGCATAAGAGCGGCAGAGCAGAGATTTCTTGTGTCCGTGCTGCTGTTTTAGCACTGAATTCACTCGTGCATGCATCTGTATGGAGATGTCCTATTTGGGAGATGTGCAGGGAGAGAAAAATGAGAAAAATAAAGCGATCAGTTCCATTGTGAACCCAACAGCTTGTGGACATGATCACAATGCAGAAACATCAGCAATTACCGTCTGAATGTGCTATTGTTGTAGCAGGGAGACTAAAGGTGGAATTTACATCCAGTTGCTGAGGGAGTTTCACAGGCAACTACTCCCATTATTGCTATGAGGGGACTTTTACAGCTAATTTAATGAGTGGCAGCCTGGTGAAAGGCCCAGCTTTTCAGTTATGCTTTTTTCTATTATTTTTTTTTAATTTACAGTTGTTTAACATCCTCTCATATTCAGGACCCATAGCAGCTGCCCCAAAATGTTTTGTATGGGAATACAGAGTGAAATTTCGATGCAGGGAAACACAGACACCAGATTCAAAATCATCACATCTGCAGTGTGGTTTTATAACTGTAACTGCTGCATACGAGAATGAGGATGTTAATGTCTCAGAAGGGAGAGTGCACAGAGACACTCCTGGCCCTTTTCACCACCCACCCTGAATATCTGATGTATTTAGGTGATGAGAGCAGGCTGAAAAATTAAAAACATTGTCTTTCCAAGGGGAACTGGATCCATGGAGCTTTTCAGGTGTATGATGCCCCTTTGAGGTGCCTGACCTCCATGGGTTTCCTTGGCGCTGAGCTCTCTGACCTGATGGATCCTGTCTTTCATGGTGGATACAGATCTGGGGTTTCTCCCAGGTTTCTTTGAAAGGGAGGTTTCCCTTTTTCAGTGTTGGTTTCCTCTATCCAGATGCAGATCCCAAGGACTTTGGGTGAAGTCAGGACTTAGCTGAGATGGGGCTTAGCCCAGCTGCCTTGAAGATCTAGCAGACAACTGACCCAGGAGGGGAAAAGGGCTCTGATCTTTGCCTAACAGGCTGGGAACAGAGGCGTATCCATGATTACTCAGAGAGTGGACTTGGGTGCTCTAAGCCACAGCAGTCTCTTTCCATGCTGGGCAGAGCAGTAGATTTCACCCTCTTCCAGAGTATCATTGTCACCTCTGCAACTCATCTCTTCTCCCATATTTTCCTTTTCTCATTCTGATAATCAGTGAAATCTTGCAATATCTATGGGTGCTGATTCTGTCTCTTGTGAGCTCGTCATCCCCCAAGACAGCATTGAAGCAAGCTTGGGCTAAACAGGCTAGAAAATGGGTTCTGGATTCTCAGCAGGAATTGTTTAGTGTGGGTCTGTGACGCTTTAACCTGGGGAGGATTCAGCAACTGTGTGTCCCCTCTGCCAAAGTCACCTCTAGTTGTTGACTCTCTGTGTAGTACACCCATTCCTTGCACTCCTTGCAGACAGCAATCTGATACTGATATCCTACATTTCAGCATTCCAGCGGAGTGAGACAACCAGGCTAGGAAAGGACGCCCTTTAGCACATCATCAGAATTGCAGATCTGTTGAGTTTAAATATATTTCTTTTTGTTCCCTGGCTCTAGCTCTGATAGAGCAATAATTGCCACACACCTCATTAAGCTGAATGCTCTCAATAGGTCTTGAGTGGTCCATGCCATTAAACAAACAGTTACTGGCTTGGGATATTCTCAATGCTTAGAAGCAGCATGGAAGAGAAGAGACCTGGAGGGGTGAAAGCTGCAACTCCAGGCTCCTGAAGAAACTGAGCTGCCCTGGCAGGGCAGCTGCTTTGTCCCATCGTTTCTAGGGCAGCTTGAGCTGTGTTCTCTCTGCATTACATGGGCTTTGATCCGCACAAACACCAGCAGCAATGGAGGACAGGCACAGAGAGAGGCTGGTGTTGATTCCTGAGAGTTCTGTAACAGTTTGTGTGTGCGGAGATGATACGGCAGTGGATATGTGCGTGCAAGTTTGGTAGGATCCTAAAACACAGGCATGAAATTGCCATCAAATAGAAGGGAGTCTGATCCCTCCCTGTGTCCTACGGCAGGAACAAAATTACTGGTGCAGGTCCCTGGCTTTGTCACTTTGCCTGGATGAAGAGGGGGATATCCTGATCTCTGCCGGCTTAGAGGGTTGGTTTTCTTTTTTTCTGGATGGAAGTTAACACTTCCCTGCTTGTTAGTTTTGAGGTCAGGGCTTTGGGTATCTTTGCATTGAAGGTGCCCAAAGCAGAGGAAGACAGTGAAGTTCTGCGTATTGTACTGAAAGCAGAAGAAATAGCTGAGAGCATGGGCGCTTTCTCTACTTGATTTCACTGGTCCCACTCCTGAATCTGAAGACTGAAGGACCAAGATTCAGGTTATTGGCATCTGGGCTCTTGTTGAGACCTGGGGGCTGATGAAGAAGTGGACCTACAGGGAGTTTCTGCTTCAGGATCTACTGGAGGCTGTGATAAGACACGGGGTATGATGACTTCACCATGTATCCTGTGGCTCCTGCTCCCTCAGATTAAACCCAGCCACATGAAAAGCATTATTCAATGATCTGTGTGCACTTCATATTCAGGCCTATATGCCGTCCCATGTGCCTGCTGGATAAAATCAAGGTCTAGTTTTGGTGCCCCTTCCCATAACTTGACTCTGTTATCCATTTTCAACTAAACTTGCTGGTGTGACCAAGATCATGAACAGAATCCCCTTTCTACTAGTTCTGTGGTCAGAAGTAGAGGTGTGGAAGAAAGGCATCACAGGGCATGTGCCATGGGGAAGACTGCAGTGCAGATTCAGCTTGGCCATCAGAGACCTTTGTGAAGGCCCAGCCTAGAGCTCAGATGGGGAAGGAAGCAGCTCTGTTGTGGTACACAGAGCTTCTTGGCTTTAAAGTTAGTGTCCTGTGGGGCAACCAGGCTAAGAGACAGGGATGCTGTGCTGTACTGAGAGGCAAAATAGTCCTGGCATAGGGAACTGCCAGGGGAGAGACAGTCCAGTCCCCAAGAACAGTTCCAGTCCATGAGGATGGTACCAGTTGTGCTCTTGGTGCCTGTTAACCTGGGACTGGAACTAAGCTCCCTAAAGTCAGTGGGTTAGTAATCTCTACACAGCTGGACCAAGGAGACATCTGTACCAGAATTCCAGTTGTGGACACATGCTTGAAAAGATGTCACTGGCCATGCCCAGCAGCAGAGCACCCAGGCAGATGGGCCAGGGCTGCTATTTACAGCTGGGCTTGTTCAGCATTTGTCTTCTGTCCTGTTTGCATGAGGTCAGTCAAAGGAACATCAATAAAACTGACTGACGACAATTAATTTCTGCCCACCAAATCCTCTCTTCCTCATACCCCTTTCTCCTCCTTTCTTTAGTGTGTTGGGTTTGAGGGGTTTTTTTGTTTGTTTGTTTGTTTGTTTGTTTTTCATTTTAATGTTCTGAATTACAAAGCTCCCTGCTGTGCTGTACAATTTTTGCTAAGCATTGGACAGCACACTTTTCAGGGAGCTCTGCTGGGTTTGGAGTGACTCCACCTTGGGAACAGCCCCATGAGGCTGTGCTTGATGAGTAGCCATATACTCAATCTGTGGATGTTGCAACCAAATTGTGAAGAGTCAGGTCTAGTGCCAGCATTGCCCTGCTGGGGTGATTCAGCCTGGAGGTGTTTGTGATGTTTTCATCGTGACCCAGCAATGCAGCATCTAAACCTGGCTGACCACCTTCCTTACAGAAATGAGATGCTCAGCCTTGTTAACATCCCCAAACTCTCCTCCCTCATGTCTCGATTTTAAATTCTGGGGGCACTTTCTTTAACTCGCCTGAAATTTAGCTAGCTGCTGTGCATTGGGGTCAGCCAAGATCAACAGGTGGTGGTGTGACTTGAGATCGGTAATGTTTATAACAGTAAGGCAGACAGTGAGCAGCAGAGGAGCTGCTCAGAAAGACAGCTGGCTTGCCGGGGGGGTACTCGCTGAAGAAGAAAAGATGCAGGGACCAGGACAGTCCCCAGGTAACTATAGAGAGGTATTTAAAGAGATTGCTTTTCATGCTTCTCTGCTTTTGGGCCACGGAGGAGCTCAGGAGGCCCCTTTGGGGAGCTCAGCCACCTGCCCCCACGGACCCACTGCAGCTGAGGAACCGTCAAGGAGAACAACAGACCTCGGGAGAGAGCCACAATGGATCCCACCAGCTGTCAGGGCAGGGATGGATTTTCTCACTCAGCAGCTCTTGCATGCAACATAGCACTATGTGCAGTCCCTTCCTTCCCACCCACCCAGGTGTCCCTGCCCCGTGGGCAGCTTGGCGGTGCCATGTTTTGAGCCTATTGTCATTGGAGCCAGTAGACAAGTTTGGTGATGGTTTTGTCTTAGAATTATTTGGTGGTTTTTACTTGCTGCAAGGCAGAGGAAGAGTTTCCAAAAGGTTTTTCCAAGCCTTTAAACACAACAACGCGTCTTCTTCTCTACTCCTGAGCCTGATGTGTTGGCCCCAAATTTACCAGTACGGAGGGCAAAGTGGCATGCTGTCCCTTCTACTCTTAAAAATAGGGCTTTGTGAATGGTAGAAAGGATGAAGCCTGATTTCCTACTACATGAAGTCCTGTATTCCCCTACTGTGACAATCCCAGCTCTTCTCATTGCTGCTCATATACAAATCCCTCATGAGTCTCATCTTCCACCAATGCCTCTGGGCTTGTGTTGTTACCAGCACCCTCCTGGGTCCCTAGTCTTTTTCTGGCCAGGAGGTAACACGTCTGGAGCTTTTCTGGCCTGGATGGTGTGCCGAATAAACCAGGTAACTGCTGTACTAGCTATTTTCTTGGTGAGTGGGATCACTTAGGCTGACCTCATGCTCACAAGAAGCCTTCATGGGCTGAGCACCTTTGGGGTGAGACTGGCCTCAAACATCAATGGGTGAAGGGATAGAAGTCAAGCAGACAAAAGTGGTGATCTTTCTTTGGGGAGCTGCCTGGAAAGGAAACCTGGGACAGCATTTCAGTGGATGTTCTGGGACTGCTGCCACATGGTCCCACTGTAGCTGATGGGTTAGTGTGGCTCGGCTTTGGGGTTGTCCTGGGGTTGACAAGGCTCCTGGGCTGAGTGCTGGAGGCAAAGGAACATATGACAAGTGAGTGGTACCCCAAGAGCAGAGCAAGGAGAGAGCCAGAGTTTGCAACATGTGCTGGGTTACAAATGCAATGTTGATCCACAGGGCTTGAGTCTCTCCAGAGAACAGCAGTGGGTTCTCAGAGGCACACATCAGTGCCCCAATGTCCTTTTTAGGAGAGCGAGTAGCCCCTGACTCTTTGCATGCTATAAACATGAGTGAATACATGAAATGCTTATTTACTTCTGCCTCTGGAGATCACTCCCTTACCTGCTCCAGTATGATTGCAGTCATGTTTCACTTAGCTTTTACTTCCAGCTGAATATGCTGCCAAACTAAAGGGGGACAGGTAGAAAAAGGCAACAACCTCTTGCCCAGGGTCCCCAACTGCTTTTCCTCCCGAGGCAGGGGCCTCATGTCAGGTGGTGTGATGGGACATTTGATGGTGTGTGGCTGTGGGATGCGAGCATCTCTCTGAGTCGAAGCTCTTTGAGTACAAGCCCATCATGCACAGCCTTTCCCATAACCACAGGGCTGCTCTGCAGCATCTTGCCCACTGTGCAATGCCAGAAGCAGCTGGTGTATGGGTCACAGCCCTGGGGACACACCTGGGCCACATGGCACGAGTGGGTCCTGCTCTCTGGAGCAGGGCTGGGTAGGGAAGAGTGAGCAGGATGCCTTGGGAGAAATGCCATACATAGTGCTGGAGGCTTCAAAGGCTTGTGGAGGAGTATTTGTCTTGCACCTTTTCGCTCTGGTTCAGAAAAGAGCTCCTCTCGGTGAGAAATGTCTGGGGAAGGGCAGGCACTGTGCACTCAAAGAAATGTTTTTTAATACTTCAGTAGGAAAGGAAAAGAAATGAAAAGGTGATGGGGGAGACCCAGAAGCAGCAGTTATAAAACATGACTGGTGTAGCTGGGTTTCCCTTGCTGACTGAGAGCATACATCAGCACCGGGAGAGGAGGGAGCAGAGGAGGCAACAGCCAGCAAACCTCTATCCCTCTTCAAGGGTGCAGCTGTGAGCCTGTAGCATGCCCAGACCTGAGACCCTGTCCCTGCTGTCACCTGGCTGTGTCCCACTGACCTGGTGTGAGAAATGGAGCCACACTCTTTGTCACCATAAATGCAAAATCTCCCCCCACCTCCTGCTCTACCCTGCCCCACAGAAAGCTGAAACGCAGACATCTGTCCATGCACAGGCAGGTCCTGTCCAGAGATGCTTGGATAGGCACACAGCTGCACCGGCACGCATCTCCATTCATGTATGTCCAGAGAGTCAGATGCACATATATACCCCAGTTTGATTTGGCGCATGGATGTACTCACACAGGGATATACACACAGGAACAGGCTCATGAGTGTATACACTGATGCCCAAGTGTGCATGTATACGGACATATGCCTGCACACAACAGTGTAAAACCACACAAGGCAAATCGGCATGAATGTACCTGCATGCACATGCAAACCTGACAATAAAAAGGTGTACACACATACAGCACTGAGCAGATGGTTTCGCATGCTCTGAGGTGGATACAGACTCATGTAAATGAGTCTGCAAACATATGCACGTGTACATCTACTGCACATCTCCATCCTTGCACGCCCCCACAGCCATGTGAGTGTCAGTACACACTTATGAACATATCCAGGAGCTGAGACTCCCATGGGGAACACCATAACCAGATGCACAAAAAGATGGACCTGCCATGCCGCTACCCACTCAAGAGAGGCTGTGTGTCCTTTGAGACTCACAGCATGTAAACTCACTGCAGGAACAAGAGGCTGACTCATGCTTCATCCTTTCCATGTTTCTTCCAAAATGCACCATGAGGCCTATCTGGAAAGTGAGTGCCTCATGGTGCATTTCGTAAGAAGCTGGTTTTGTTTATACTTGTGGGATCCTGCCCATGAAAAGTACAACTTCTGTTAATCACCCAAGAGCCAAAGCAAGCTGATAGATTCCCCAGCACAGCTTGATAGCTTGGTGGGAAAGGGCAACATGATGGCTTGGCACTCAGAGGGGACAAAGCAAGGACTTGCTTTGAGACTGCAGTTATCCAAAGCTGTCCCCAAGCCCATTGCTGGTGGGACATTCTTCCCTCTGCCCTGCTCTCCCACAGCAAAGCAGTGCAGTGCATGCGGCAGTCTTCTCCTGCTCCATAAAAGGCTCCTGATCTGCTTAAAGTCCAGTACGTGCTTGAGTGATGGGTTGAACCAGGGCACTCCTAGGGATCACCAGCTCTTCCTTAAAGCTCTTTCTCCACTGCCTAATGTGTGGCTTATCAATGGGAGAGCTTGCAGCATCAATCTCTGCAGCATGCGCACTGGTTTTTGGGGAAGTTTTACTGGAGGGTTGTGGCTTTGGAGACTGTTGGCTGCTGCTTAACATTTCCACACCTGCCTTCCCCACTTCCCAGCTCAGATGTGGATACCTATGCACAAGTCCCGTGCAGCACACACAGACTCATTCATGTGTCTCCAGTTGTGTGCTGGTTTGTACATGCAGACATGCACTTCTGACTCCCGTATGCCCCATTGCCCTCTTTGTCTTTCCATCTTGGGGGCTCTTTCTCATTACATCAAGACCCTTTGATATGCTTTTGAGGAGCAAAGTCACTCTAAGGCAGGTGTTGGGATGCTGAGCCTCATCTCACTGTCTGATCCTTCTGCGGTGTCAGAGCAGCCTCAGTGCAGTAGAGAATTGCAGCTGTTCTGCTTTTGCAGGACCATTGCATTGAGAAACTCCCAACTTCAAAAGGCAACACTGCCAAAAAGGACAGCCTTTCCTACCTCACATTTTAATTAAAACTCTACCCATTCGCCTTCGCTCCCGCTTCTTCCCCCCATACCTTTCTCCACCCTGACCCTCTCACTGCAAATGAACATCTAATGTCTGCTGGGGAAAATGCATTCATTCAGCAATTAAATAATTGAATGCTCCTCTGGCAAAATGAACTATCATCTCCTGCCTTTCTTGTGTTTTACCACTTTTTTTCCCCTTCTTTTCCCCTCTTCTTTCTTCTTCCCTCTGGTGAGATAGGGCTGCCATTCTTGAAAGCCATTTTAAATATTCATGTTTTAATTAACGGACTTTATTGCATGAACTCTATGTAAGATAATAAAAAGACTGCTTGAGGCACAACACATTTTTTTTGTTTGTTCTTGAAAGGGGACTAAGAAGTAAAAAGCCTAATACATTTCCTCAACAAACATTTGAAAGATACACAGAAATTACAGCCATGGGTCATTTAGCCAGTGGGCCCTCCATAACCCCCGTGCTCCCTGAGTATCGCTTTGCAATGTGTCTCTGTAAACGTGGAGCATGGCGTAAATCCATGGGCCTCTTGCAAGGACTAGTTCCTCTGAATGAGCACCAGGCCCTTCGGTGGGCAGAGGAGGGCAGTGGTTTGCATCCAGAGGATGCGCGGGTGGAGATGGAAGCAGAGCTGCAGCAATCCGGGACATTTCAGGGCTGTTAGCGTTTGGGGCGGAATGCAATCTTTTGCTGAACCTGGGAACTGAATGTGTTGTTTTTAGTTTGAATGATGTTTTTGACAAAATAAAATAGAGGGAAGGTTTGGACCAGTCCCCTTCCCCAATATTTCTGTGTTGAAAAACCCAAATATTGACTGTACATTTCTGCAATGAATTTTGCTTTTATTGAAGACAAACAAGTTGATAGAATGCATGAATTTGTGAAACATCTGGTATTGCCAGTTATGTATTTTTGCCAAAAAAAGGAGAAAAATGTTAGATGAAACTTAATTCTATGTGGGTGTTTTCTTATGGTGCAGCACACTAAAATTAATTTTATATTCTGTGTCATCTGTGCTGCGTGACACGGGCCTCTGCACCCAGTTTAGCTGTGGTCTTGTGCTGGGGGAGGCCCTAAGGATGCTGGACCAGAACCTCGTAGGGAGGCCCATGCTCTGTTCCTGCATCTGCTCATGACCTTGAAGAAGTCAAGGCATTTGTGCACATGGTGCACTTAATCTTGTTTTTATCCTATTCTTTTCTTTCTTTATTCTGACTCAGATCTTGAGAGAAACTGTCACTTTCTTAGAAAACAGATGTACAGTGCCTAGCACCAGCGCTACCTAAGCTGTGATGATAGCTCTTAGTAAGACTGGACATAAATAATCATTACAGTTAATAAATACTCCAGTGGTCACTATGGTTAAAGTTCGGTTGTGGAGTTACTTCTCTTCTAGGAAAAGGATAGTCTCTTACAGGGTGACACCCTTGTATTGAGGCTGCTTGGCAGCTAGCAAGAGAGGGATTGTCCAACATTAAAGGAGGCAGGTGGGTGGTGCAGAGAAAATATCTTCAGTTGCCCAATGTAGGTTTTTAGTGCTTCGGTGATAAACTATATTGTGCCCTAAGGATGTCTCTATCTATCACATTGATTACTTCATTTGCTATCTGCCTAGCACTGAGTTTTTTCATCCTAAATCAAGAAAGAGCCAGAGTTCACCATTAGCTGCCAAGGTGCAAAGATGGGGTCACTCTGCTGAGTTGAGTTGAAGGGCTCTGGATTTACACCAGGATGAAGAAGCACGCAGGTAGGCTGGTCTTAATAATAGATTGTCTGGTAGAGAAGTGTCCATTCTATCTTCTGAAAGTGCTGTCACCTCTGTGACGCTCCATTTGTGGAGGTGAAAATGCTGGACTGTTCTTGCTTGTATGCTGCCTGGTAATGGCTGGGCATCTGCTGCTTCTCTTGGTGTGAGCTATGGGTGAGCAAGTCAAGGTTATTTTCTGATAAAGGATCCACACTCCTCTGTCGTACATCAGCAGAGCTGGAGGTGGTTTAACAAAGTCTAAAAGCAACAAAGCAGCTGGGAAGCCCAGTAAGAAGAGTGAGTCCAAAGCGAAAATTCTTGCTCAATACTTGCAAAACTTTACTGACAGCACTGTGAGAAGAAGGAAAGCCCAGATTTGGGCACATCACGTAATGACAGGAATTCATTTACCAGCATATATGTCTTAGGATGTGCCATTGCATCACAGATCTCCAAGCTGTTTGATCATACCCCTCATTATTATATTTGGGACTTCCACTTCAGTAAATGGTTTGCTGATCTCTTTAAGCCATGAGCCCTGGCTCTTCGATCTGTTTTAAGTTGTCTGTCTGACTGTGAGCAGCAGAGGATCTCAGCTCTTGGTGTCCCGTGTGCTGTAGTGACTAACTGCAGCTGTCCCCAGTGGAGACATTCACATCTTGACAAGTCACCCTGAGCTTTCTTCTTAGTCAACAAAGAGCTGCTCAAGGTGGGTGGTGGGTATGAGGGCAGGCCTAATCCTATCCCAAAATAGACATCAGAGGGAAGGAATCAGGATCTTTAGCAAAGGGACTGGATAGTTCATTTGGAGGACGAATGGTTATGGGTGACATCTCAGCTTGAGTGCAGCCTTGCCATTGGCTACACCTGAAGTGATTGTGTTTGGGTTGAAATTGGGTACCAAGGTTAGCCCTGATAAAAGCCACATGACCTTGCTGGCTCCTCTCCATCCCCTTTCCAGGAGAGGTTTTTCTGCAGGATCTGTCTCTAAGGGCTAGAGCACAAGAGCATTGCAGGGAGGATGTTAGTAAAGCCTGTGCATCCCAGAGTATTCCTCCTGCTGAAGCTGTCTCTTTCCCCAGCATTAAAGGAAACAAAGAAATCACTCATAGGAATTAAACTTAAAAAGAGACTCTCAGTAAGTCTAAACCTTTGGGAGGTTTCCCATTTCATGGTTGCTGAAATCTGCTGTTGCACCATCCTCAGCAAGTCTTCAGATTATCCTTTTGCCTGCCCCATCTTCACAATCATCCCTAGCCCCTGCCTGGAGGTTGCCTTCCCCACCCTCCTGATGACTCCCTTCCTTTTGAGCATGACCTCTCATTAAAAGGATGCCATGAAAAGCGGTCCCTGCCCACCCCCTCACACGCCTATCTTAATTTGAAGCTGAGCTTGGCAATGAGCTCTGGCTCACAGGAGAACAGATGAGATGTTTCTTCATCTGGAGTTAATGAGATCCAACCCTGAGAGAAGGGTGAAGCTTGTGCTGACACACCTGGGTCTGTTCACACTTGGTTTGGACCAGCATTGGAAGCCCATTCACATGATCTGCACACTGCAGGAACGGCTGGGACCAGCTCACACAGCCCTATCCGCCAGCCCGTATTATAAGCCTGCCTCTCTCATCCAGCTGTGCAGGTGGAAAGTCTGGATTGTGAGACATCATGGTCTTCTACCCCTTCATCTAGTTTGCCCTGGGAGGAGTAGAAACAACCATGCACTGCTTGTGTTTTGCAGAAGTCTGGAGCTGAGCATGGTGTGGGCACGCGCTCCTAATGCCATATGGCCTGCACCCTTGGCAGAGAGATTGCCCTGAGACCAAGGCTGAAGGTGGCCTGGTGGCAGTCTATGTGTTTTGAGCCTCTTAAGTGGTGCCTCCCACTGCTTTTTGAGCCTCCCCTCCTCTGTGCTCAAGCCCCCCCTTCCTTCCTCAGCAGCGCTGGCACAGCTGCATGTGCAACCACCTGCAAAATTGGATGGAGAGATGGCCCAGCTTAAAAAGAAAGAAAAAATAAATGGTTTTAATCACTCTAATAGGCTGATTCACTGCGTGGACCCACAGGCAGCCATGCTGGCACAGGACGGGTGATGGGGTGATGTGGGATGAATGGCCAGGGTTGCAAGTTAAAGTCTCCACAGCAGCTATGCACGTGGAGTTGTATCCTTTGGTGCATTTCTGAGATCTGAGCCAAACTCATCCTGGACTGGCCCTGAGAGTGGTGCTTTGGCCTCCCCTCCTCTCCTTGAGCATGGTCTTGCTGTCCCTCTGATGTCAGCACCAGTGATATTGCAATGGATGGCAAGTGACTCTGCTCGCCGATCCAGCTGAAAGCCAACTCCAGGAAAGAAAAACAGGGATGAGTTTTAATTTGGATCCATGAGGTGGCCTGAACCATGGTGTAACCACCTAGCTTTCAGAAAAGGGGACACATGGCCTGGTGCCTTCTGGCCACAGCCTGCCTCAAGACCTTGTTAAGCTGCCTGCAAAGCCCCACCTCTTGGCTCTACCGCTGCGTGTGAGTCACCAGCGATCCCTTTTGTTTGCATTTAGTGTAGATCTTGTTAATTGGCTCTTTTATTCAGCTAGTTAAATGTAAATGAAGAGTGGATCATTAAACAGGGATACAGGAGCCCTCTCTGAACAAAGCAGATTTCAGCTGGAGGAAGAAGCATAGGAAACAGATTTTCTTCTGCCCCTTTTACTCCAGGTCTCTCTTCTCGCTGGTAGAATGGTTTCAGTCCCAAAGGAGCTTCTCTGCTCTTTTGCTGCTGAAAGCCTCCTCCTATGGGTGTGCAAGGGATTTCCTGGTGACAATGGGATGGGCCAAGGCCAGAAGCAGTGAGCCAAACCTGGCTGTCTTCCCTTTGCTTTGCAAGATTGTGTGTGCCCTAGTCCTTCTGCCTGAATCTTGCAGATCACCCTGCTTGGATGCAAAATCCCCAGGGAGGTTTCAAGCATCTTCATCAGACGCCTTCTTGGAGCTGCCAGCCCTGCGTTACACCAAGTCAGGTGTGATGGTCTTCAGGGTGCCCCACTGTCTGGTTTTGCCTCGGCAGCACCATCCTATTCAGGACGGGGGGCGGTTAAGCATTGCCTTGCTGGAGCCTGCCGCTAATGCCTTGTGCTTGGCAGTGTGGTGACGTGGCTGTGCAGCGTGGCCGGATCTGTGGGCGACGGGAACAGATGGCATATGCTCTGCTGAAAGCAAAGCTCTCCCTTTGCTCAGGGTGTAAAGTGATGTTTTCTTTCCTGCAGGCCTCAAATCTGACCCTGGCACACTGCTCTTGGCCACCTTAGGACATTAAGGGGGAGGTTTTTCTCCTGTGCGCTGATCATTGCTGTGAAGCAGGGGCTGCGGGGGGTGGATGGCATGGAGGGTTTGTCTGGAATGCTTTTCTGGGGCTCAGTAGATATTCTGCATGAGCCTGAGTGACCTGGTCCCAAACCTGCTTGGAGTTCAAGGAGATGAACTTGGCAGCTGGCCACTTGGTCTGTGACCCTCTGGAAGGTCTCCACCTCCTGGTGACCTGGGAGTAGCTGGGATTTGGAGGCCATTTAGAGATGGAGCCCTGACTTTCTGTCATTGCAAGGGCTCCAGAGGATGAGTGCAGCTCCCCAAAGCATGGTGACACGAGGAAAGGGTAGGCGATGAATATGACAGCGCTGCAGAGGCAGCCCATGGTGGGCAGAGTGGGGTGATTTGCAGTGGATGCATGGAGCCAGGGAGATAAAAAGGGGCTGGGGTGCTGAGCCAGAGGGTGAAAGCCAGGTCTAAGGCTGTATGTTCATCTTTGGGGTCACCCTGTAAATCTTGGGGACAACAGGAAGGGACAAAACATCTACCATGACCAGTTTAGGTCAATGTGGTTGTGGGATCTCACTGAGAGAGACAGCTCTGGCCTCCCAAATGCCACATCTCAGCCTAGGACAGAGGTTGCCATTTGGTTAAATGCAGCTGCGTTGCAAAAGGAATGAGTTTGTCACATTGAATCAACACAGCAGGAAAAAATCCCAGACCCTTGAAATGACATTGAACCTATGCAGTGTTCCCTTCAGTTCTCAGCATCCTGAGAAACCACAACCCCCCTTCTGCAAGACTGGTCCTGTGTCACAGCCCATAAGGTTTCCTGGACTGGAGGGTGAGCTCAGGTCATGGGGAAGGGACTGGCTGGTTGGATTTCTTTTTCTCCAGGAGACAGGGTGAACGGGAGCATGCGGCTTGTCCTCCCCTTTGCTTTCTTCTGCTACATGTTGGCCCGAAGGGGTCTTTGCCTTTGTGTCCTCGTATGGCCTGGTGGAATAATTATCAGGGGGATGATGAGCCCAGGGAAGATCTGAGGTGCCGCGTGGTGCCGGGGAGAGCTCTCCCCATTTCCAACCTGCAGGGTAACAGGGGGAAAGCAGCTGACCTTTTTTTCTGCTTGGCTGTGCTGTGCTCCTCCAAGCAGATGCTGCTTTCACTCTGGGAGACACAGCAACCCAGAACAGAGCTCTCAAGCCAGGGCTCTGCAAATGCAGCTGCTCCAAGGCCACCACTGATGGGACCTGGCATCCATTCCCCTGAGGAGGACTGCCTGGATTTCATCCCCTGCAGTGCCTCTCCCTGGCCCCGCTGCAATCACAACAGCGGAAAGGTGCTTCAAGTCTCTGTTTATGGATGTCCCATGCAAGAAATGTAACCTCTCTGTGCCTCAGTTTCCCGACTTGAATAAAGGATTTCAACATCCTTAAGACTTTCAGCTGGAGGTTAGTAGGAAAAAGCAATTTTTTTCTTTCTCTCTCTCTCTCTTTCTTTCTTGGTGCCTTATTCTTTCCTTCCTTTTTTTTTTTTTTTTTTTTTTCCCCCCCTCTTTTTCCCTTGCAATACCCATCTATCCAGACATGCCTACTCCCATCCAGGGCTAGTGGAAGTGTCCTCTAAAGCTGCAGAAGACAAGAGGACCAGAGAAAGGGTCTGCTGCCCCATTGCCTTGGGGGTGCCATGAGCTGGGCTTTTTACTGAGCCATTCCCAGGGCCCCAGGAATTCAATTGCAAGGAAATAAATTCTTTTATTCCTTCCAGAGTCTCAGATGGTTCACACGGAGATCTTTCATTGCCTTTTGAACCTTCTACCAGTTTCTAATTAGACCCGGGAAGACACTTTTATGCACTTGAAAAGTTTTATCTAAAATTCCCTGCCTTTTTATTTTTCTAAACCCACTAAAAAAATTTCCTTCTAACTCCCCCGGCAGTGACACACTTCCAGTTCTTGTCTTCCTGCTCCCCCTCAAAACAGGTCTAGTGGAAATGTCCCACACAGAACACTGAGTTCTAACATTTCCCTCTTTCACTCAACAATATAGAAAAACCCAGATGCTTCCATGGAAAATTTGTCTTTGGGTCAGAAAGCAATTTACTTATTTTAATAAAAAGTGCTTTAGGGAACACTTACCATCAAATGCTCTGATGAAACCTCTTTGCTCTGGTCTGTGCTGAAGTCTTGGCTCTGCTGGTCATTAGATGGCACTGGATTTTTTAGGTTTTTTGGTGTGGTTTTTTTTTTTTGTTTTTTTGTTTTGTTTTGTTTTTTTTTTTCCCCTACTCCTGAGCAGGCTCCTAGCACAGAGGTGCTGGAAAAGCATCTTCAAACTGGAGATTCTGATTGTCTGGTGTATCAAAGTTATGGGGCAATGGCTGCTGGAGCATGGCTTTCCCCACGCCGCTGTGCAGTTGGCAGCTGGCGTGTTCCACAGAATCAGCTGCATTTTGGTGCTGGGTAGAATAAGCTTTATAGTCCTCCTTTCAGCACAGCTGTGTTGTGTGGCTGCTCTGTGAGCCATGGATAGATGCAGTGTAGAAAAAAACAATCTTATTCATTACTTATGAAGCTCTTGTTCATCTTGTAAGGTTTTGGTAGCTCTTCCATATGCAGATCTTTAATCCTCACCTACGGTATTGTTTCAGGATAGCTGGGGATTTGGGAAATGGCTTACAATTCTCTACCTGAAAAGCACAGTCCAGATGGGGCCTGGGGTACCCTGGGTAGGGACTGTGGGTGTTTCAGGCTGTGTGAGTTGGAGGGCTTGCTAGACAGAGAATGACTTATTCTTCCCACTTGTCCCCAAGCTGTGTGATGTTCCTGTAAACTGATGCACATACAAATAGCACTGATAACTGCTGAAAATGTGCATCATTGCTACAAACTCCTGTCATGACAACCGCACGTCTTCTTTCCATATTCTCTCTTCCCCCTCCAAAATCAGCTCCCATGGTTCCCCAGACAGGGTGGGGGTGCAAAATTCTGGCTGAACAAGTCTATCTCCAGACCAGTCTGAAATGTACTGTAACACTGGGACCAGCCTTTTTTATTTGATATATCAAGACTCAAGAATCAGAATCACCTTGGGATTGGCTAGTCCATCCCTAGGGCAGGATCTACTCAACACATCCCTAATCCTTACCTAGTCCATCCCTAATAATCTGTTCTTCAAAACCAGTGAGGGAGCTACTACATCTTTTCCAGAAGATTTATTCCCATCCTTGTGGGTGTTTGAGATTATCAAAATAGGGTACAAAATCCACTCATCTAACATGTGTCACTGTGCTGGCTCAGTCCTATACTACCAGCACTCTGAAGGCTCACTTCTCCCTTTGAAATTTGTTAAAAACAAGGATTCAGATTTAAAGGGACGTTGGTTTCTCCTAGGTAGTTAATAGCTACGTGCTCCCACAACAGCCCCATCCCTGCTCTGTTTTCTGCTTACATCTGTTGGTAGAGGAGCCTGAAGAGAGAAGAGCCATGACTTGGGCAACCCCGGGTGCCTGCTGTGGGGTCACCACATCTCGAGTGCATCTTTTTTCACAGCCTCCTTCATTCTGAGTGCATCTGAAAGGTGACACGGGAGGACCCTACATTCTCGTCCATTAAATCATTGCTGGAGACTGTCACTGCTCCGGCATATTAGCTGCCAAACTTAAACAGGAACAAAGGACTTATTTATTTGCAAAATACATGTTGGGAAGAGATTAAATCTGACATCTCAGCTATGGAGCCTTCCCCAGGCGAGGAGAATAAACAGAACTGAAATATGTTTTCCCTCTTCCCTGGCTGCCAGAGGAAGGACCTTCCCCTGAGTTATTGTTTTTTAACCCACTTCTGCAGACACTCACTAAACAATCTCTTGCTAGTTAACAAGGTCCCTCGGCACTCATCTTTCACGGTCATGATTTGATCATCAGGTGAGGATTGGGAAGAAATACCCTGTCTGATGGCAGCTCTGCCTGTTGGAAGGAGTCTCTCCGAGTCTCAGTGTTACAGCAGCAAAGGAGGGAGAGGGATTGTGCTGACTCAGTACTTTCCCATGCTTTGCAGCAAATGATGGCTAAAGACAAGTCAGGAATAACAAGAGCTGCAGTCCTCCAGCCGAGGGTTTTTTTATCCTTCACAAACCTTGTGTTTGGGGATGTGTCTCATCTGACTTCCAAAGCAATGCAGTCTCCCCTTCCTGCTGCACATCTCAACTCCATACAAGTTTGGGCAAATGT